>NW_028261390.1:6877435-7177435 GCF_051295495.1 Thamnophis sirtalis
CAGTCTAATGAATTGAACTAATTGTCTCCTGCAAACTCCACTCCCCTTTCGCTCCTCTTTTATTCCCTATGGGAGGGGCCATTCACCATCCACCTGTGGCTTTACTCCCGAGTCGGCCCTTGTTCCTTAGCTGTTCCCTTCTCCTGGCAGCTCTGCGCATGCGCACACTGGGAACAGGCTCCAGCTGTTCTTCTGCCCCACTGATGTCTGATTCTGATGCCAGCTGATAACTGCTAGACGGCTCTGGCCCACTCTCTGCCTCTGACGCAGAGCCCTCATCAGAGCCTTCCCCAGACTCCAGGACTGGCCCATTTTCAGGGGTGAAATCCTCCTGGTTCATCCGGGTTCGGCCAAACTGCTAGGGACAGTTGCTCCTGGTTCTGTGAACCGGTAGTAAAAGAAGAAAAAAAAAGGTGTGAGCTGGGCGATTGTGGGAAGCTCTCTCTTTTTTCTTTTTAAAGCATTTTTTCCTTGCCTATTCACCTGAACCAGCAGGGGGGGAAATGCTTTAAAAATTGAAAGAAAGTTGGCCACACCCACCCAGTCACATGACACACATACACCCCGCCAAGCCACGCCCACAGAACCAGTGGGCAAAAAAAATTAGATTTTTCACCACTGCCCATGTTCCGCCCCCCCCCCCCAATCCTCCTCACTGTCCGAGTCTTTTGCCAGGTCCATTGGCGGGCCATAAAAGCATAGGGCCGTGATGGTGAACCTATGGCAGACGAGCAGTGGTGGGTTACAGGCGGTACGCCCTGGGTCGGGTGTACCGGAGCCTGCCCGGAGCACCGGGAACCGTTCCGGTACGGTGCTCCAGAGGGCCCGCCTGTCCACCCACCCAAGCTCCTTACCTGTCCTCTAAGCTCTTTGGTGCTTATGCGCATGGTGCGTACAGCGCATGTGCAATGCTCCGCCGAGCAGCTGGAGCGTCGCACAGGCATCGCTGGCCGGTGAGACACATGCACGCGCTGCATGGACCGGTTGCAACAGGATCTGGAACCCACCACTGCACAGGTGCTACAGGTGGTACGTGGAGCCATTTCTGAGGGCATGTTAGGCGTTGTCCTGTCAGCTCTGCCTTGATTTTTGTCTGTTTTTTGTCCTCCGGAGGCTTCCCTAAACCCTCCGGAGGGCAAAAAACGGCCCAACGCGCAAACTGGAAGTTCAGGAACAGACTTCCGGTTTGCATGTTGGTCCGTTTTTCACCCTCCCCAGTCTCCTAGAAAACCTCTGCAGCCTGGGGAGGGCGAAAAACGGATCTACCGGGCCCACCGGAAGTTGGAAAACGGGTCTCTGTAGGGCCTCCTGGGAGGGTGGGGGAGGCCATTTTCACCCTCCCCAGGCTCCAAGAAAGCCATGTGCGCATGCGCAGGGCAGCAGGGGGGGAGGCGCAGCGGAGGCAGTAAATGATGGGGGAGAGAGGGCACGCAAGTTCGCGCAATCGCTTTCGTGCGCATGCTTTTGGCACTTGAGGCGAAAAAGGTTCGCTATCCCTGGCCTAGGGCTTCCGTTCTGGATATCTCCGGTCGCTACAGGTACCCCCATCCTGCCAGGGCTGCCATATTGAACCTTTCCTTTGTCTCTTTTCTTCTTCTCCTCTCCCAGGTGTCTCTGAACGAGAAGCGGAAGATGTTAGCCAGCCAGCATGAAGACGCCCGTGAGTTGAAGGAAAACCTGGACCGGCGAGAACGAGTGGTCTTGGACATCCTGTGCAGCTACCTCTCGGAGGATCAGCTCCAGGATTACCAGCACTTTGTGAAGATGAAATCGGGGCTGCTTATAGAACAGCGGGAGCTCGACGACAAGATCAAACTCGGGCAGGAACAACTGAAGTGCCTCTTGGAGAGCCTCCCCACGGAATTCTTCCTCGAGAGCAAAATGGCCGCCGAGCCTCCCGCCATCCCGAGGACCAACTCCGAGAACAGATCTACCCCGTCTTTCCTCTGACCTCCTCCCGATGAAGCTCACCTTAAAACGAACAAACGCCTGGCATTTATTTAATCAGAGACAAAAAAGGGTTTAACTTTCGAAATCGGAGGCGGATTTTCTTTTTGTTTTTCTCCTCTTTCTAATGAACGTAGGGAATTCATACCAGCCACGAAGACTCGACGTTCCTTTTTTTGTTGTTGTTGTCCCCGCCAAAGGCGCTTTTTCAAAAAGGCGGCTGGATTTTGTTTTTGTTTTTTCCTGAAGAGGTTTCGCTTCTCCTCCGAGGAGCTTCTTCAGTTCTGACTCAAGAAGCTGCTTGGATGAGAAGCAAAATTCAAGGAAAAACAACGTCCAGCTGCCTTTTTGAAAAAAAAGCACCTTTGGGACAACCATGATCTGGATGATTGAGAAGATCCATAGATACTTTTACTTTATTTTTTCCCTTCTATCTGCAATCACAGCAAATCTATCTGGAGCCCACGAGAAAGGACTGTCTTCTAATGGGTTCAAAATGACCCAGGAAGGAATGCCTTGTGACCTAGGAAGGACATTCACTTCCGACCGTTCTGAGTTCAAGTCGTGCCCGTTAAGGGGAGCGACCCTCTCCGAGCTCCAGATTAAATTATGAAGGATCTACAATAATGAAGCCTTAATTAAAATATCAGATGAGCTCCCTGCTGTGTCTTGAACAATATTTATATTTTTTAAAGCTATACGAGACGGAATTCTGTAAAGATTTTGTACATACACGCTACATTACTAACCGGTTGTTTGGATTCTACTTCAACAATGCGGGGAGGGTGGGGGGGGTGGTTTTAATTTTTAATTCGTGTGTGTGTGTTTGTGTGTGCGCGCGCGGGCGCTTAACAGCAACAAAAAGAAGCACCTCCCCCACCCCCACATAGGGGAGGGAGGAGCAACACCAGAGTTTGGAGCAGCTGTGTGGATGACTCTTAAAAGAACAGACCGAAAAAGCATTGGGATTCCTCGTGCGCACAACTATTGACACGCAATGAGTTTACCTTTGTGCTGATCGGCTCAAAAATGGGACGCCGATGCAGTTCTACGTTGGCAAAAGGAAAGAAGTTGGAAGCTCTCAGTTTTACGGTGGATGAGGAATCCCCTATTTTGGCATCGTGGGCCAGGAGTTACACGCTTACAAACATGAGAACTAACTTCCAGGTTCTGCAGATCCGTTCACGCTTCTCTGCACAGCCTGGTGCGCAGGGGAGGCCTCTCTGCCCATTTTTCTCCTCCCCCCCCTCTATGCTCAGCAGGATCCCATGAGGTTGGTGATCAAGATGCATATGCCTAGAGTGTCTCTCCGCCTACCATGCGCCAGGCAGGCGGGGCGGATGAGGCGGGAGGGAACCCCCCCCCCCATTGAACCTTCGCCGAAGGTACCCATAAGGGACTCGGGAATGTTTTTTTTGCACAGCAAAACACTGTCTTCCAAAAACTGCGGTGTGAGACCCAACCCAACACAGCACTTGTGCGAACCATACAACTCAGGAGTCGGCACGACACAGAAGCTTCTTCCTACATTTTCCCGCGTGACTTTGAAAAAAACAAAACAATAAAAGTCGTAACACGCGCCCACCTGCAAAGGGTCGGAGAATTTCTCGAGGTGTTTTTTTTTAAACTTTTTTCCTTCAAATCTCTCTCTCTATTTATAGTTTTATTTTTTTTAAAGAACAAAACAAAACCGTTGTTTTTAAACACCTAACCTCTTTGGCTTCAGCTGCCCGTAAAAAAACGATCCAAAACTAAGATAACGTAGCACAAGCGTTGGACGGATGAAGTTGACAGTCACACAGCCAACGGGATTTCCTCCCCCCCCCCCCCCCACTTCTTCTTCTTAGTTCAATCCGAAGGATTTCTTCCTAATTTATTCCAGCCGGGAAGTCATTTTCCGATTTTCTATATTTTGTATGCGCTCGGAGCCCTCTCTCTACAAGGCTCTACGCCACTTTAGATTTCAGGGTTTCCCAACGTTGGCCCCCTTTAAAGACGCGTGGACTTCAACTCCCAGAATTCCCCCAGCCAGCAAAGGAGTTGAAGTCCACGTGTCTTGAAAGTGGCCACGGTTGGGAAACCTAGTTCAGGGGTCTCCCGAACCTGGCAGCTTTAAGACTGGTGGGGGCTTCCAAATTCCCAGAATCCCTCCCGTCAGTGATCCTGGATGCAGAATTCTGGGAGTTGAAGTCCACAAGTCTTTAAAGCCATTTTGGAGAGCCCTGCTTTAGATGGATTCAAGGGATGTATGCGATAATCTCTATAAAGCGGCATCTGTTGCTGAAAGCTTTATGTTGGGCTATGACTGTAATAAAAAAAAGAAAACACGATGAAGATGAGGATGATAAAACAAATATTCCTACTAAATGATCTGTGGGGGAGGGAGGAATTCTGCCCCCCCTCCCCTTGGAAATCTTTCACCTCCACCTCAATTCTTCCTGCCTGCCCTTTTTAAGGACTTTTGGACCTCAAAAACCAGGTGGAGGGGAAAAGTTTTTAAAATGGCAAGGAGTGTAAAAAGAAAGAATGAGAAAGAAAGAGGAGGCAACGCCCTCCTTTATTGAGGTCTGTGAGCAGAAAACAGGATCCCTGACTCTGTTTCAGAATGTGTAGTTTCACTGAAGTAAAATGACTTTTAAAAAGAGAGAGAGAGAAAATTGGAATATATTTTAAGAGCGTTAATCCTGGATACTTTTATTTTTATAGCACCTATGTAAGAAGAGTCTCGATGTTATAAAGCAGTTAGTCTCTCATTTTTCTTTCTTTAAAAAAAACAGATTCTCCCTTGTTTGGGTCTGCACACTGCATTAAACCATGGTTTATTTAACCCCGGGTGGCTTGCTAAACCACAGCAACCACAGCTCCATATGTAATCATGCTACAAGCTATGGTTTATAAACCACAGGGGGTTAGATTTATGCAATACCGAAGGCCAATAACGGATTACATTAAGGTGTACTGTAACATGTGAACCTGGTTGATGTATTTTTCCCAAGATGGCTAAAAATATGCAAGTTCAACATTTGGCCAAATACAGAGAGTCGCTTTTGGGGTCCTCTGTGCTTGCTTGCTTGCAAACGTTTCATTACCAAACTATGTAACATCATCAATGCTGGTTAAGAATGGGGTTTACTCTCAGTTTATATAGCAATAGCAATAGCAGTTAGACTTATATACCGCTTCATAGGGCTTTCAGCCCTCTCTAAGCGGTTTACAGAGTCAGCATATTGCCCCCCAACAACAATCCGGGTCCTCATTTTACCCACCTCGGAAGGATGGAAGGCTGAGTCAACCTTGAGCCGCTGAGATTTGAACAGCCGAACTGCAGAACTGCAGTCAGCTGAAGTAGCCTGCAGTGCTGCATTTAACCACTGCGCCACCTCGACTCCCTTGTATGCCGTCGTTCACTCTGTGAATGTTATACCAAGAGGGTTTACATATTTGTATATAAACCGAGAACAAACCCACTCCTTTTAGCACAGATGACGTTACCTAGTTGGGCAATGAAACGTCTGCGGGAAAACAGAGAAGCCCAGAGAGCACCAAGGACCCCACAGTTGCACCCCGAGTTACAAATATGTCCTGTTATCAGTACGGAGATACCGCTGGCATCAGACGCATCCAGTAGAAGCTACTATAAATGATGACATTGATTACATACTACGCTTCTTTTGGCACGATGATGATGCATCCGATGTCATTGGCATGGGTTCCACCACAAAACCGCGTTCGGCTAAAGGGCGCTCGACGAAACCGCATAGCTGACGTCATCACAGCGCGACGAAAAAAGCACGCTGTAAACGCTAAGCCCAAAATTAACCCCTAAACCTAAACCTAACCCCCCTAAACCTAACACTAAACCTAAACCTAAACCTAACCCTTAACCTAACGCTAAACCTAATCCTAACCCTTAACCTAACCCTTAACCTAAACCTAAACCTAACCCTTACCTTAACTTGAATCGGCTTGCTTTCAAAGCGCTATTTAAAGCGCCCTTCTTTCTCCGCGCTCGCTGTTGTCGCCCTGTTGATGACGTCAGCGACGCGCTTTAATCGGGCGCGCTTTAATCGAGCGCGGTTTTGTCGTGCCACGATTGGCATGGACCCCACATACCCATAATTGGGACGTTCTCAGGTCTATCGGGATGGTATACACGTGTCTCCCATCCCTATCACGGTGGCCAAATTGTTTGATTTTATTTTACACCCGTAGCTCACCAAAACCTGTAACTTAAGACGGAGGAACTAAATTTGCACCTGTCTTGCTTCTTTTTTTTAAAAAAAAAATGGACCATACAACTCAAATGATGAAATGCTTCCATCTGGTGCTACCTTCATGTCTACCTGCTCCATGTCCAGATTCGATGCGCTGCTGCTCCAATCCTTTCATAAGAGGTCATTCCATCGCTTCATCAATGATCTGATCCATCCATCATGAATGCCTTGCTTGTTCCATCATTCTTTGTAGTACAAAGCGCTATTGGCTAAGCTCATGCTACAAACCAAAGTTAAAATCCCTGGTTTACCAATCAATGGCTAGCTAGGTTGACAGATGCGTTAACCCAAAATCAAGCCAACTGTGTTACAGCTTAGCACTATGTGAATTACCCAATCGATCGTTCGCAAAATTAGTCTTTCTCCACAATTCAGAACTCCCAGCCAGTGGGACACAGACACGGACAGATGATAGATAATCGTTCCATTTTATCGATATCAAGCAATATTGAACAATTGCAAATTGGCGATGACCACGAAATAAGTTGGGAGTCGCCAAACATGGCAACTTTAAGACTTGTGGACTTCAACTCCCAGAATTCTTCAGCCAGCATATCCACAAGTATTAAAGTTGTCAGATTTGGAGACTCCCTGAAATAAATAAATCCACCACATAGGCAGCATGAGCGCCTGTAATAGGGCAGGCCCCAATTTTGCATCATTTCAACCAGTGTTTTCTCAACTTTGCGAAACTTTTAAGGTGTGTTGGACTTCGACTCCCAGAATTCCCCAGCCAGCGTGAGGAATTCTGGGAGTTGAAGTCCACACACATTAAAAAAAAGTTCTCAATGGTGGAGAAACACTGGTTTAAACCCAGGGGTCACCAACCATTTTGGACCTCGGGGACCACCAAATTCCTAATTTTAAATCTCGGAGGACCACTAAAAAGAATTTTAAAAAATAAATAAATAGTATTTAGTGCAATATAAAAAGCGCAAATAATTTTTCTGCAGGCCGCCAGTTGATGACCACTGGTTTAAACCACATGAGCCATGCCTTGTACTGGATGTCCAATCTGGATTTAGGGATTTACTCAGGTCCACTCTAGCCCAGTTTAGTTCTTGGCCGGAAAAAGTCTCTCATTGAACTTCTGCTAAGTTTACAAGTTTTCCTGCAGAAGGAGATGAACCAAGAGCTTTGATGGCTCATTTTTTGGCAACTCCACAGCCTCGATACCCTTTGTACCTCGCTGAGGAACATATAATTAACAGCTTTTATGGGACCACAGCGGTTTGTCAAGAAAGGTGCTTTTGAAGAGGAAGGAAGATCTGGTTTTGAGCAGTACTTGTAATAATAATCCTCACATTTCGTAGCTTAGCCAGTTGTTCCTTATGAACTGGGATTTGTTCCTTGGGAACCACAATGCTCTGGCCGGAATAATTAAATCAAATTACACCCATGGAGCTTTGTGAGAACATTGGAGTTGAACAGATCAGGCACCTTTCAAGGATGTGACATTTAATTTCCAGAACTCTTAGAAATGGTTATGACCACAGAGGAATTCTTGGAATTGAAGTCCAGAGGCAGGGAGGTTAGAGAAGGGCCTTCTAAAACAAGGATCTCCAAGCTTGGCAACTTAATAGCAATAGCAGTTAGACTTATATACCGCTTCATAGGGCTTTCAGCCCTCTCTAAGCGGTTTACAGAGTCAGCATATTGCCCCCAACAACAATCTGGGTCCTCATTTTACCCACCTCGGAAGGATGGAAGGCTGAGTCAACCCTGAGCCGGTGAGATTTGAACAGCCGAACTGCAGAACTGCAGTCAGCTGAAGTAGCCTGCAGTGCTGCATTTAACCACTGTGCCACCTCGGCTCTTAATAGACTTTCAACTCCCAGAATTCCTCTGCTAGCCTCTTGGCTGCAGAATTCTGGGAGTTGAAGCCCACAAGTCTTTAAAGTTGCCAAAGTTGGTTACCCTTGTTTTTAAAGCTAGGAGCTTTGGCTCCCCAAATTCATCCAACATTTTTGTGCCATCCTGTCTTGAGAGTGGCATTTGGGGGCGGGGGGGCAGAAGAACAGTAACTTCCGGGAGTAAATAGTAGCACTGTCTCTTACGGCATTGAGAAACCATTGAGAAATGTTGGTTTAGCTCTTGGTAGCTTCACACAGGAGGAGGTGCAACAAGTCAGGAATCCTAACAACAGAAAATTACTCATCCTAGGGCAGGGTGTCCAACTTTGGCCATTTTGAGACTTGTGGATTTCAACCCTTGGAATTCTGCAGCCAGCATGGCCGGCTGGGGAATTCTGGAAATTGAAGCTCCTCCTTTCTTAGAGCTAACGTAGAAATTTGTCTTTCTGTATTTCTTCTGGAACAGCAGCTGAGCTGAAGTTGCTGGACTCCATATAGTTTTTCCCGAGTCCAAAGGGAGCAGTCTCAGGCCATGAGTTGGAGGTGGGATGTGTCTTGACCAGAGGTGGGTGTTACATACTACAACAATCAGTTTGCCCGAGCCGGTCCAAGATGAAATTCAGCAGGTTCTGACAGGTTCTGGAGAACCGGTAGCGGAAATTTTGAATAGTTTGGAGAACCGGTAGCAGAAATTTTGAGTAGTTCGGAGAACCGGTAGCAGAAATTTTGAGTAGTTCGGAGAACCGGTAGCAGAAATTTTGAGTAGTTCGGAAAACCAGTAGCGGAAATTATGAATATTTCGGAGAACCGGTAGCGGAAATTTTGAGTAGTTCAGAGAACCGGTAGCGGAAATTATGAATATTTTGGAGAACCGGTAGCAGAAATTTTGAGTAGTTCGGAAAACCGGTAGCGGAAATTATGAATATTTCGGAGAACCGGTAGCGGAAATTTTGAGTAGTTCAGAGAACCGGCAAATGCCACCTCTGGTTGGCCCCAGAGTGGGGTGGGAATGGAGATTTTGCAGTATCCTTCCCCTGCCACGCCTACCAAGCCCACCAAGCCACGCCCACAGAACCGGCAGTAAAAGAAATTAAATTTCATCACTTTCACACAAGTCTCTTTTTCGGAGATGGTGGTTTTCCAAAATTTGAGGATCTATGTCTTAAATCTTAAGTAGGGTCTGAGTCAGCCTTTGGCACACACCCTACTTGGAGAAAACCGAGCCCTGATCCTTGAAGCAATTTAATATTCAACTAACTAATGTTTGTCGGGGTTCCAAGTAACACCCCGCCCCCCAAACGAAAGAAGACTCCCAGGCTTGACGTTCCTCAAAGTTCCATTTTATTAGAGATGTCATATTGGCACATCTGGGGAAACCCGAATCTGAAAGCTTCCAGATTTTCCCCACCCAAGTGAAAGTTGCCCTCACCCATATCTCCATCACATGGTCTAATCAAGCACCGTCCCAATTGGAGATGCCTCCCAGTCACACCCTTCCAGGCGCAGGGCAAGGTGTCCTTGACTCTCTGAGAAAGGAATGTTATTTTGACTATATATCTGTACGCCATATAATCCCCCCCCTCTCCCGTTTTCTCACAGCAGTGAATGTGGCAGGCCTGGAGGCCCAATGCAAAAGATGGACCCTGTTCATGGACTACAAGATGAAGGGCACCACACATACCAGGGAAAGTCACGTTATTTTGCAAAGGTTTTCCATGCTAAAAAAAAAAAAAATGTTTTCCAATAAATAACCACTTAAGTCCCGATCTTGAATTCTAGTCTCCTCAGAAATTAATTCTTTGCAAAGAGGAAAAATCAACCATCTTCAAACCGTGATAAGCCTCTGCAGGCATGAAAAGGTTTGTGATTGATTCTGAAATCACCGAAGCTTTTATGCTTGCAAAGTTGAAGGACCTTCAGACTTTAAAGCAGAGGCCTTCAAGCTTGGCAACTTTAAGACTTGTGGACTTCAACTCCCAGAATTCTTCTCCAGCCAGCTGGAGAATTCTGGGAGTTGAAGTCCACAAGCCAGCTGGAGAATTCTGGGAGTTGAAGTCCACAAGTCTTGAAAGTTGCCAAGTTTGAAGGCCTCTGCTTCAGAGTTTCATCAACCTCCATAGACCATTTCAAACCGAGATGTTTGCTGCTATTTCAGAGTTATCCCCGGGGTGATGCATGTGACAGTTTAAAATGAGATAGCATGAGAAAAAAAATGTGTCTTCATTATCATGAATCTCCCCTTGTTGGTACAGAATGTTCTGGAATGATGATGTCTCTTTTTTTAAAAATAATAATAATGTTTGTGCACAAAATGAGTGAGGGCCACGTTTTGTAGCCAACCAATCAGATTTGCCAACACAAGTAGCCCTCGACTTTACAACCAGTTCGTTTAGTGACCGAAGGAACGACGGCACTGGGGAAAAGTTACTTACGACCACGTTTCACACTTACGACTGTGGTAGCATTCCCCGTGGCCACGTGATTTATATTGGCAACTGACTCACGATTATGACAGTTGGGATCCTCCTTTTTGCGACGTTCTGACAAGGAAAGTCAAATGAGGAGGCCAGATTCACTTAACAACCAGGTGACTAACAATTGCAGTGATTCGCTTAGCAACTGCTAAGGCAAGAAAGGTAAGACGGGGGCAAAAGTCACTGAAGACATTTCTCAGCCACATAAATTTTAGGTTCGGTTGTGGTCATAAGTTGAGGACTACCTATACAGGTGGTCCTCCACTTACAACCAACATGGAAACCAGAATGTCCCTCACTAAACAAGGCGGTTGTTAAATGAATTGTGCCCTATTCTACCAATCTCTTGCCCTAGCTCTTAAGTGAATCGCTGCAACTGTTAAGTCAGTGTTTCTCAACCTTGGCAACTTGAAGATGTCCGGACTTCAACTCCCAGAATTCCCCAGCCAGCATTCGCTGGCTGGGGAATTCTGGGAGTTGAAGTCCGGACATCTTCAAGTAGCCAAGGTTGAGAAACACTGTGTTAAGTGAATGTGATTGTTAAATGAGTCTGTGATTTTTACTTGTTTGGAAGCCAGCTGGGAAGGTTGCAAATGGCAATCACAAGAGCCTGCAACCCTCGTAAATACACAAGGTGCACAATTATTAGGCAAGTCGTATGCTTGAGGACTCGTTTTATTACTGAGCCCCTTCAGGGCTCTCGGGCATTCCAAAAATGTTAACAAACCCCATACCTGAATATTTAAGAAAGTAAAAAGTGAGGTTTTGGCTTTCTTAGGAGAATATGCGTGTACAATTATTGGGCAACTCTTAGTGTGCAGAATTATTATGCACGCCTTGATATAGGGCAAGGGTGTCAAACTCAAGGCCCGTGGCCGGATTCGGCACGCAGGGTGCTTAGATCTGGCACACGGTGCCTCTGCTAATGAAAATGGAGATGGGGGACCACACACCCCATTTTTGGCCGCGACAGCCTCCTGCAGCCCTCTGCTAGTGAAAATGGAGCTCGGGGGGGCATTCATGCCCACCCCAGCTGCCTTTTTGCTGGCAGAGGGTTGCAGGAGGCCACCCAGGCCGAAAATGGGGCACAGGGAAGGTGGCGTGGGCCTCAGGGACGTCCTTCCTTAGCCCTTGGCCACCACAGGTTCCCCCGGACACAAGTCCCGTGTCAAGGCCACACTCAATCGAGTTTGACACCTCTGATATAGGGTATCGATCTCCTTAGGCCAACCCCTCCCTCTTTACACAACTACACATCGCCTATACTGTTAGGTAAGCTCCCCATTGGGAGAGCAAGTGCGTTCAGAGAAGCGTTGTGAGAGTTGTGTTGGAGAACACACAAACCAGCATACAGAGACACTGCAGTTTAAATAGGCTTTTACTTTCGTGGAAATAGAGATATCAGAGTCCATCAAACAGTCCAAGTCATACACAGATACGACAGTCAGTCATCAATGTCTTTCAGTTAAGGGATAATCCAAATAACATACTCCATAATCATACAAACAGTGTGGTACTGAAAGTTTGCTAGCAGCTGCAAAACTTACAATAGCTCACAGCACTTTCTAACAGCCAGCTTCCAAAACACTCAGATCAGATCAGCCCAGCATCTAACAAACAGAGAGCTAGCAGTCACTCTGGCTCCCTCTTATGGCCGATTGAGGAAAACAGCAGCCAGTCACATTTTACAGCATGATTTAAAGAAACAGGTACAGCATAGCTATATGATTTATATATTGCCAACCCAACCGTTAGATTATATTCCTAACGTATTCGCATATATCCAGTCGGCATTCAAGTTTATGCAGGTGGAAAATACACATTAAAATGACGATAAGGTCAAAATACTCACTGGCCTAATAATTGTGCACCGACTGTCTATGCTGGTTGCCGAGCCCCCAAATTTTGACCCCATGACCGCGGGGATTGCCGTGTCAATTGTAACAGTCACTTTTTTTTCAGTGCCGTCGTAACTCTGAATATTCGCTAAAAGAATGGTTGTAAGTGAAGGGCTATCTGTAGCTACCATGCAGTTATGACTAGCCCATTAAAAAGGATATAGTCACCCACCTTTGCCTGCCTCCAGATGAGGGTGTTGTGACGTTACTGTGCCTCGCTTATGGATTGTTACAGGCGGATTGTGTCACCCTCTTCCCAAATACTTTCCTCCTGTATTTTTCCAGCTGTCCAATTTCCTGGTTGGGAGGAAAGTGGGGGGGAAGCGAAAAAAAAGCTTAACAACTTTATACACCCTTACGCAGTGTAAGGGGACTCGAAATGGTGCAGGAATAACACCAATGCCTTATCCTATTTATAACCGTTTCTGGCATTGTTCGCCAGAGACGATTCGGGTTGGTCCGAGGCCAAGAACGCCTGTTGACAAACCGTCGGCGAAAGGTTGAAAAGTTGAGCCACCCATTAAAAGTTCTGCCTGTTGATCTCGCTGGGTTGAGTGCTACACGCGGTGGTGAGGGTTGTTGCGGGGGGGGGAGTGAAACACCGTTTTCGTCTTGTATATGGATTGTTTGCCTGGCTAAAGGAAGAATGTGATTGTTTGCGAGGGTTACGTTGCGTCAGGGGGCATGATTATCGGGGGTGGGCGGAATTATGTTAAGAATGATCATTGGCAACTGGAGTGATGATGATGATGATGATGTCTTCTTGGAAACCATTAAAGATTTAAACGTTCTCTCCTCCCATTGTTTGTGGTGTACGTGTAAATTGACATTCGTTTCCTGCAAAGTTCACTTCTGGGATGGACGGTGCAGAGATACAGTAGTAGCTGCAAGAGAGATCTTGGATTGTCCTAGCGGACAATCACTTAATTATGAGTCAGCAGGATGGTTGGATGGCCGAAACAGACTGACTAGCCCAAAGTCACCAGGTCACGCTTTCATGCCTAAGGCGGGACTAGAATTCACCGTCCCCTGTTGATTGGCCCAAAGTCACCCAGCTGACTTTCATGCCTAAGGCGGGACTAGAACTCACCGTCCCCTGTTGATTGGCCCAAAGTCTCCCAGCTGTCTTTCATGCCTGTGGTGGGACTAGAACTCACCGTCCCCTGTTGATTGGCCCAAAGTCACCCAGCTGGCTTTCATGCCTAAGGCGGGATTAGAACTCACAGTCTCCTGTTGATTGGCCCAAAGTCACCCAGCTGACTTTCATGCCTAAGGTGGGACTAGAACTCACCGTCCCCTGTTGATTGGCCCAAAGTCACCCAGCTGGCTTTCATGCCTAAGGCGGGACTAGAATTCACCATCTCCTGGTGATTGGCCCAAAGTCACCCAGCTGGCTTTCATGCCTAAGGCGGGACTAGAATTCACCATCTCCTGGTGGTTGGCCCAAAGTCACCCAGCTGGCTTTCATGCCTAAGGCGGGATTAGAATTCACAGTCTCCTGTTGATTGGCCCAAAGTCACCCAGCTGACTTTCATGCCTAAGGTGGGACTAGAACTCACCATCCCCTGGTGATTGGCCCAAAGTCACCCAGCTGGCTTTCATGCCTAAGGCGGGACTAGAATTCACCATCTCCTGGTGATTGGCCCAAAGTCACCCAGCTGACTTTCATGCCTAAGGCGGGACTAGAATTCACCATCTCCTGGTGATTGGCCCAAAGTCACCCAGCTGGCTTTCATGCCTAAGGCGGGATTAGAACTCACCGTCCCCTGGTGATTGGCCCAAAGTCACCCAGCTGGCTTTCATGCCTAAGGCGGGACTAGAATTCACCATCTCCTGGTGATTGGCCCAAAGTCACCCAGCTGGCTTTCATGCCTAAGGCGGGACTAGAATTCACCATCTCCTGGTGATTGGCCCAAAGTCACCCAGCTGGCTTTCATGCCTGTGGTGGGACTAGAACTCACCGTCCCCTGTTGATTGGCCCAAAGGCACCCAGCTGACTTTCATGCCTAAGGCGGGACTAGAACTCACAGTCCCGTTGACTGGCCCAAAGGCACCCAGCTGGCTTTCATGCCTGAGGCGGGACTAGAACTCTCCGTTGCCTGGTGATTGGCCCAAAGTCACCCAGCTGTCTTTCATGCCTAAGGTGGGACTAGAATTCACCATCCCCTGATGATTGGCCCAAAGCCTTCCAGCTGTCTTTCATACCTAAGGCAGGACTAGAACTCACAGTCCCCAACTCTCTAGCCTGGTGCCTTACCACTGGCCCCCTATATCTCTAAATCAATGCTTCTAGAGAATTGCCATAAGAGACAAAGCAATAACTTGGAATTTTGTAATATTACCCACCAACTCTGACTGTTCTAACATTATGGAATGTTTAAAATTCGGTGTCTTCTGGAAAGTTATAAGCTCTGAGTGGTTGGTAGAGGGAGGCTTACTCCTGTACCCAGCCATTCCACAACCTGACTTTACACCCCACTTCTCATCCTGAAAAGCCAGATTACGTCGGCATTGGCATTGGCAGGGCACAGCCATTGGTGACACAGAAGGCAAATGCCGGAGAACGGATTTGTCCCTGTTCTCAGCCTGAAAGTATGTTGGGATTACTGGAGCCGGGGAAGGAAGCCGCCAGCTGTTTCCATTGAGTGGATTCAGTCAAGAGGCAGAAAATGGCTTTTGTGTCTAACGCCAGCTCCCTGTTTGAGCCCGGGACAGCTGCGGACAAGCCCCTCCCCACTGTTTCACCCACCTACCCCATCCTCTCCGCAAGCCGAGCCTTTGGCATGCCTACCAGATCCAGAAGGCAGCCTCGGAGCGAATGAAAGGAGCATTTGTTAGGCTGCCTTGTTGCACTTCCACAATTCCACTGTGTAGTTGACTTTTAACTACAGAGCGGTGTTATAGCTATTGTCTGCCTCAGCAGGCCCTAACCCATTCTGGCTTGACGGTCCAGCCGGGGGGGGGTGGGGATTCCCTGTCTCCCTGAAAATAAGACCTCCCTGCATAATAAGCCCAATCGGGCTTTTTGAGGGCATGCGCTAAAATAAGCCCTCCCCGAAAATGTTGCAACACAGCAGCAGCCATGAGGTGACCACGCTCGCAGCCTCCTACACCCTCAAAAATAAGACCTCCCCGAAAATAAGGCCAAGCGCTTATTTCAAGGATCAAAAGAAAATAAGACTCTCTTTTATTTTCAGAGAAACACAGTGGTTCGTTGCAAGTAATAGGCAGGCAAGCGCAAGAGTGCGCATCTCCATTTGCTCATAGAAAGGGAGTTTCAAGCGGAAGTATAAGTTGCCACCACTTGCACGAGGAAAGCTTTGCACCGGAGCGCAAGAGGGTCACCGCTCACACCATGCCCCTCATGCGAGTGGCAGCCGCCACTCACATGAGGGGAGTTTTGGTTGCACGCGCACATGCTCAGTTCCAAACACGCCGCGGCCCGGTAGTATGCCGCAGCCTGGTGGTTGTGGATCCCAGGTTTACCTCTCTGTGCCTGTTGATGGCTGGTTTGCCTGAGTGCCTACCAATTAGTAATGCCATCAATTATGAGGTCTCCCCTAATTTATAAATCTATGGTAGCAGATTTTATAATAAGCCTGTTTTAGAAATACAGGGCATTGTTTTCTCATACCATACATGGTGCAACTCCTCAACTTACGACCACAGTTGAGCCCAAAATTTGTTGCTAAGTGAGACATTTAAATTTTGCCCCATTGTAGGATCTTTCTTGCCAAAGTTGTTAAGAATAGAATAACAGATTTGGAAGGGACCTTGGAGGTCTTCTAGTCCTTCTAGGCAGGAAGACCTACATCACTTCAGACAAATGTTTATCCAACATCTTCTTAAAGACTTCCAGTGTTGGGGCATTCACACTTCTGGAGGCAAGTTGTTCCACTGATTAATTGTTCCGTCAGGAAATTTCTCCTCAGTTCTAAGTTGCTTCTCTCCTTGATTAGTTTCCACCCATTGCTTCTTGTCCTGCCCTCAGGTGCTTTGGAGAATAGCTTGATCTCCTCTTCTTTGAGGCAATCCCTGAGATATTGGAACACTGCTATTATGTCCCCCCTAGTCCTTCTTTTCATTAAACTAGACATACTCAGTTCCCACAACCATTCTTCATATGTTTTAGTCTCCAGTCCCCTAATCCTCTTTGTTGCTCTTCTCTGAACTCTTTCCAGAGTCTCCACAACTTTTCTACATTGTGGAGACCAAAACTGAATGCAGGATTCCAAGTGTGGCTTTACCAAGGCCTTATAAAGTGGTATTAACACTTCACGTGATCTTGATTCTCTCCCTCTGTTTATGCAGCCTAGAACTGTGTTGGCTTTTTTGGCAGCTGCTGCACACGGCTGGCTCCTATTTAAACGGTTGTCCACTAGGATTCCAAGTGAACAACACTCCAGACAAATGCAACAACAAAAGCAGTTTTTAATTTAGTAACCCGGTTGTTAAGTGAATCCGGCTTCCCCATCAACTTTTCTTTTTAGAAGGTCGCAAAAGAGGATCACGTGACCCAGGGACCCCTGGAATCGTCATAAATATGAGTCAGTCGCCAAGCGCCTGAATTTTGATCACATGACCATGGGGATGCGACAATGGTCATAAGTGTGAAAAACGGTCATAAGTCACTTTTTTCACTGCAGTTGTAACTTCGAATGGTCACTAAGCGAAGTGTTGTAAGTAGAGGACTGCCTGTATATAGATCTATCTCAGCAGTTCAATTGATCTCATGGAAGAGATCTGTTGTAGTTGTTTTGGTTTTTATTTTAAGCTTAGCAAAGGTCTCCAAAGTTTTCTCAAAGTTTTGGAAGACCGAGATTCCACCTGCGACAGGCGACATATAAGCGGAAAGCTTGATTTTCACCAAATTAACCACAAGTGTGTTTTTCATAGGACTTTATTTCTTGGAAAATGCGCTCATTCATAGCACAGCACAGCTAAGAGTTGGAGCTTGAGGCGAAATTGGCAAGAAAGATGGTGAAAATTTGAGGAGTCTTAAGTGCCTGCTTTGACAAAAAGAAAGATAGATAGATGAAAGAAAGAAAGAAGGAAGGAAGGAAGGAAGGGAAGGGAGGAAGGAAGGAAGGAAGGAAGGAAGGAAGGAAGGAAGGAAGGAAGGAAGGAAGGAAGGAAGGAAGGAAGGAAGGTAAAAGGAATGGACAAATTCCAGAACATCATGCCAAATGGTTTGAGACAACCAATTCTTTTCGACTTGGGGAACAAGCCCGCGAGGGAGAAAGTCTCGCCTCAGGGAAACGTCACCGATTTGATTCTGAAGTCTCCATCCACTGCAAGATAATCAATCAGATTAAGGCCCAGCCGGTTGGGGAAGGCAATTTCTTCACTCCCTTCCGTTTTCACTCGGAAGCCATTCTCCGCGAAACTGAAGGTGATCTGGAAGACATCATGACAAAGGAAAACCAAGATGGAGGGCGGAAATCAAACTCTCTTTGGTGTTCTTAGGTTCTGTCGGAAGTTAGGAAGTCTGAGTTTTCCCTGGTTTGATTCGTACGTGGGGTCATCCTCACATATGTACATTTCATGCACTTTCAGATTTCTGTGTTTTGCAAGCCAGCCCCAGGGTTTATGGCTTAGCACGTTGTCTTTCCTTACTAAAACACTGATTTTTTTTTAAGTTAGCTAGTACTCTACATGATGAATAGATAGGAGGATCCTGTAACTTGTAACTTGCAAAAAGGAGAACACAACCAGAGGTAGTATTCAGCCGGTTCTGACCGATTCTAGCAAACCGGTAGCGAAGGGAATGGTGATTTTGCAATATCCTTCCTCCAGGAGTTGGGAGGGAATGGAGATTTTGCAATATCCTTCCCCTGCCACGCTCACAAAACTACAGAACCGGTAGTAAAAAAAATGTGAATCCCACCACTGCACATGACCCCGGGGAGACTGCAACCACCATAAACATCAGCCAGTTGCCAAGGATCCAAATTGGATCATGAGAACATGGGGATGCTTCGACGGTCATAAGTGTGAAAAACGGTCATAAGTCGCTTTTTTTCAGTCCAGTTGTAACTTTGAATGGTGACTAATGAACAGTTGTTAAGTCGAGGACTACCTGTATAAGAGGAACTTCTATCTGTAACACGCTTCTTTATACAGTTCCTCCAGAGCAGGGGGTCGGCAAACTTAAAGACTCAAAGAGCCATTTGGACCCATTTCCCACAGAATAGAAAACACCGGGAGCCACAAAGGTCCTAACCGGAAGCCCCCTGTTCAATTCTGGAGCTGACCGGAAGTTTAGCTCCCCTACCATAGAGTCTCCTCCTAGCTGACAGGAAGTTCAGTTCCCCCACCATAGAGTTTCCTCCTGGCTGACCGGAAGTTCAGTTCCCCCATCATAGAGTTTCCTCCTAGCTGACAGGAAGTTCAGTTCCCCCACCATAGAGTCTGCTCCTAGCGCGGCATACTTTTTCCTCTACCTGTCATAACCGAAAGCCCTATCAATTGTGGAGGCAACTGGAAAACCCTCCCCTTGTCATGGAGTCTTCTCCTGGCGCACTGTGCTTCTCTCCCCCCCCCCCCACCGGAAGCTCCTCTCAAAATTGTGGCACCGACCGATGATGGAGCCGCAGCAGAGGGAGGAAAGAGCCATATGCGGCTCCAGAGCGTCACGATGATACAACTTCTGCTCTAGTGGCCGTCTGCCCCCTTCTTTGCGCCTCATGTCCTGCCCATTCGTCCTCACCTCAACCTCAGAGTCCTGATGAAAAGGGAAGTCGGGTGGTCTTTCCTCATCCTCCCAGGTGCTGTCTCGCCTGGAGTTACACACCACGGTGTTCACGTCACCCTTGCAGTCAAAACGTGCATTGTAATGGAGCACCAGGTTGTCACAGTCTTTACCCAGGTTGATCTCAAATCTGAGGGTGGAATGACAAGCATGAGAGGAGCAAGGACACAATGGGGAGTATTAGAGGGAGGGGAGAGGATAAGAAGGAACACGGGAGGGAGGGAAGAAGAGTGGAAGGGAGGGAGGGAGGGAGGGAGGGAGGGAGGAGGGAAGGAAGGAAGGAAGGAAGGAAGGAAGGAAGGAAGGAAGGAAGGAAGGAAGGGGAATTCAGGCAAGGGACGAATGAAATACAAGGGACGGAGGGAGGGGAATACAGGGGAGGGAGGGAGAAAAGAAAGAAGGAAATACAAGGAAGGGAGGAATACAGGGGATGGAGGGAGGGGAATTCCGGGAAGGGAGGGAGGGAGAAACAAAATATAAGGAATGAATGGAGGGAGGGAGGAAGGCAGGAAGAGGAACACAGGGGAGGGAGGGAAGGAGGGAGGAAAAACAAAGAAGGGAGGAAGGAATACAGGGAAGGGAAGGAGAGAGGGAGGGAGGAAATGCAAAGAAGGACAGAAGGAATATAGGGAAGGGAGAAAGGAAGGAAGAAGAAAGGGGAATACAGGGGAGGGAGGAACAAAATATAAGGGAGGGAGGAAGGAAAGAAGGAAGGGATACAGGAGAGGGAGGGAGCGAGGGAGCAAGGAAGGAAGGAGGGGGGATTCAGGGAATGGAGGGAGGGAGGAAGAAGAGGAATACAGGGAAAGGAGGGAGGGGGGAAAGGAAGGAAGGATATATTTAAAATTAGACCACGAATGGGCAGGGATATCTCTTCTTCGGAAAACCAAAAGGAAGGAACAGCCTGCTTCCAGGCACTGAAAAATTATTTTGGTAAAGGTTTCCTGTCTCCTAATCTTCTCCAGTTTAAAAAAAAAGGATATGAAGAAGATTGATGGCCATAAGAGAAACCATTTCCTGGAGAGCATCTGGGAATCTTCTTCGGATGAGTGGGTGGGTGGGTGGGCATAGCGGCTCCCTGATGAGAAGCAAGGACATTTGCTGAGGAAATTTTAAACAAAATGAGGGCAGGCCATAGAGTACAGCCTTAAAGCTGTTGACTCCCCCCTTTAAAGCTGGACCGGCTTCTCCAAAATTTACTCACAGGCAGCCATAATGTTTAATTCACAAAAATAAGAACTCATCATCACATAACTCTCCTGAATTATGTTAGTCTATGTCGGTGCTTTTCAACCTTGGTAACTTTAAGAGGCGTGGACTTCACCTCCCAGAATTCTGGGACTTGAAGTTCCACCTGTCTTAAACTTGCTGATGTTGAAAAACACTGGTCTACAGCGTTGGGAAAAAAAACCAGGAGACCGATAGCTCCTTCTCTAACTCCAGATTTTATTAACAGGCGTAAACATTTTTGAGCTGCACCTCGCAAAAGTTTATGCCTCTTAATAAAAATTGTCATTTGGAAAAAGGGTTCCCGGATACATCGTATAAACTGTGATAGACTTAACGGCAAATTATATAGAGATAGAGGATGATAGATAGATAGATAGATAGATAGATAGATAGATAGATAGATAGATGGATGGATGGATGGATGGATGGATGGATGGATGGATGGATGGATGGATGGATGGATGGATGGATGGATGGATGGATGGATGGATGATGGATGATGGATGATGGATGATGGATGATGGATGATGGATGATGGATGATAGATAGATAGATAGATAGATAGATAGATAGATAGATAGATAGATAGATAGATAGATAGATAGATAGATAGAAGGATGGATGGAGAGATGGAGAAAGAGAGATAGATAGATAGATTAGATAGATAGATAGATAGATAGATAGATAGTTAGATAGATAGATAGATAGATAGATAGATAGATAGAAGGATGGATGGAGAGATGGAGAAAGAGAGATAGATAGATAGATTAGATAGATAGATAGATAGATAGATAGATAGATAGATAGATAGATAGATAGAAGGATGGATGGAGAGATGGAGAAAGAGAGATGATAGATAGATAGATAGATAGATAGATAGATAGATAGATAGATAGATAGATAGATAGATAGATAGATAGATATAGACAGACAGACAGACAGACGATAGATAGATTGATTATAGATAATAGAATAGAATATTACAATATTAGAATAGAATAAAGTATAGAATAGAATAGAATAGAATAGAATAGAATATTAGAATAGTATGAAATATAGAATAGAGTGGAGTGGAGTGGAGTGGAATGGAATAGAATAGAATAGAATAGAATAAGACAGGGCAGGAATAGAGAAGGGAAGAGAAAGAAGAGAATTCTTCATTCACCAAGAGTGATTGGACACACAAGGAATTTGTCCTTGGTGCATAGTCATCATAAAAATACATTCATCATAAATCATAAGATACAACACTTAGCGCTAGTCATAGGTTACTAAATGAGCAATCAACATAAATCATGCTAAGAAATTAAATAAAACCATATACATTGTAAAGATACAAGCAAAAGTTAGAATCATAAGTAGAAAAGGAGAATCGTTAACAGGAAGGATGAGAAGAAGAATAGTAACAGCCTTACTAAACAGTTTGACAGTGCTGTGGGGATTTAACTGTAATGTTCATCGTGACTCCTTTTTACTTCTGGGACTTGAAGGGAAGCCCTTTCCTCCTCCCTCCCCCCCCCTGTCCTCCCCTTCCCTCCTCCTTCCTCCCTCCCCATTCCATGAAACCTTGTCCCAATTCCTCTTCTTACTCTTTGCAGTCTGGTAAAACTTTCCCTTTCACGACGAGCGATTCTCCAGGATAAAGCTTAAACTGCGTAGCGGTTACTCCCTAGGGGGGAAAGAAAATGGACATTTTAAACGGCATGGTAGGGCTGATAAAGAGTTTTGAATGTGGGCTCGCTCCTTCATCAAACCATTCGAAGAGAATTTGGGGTTGCAGGATTTCCACGTTTGAGACAACAGCCAATTTTAGGTTAATCCGTCAGTCTGTTTTAAAAGATTTGCTTTAGAAGAGATAGACAATTATAGGTTGATCCGTCGTCTTGTTTAATAGATTAACAGAGTTGGAAGGGACCTTGTAGGTCATCTAGTCCAACCCGCCACCCAAGCAGGAGATTCTACACCCTTTCTGACAGATGGCAGTCCAGTCTCTTCTTGAAAGTCTCAAGTGATGAAGCTCCCATAACTTCCGAAGAAAAACTTCTGTTCCACTGGTTGATTATTCTCCCTGTCAGAAAGTTCCTCCTTATTTCTAGGTAGAATCTCTCCTTGGTCAGTTTCCATCCATGATTCCTTGTCTGGCCTTCCGGTGTCTTGGAAAATAGCTTGACCATCCCTTCCTCTCTATGACAGCCCCTTAAATATTGGAACACTGCTATCCTGTCTCCTCTGGTCCTCCGCAAAGCCGTTAAGTCCTGGCTGCTCCAGCAGGCCGGGGGGCTTTCGAAATATCCAACCCCACGGAAACTGTGAGTGTTGTGTATTTTAAAGTGTTGTTTTGTTTATTTATCCCCTTCCCTTGTTTATTGTAAGCCGCCCGGAGTCCTTCGGGAGTGGGCAGCATACAAGACCAATAAACTCAACTCAACTCAACCCTTCTCTTCACTAGACCAGCCATGCCCAGTTCCTGCAACCGTTCATTGTATGTTTTAGCCTCCAGTCCTCTAATCCTCTTGGTTGCTCTTCTCTGCACTTTTTCTAGAGTCTCAACATCTTTTTTTATAGCGTGGTGACCATAACGGGATGCAGTACTTTAGGTGTGGTCTTACTAAGGCTTTATAAAGTGGTATTAGTATCTCCCTTGATTGAATCCCTCTCTTAATGCAATTTAGGATTGCTTTTTTTGGCTGCTGCTGCACACTGCTGGCTCCTATTGAATTGATTTTCCACTAAGACTTCAAGATCCCTCTTGCACCTCGAAGAGCCGAGGTGGCGCAGTGGTTAAATGCAGCACTGCAGGCTACTTCAGCTGACTGCAGTTCTGCAGTTCGGCTGTTCAAATCTCACCGGCTCAGGGTTGACTCAGCCTTCCATCCTTCCGAGGTGGGTAAAATGAGGACCCGGATTGTTGTTGGGGGCAATATGCTGACTCTGTAAACCGCTTAGAGAGGGCTGAAAGCCCTATGAAGCGGTAAATAAGTCTAACTGCTACTAGTACTGCTATTGCTATCAAGCCTAGTTTCACCCAGTCTGTTTTAGGAGAGACAGATAAACAGAACCAGGTATTCTGGCTTAATATGGAAAGCACCATTTCTGCACAAGAACCCTTAAGCCATCCTCCAGCTACCTTAACAGTGGGCTGATGATGATGAGAAATGTAGCTCCATTGATATCGTAAGTTGAGGACTGCTGTATTGGCAGGCCTTGGTATTTTATTATCTTCCCCAGTTCTCTTCTGTTGACTCCAGATATACTGCCACATACCTTATCCAGACTTTTTGCTCTTCCTGACCAGGAATTGTCTTGGTTCTTACGTCATGTTTCATTATGTGAGAAGAAAAACAGAGGCACACCTCTGTCCTTTAATAAAGGACTATTTACCTGCCCTTTCGTGTTAATTAAGAGCTGAAGGGCCTGAAATAAAATCAGTATTAATCTGACTGCTGAGATTGTGACCTTCAAGTGTGTTGAAATTGCACTTTTAATACTAGCAGTTGCTTAGCTTGTAAGATATGGTGAGCTAGGGGGTTGTGACTTGCAAGAAAAGAGGAACTATATGCTTGGAACACAAGTAAAAATAACCATGTTGTAACATCGAGGTTAAACTAACCAAACACGAGCCCAGTTGCTATGACACGTTGGCAGAATCCTGAAAATGTTGTGGTTTTAGCAATAACAAATCGCACTTATATACCGCTTACGTCACAATTCCTAAGTAAAGCCAAAGGTAAAAATAAAATTAAAAAAAGAAGGGTGCTTGTATCCAACGGTATGTCCATCAATCTACCGTATTTTTCAGCGTGTAAGACGGTTTGAAGTATAAGACGCGCCTAGATTCTGGGGAGGGAAACAAGAGAAAAATATCTGCCTCTGCTTCTCAGCAATTTGCCTCCTTGCAACAAACAGTGCAGACAATATACCGTATTTTCACGACTATAAGCCGCACTGAAAATCCTAAAATTTGATCCAAAACCGGCAGTGCGGCTTATAACCCGGTGCGCTTTATATGTGGAAAAAGATCTCCCAGCTGCTTTGCTCCTCGCGACTGCAATAGATGTCCAGAAGCGGCTTTTGGGGCTAATGGGGATTGGATTTCCAGCTCGATAGCCCCTGCCGCTTCTGGACGTCTATTGCAGTTGTGAGGAGCCGAGGAGAGTGTGGAGAAGAGCGCGAAGGTTCTTGGCGCTCCGGGAAGCGGGAGAGGCGCGCGGTTTGGTTTCTCCTCCCTGGATGTCGCAGTAGCAGCCCCAAACTCACCGATCTCAGTGTTTTTTGCATTGGGGTGTGCTGCAAGAGCGGCTTATAACCCGGTGCGCTTTATATGTGGAAAAAGTTTGAAAAATTAACGTTAATTGATACTGCGGCTTATAATCCGGTGCGGCTTTTGGTCGTGAAAATACGGTACACTGTTTGTAGTGTTATATTTCGGACTATATTTGTGCAGATGCTGTTAAAACTGATGTGGCTTTCTGGAATTAAGGTTATTCTCTGCTATTTGAAAGAATAGCACTTTTTAAAACAATAGCACTGGGCCTCTTCAGATCAAGCGTTTATTTTTTAAAAAAGCTTCTTCATTTTGTTAAGTTGTCTAGAATAATAATAAAGCAGTCTTTAAAAAAATAAGTCTAATCATTTGAAACGTTCTACAGGCATTTATAGTTGTTGACTTGCCTCCTTGCAGCAAACAGCCTGATTAGCACAAGAAAAAATATATCTGCTTCCCCGCAATTTGCCACCTGGAGCAAACAGCAAGTTTCACTTTCGATTTCTCCCAGGCTGCAGGGATTGCGATAGCTTATTGAATCCTCCCCAAGCTCCTTGTGCTGCAAGGAGGTAAATTGCTGGTGTTGCAGAACATGAGACAAGACCAGCTCTTTGTCAAAGGGAAAGGTTTATTTGCGCAAAGGTTCAGGAGCAAAACCTGAACCCCGAATGGCAGTTGTGTACAGTCTTTTATACTCTTTGACAACTTATCGATCATCCCCAAATACCTGGCCTCCCTGTGTCACGTAGACCCCTTTCCTGTGTCATGTAGACCTCTACACAATCTCCCAAAACAGAGACATGACATTCATTACTTATTTACCTCCATATTGGTACAAATCAGTTCAGTTCAGTTCAGTTTATTGTATTTGTATGCTGCCCTTTTCCCCCCGAAGGGGGACTCAGGGCGGCTCACAACTCGAACCGGGGAAGGGGGATACAGACAAAAATTTAAAAACAAACATAACAATATATAATGTAAAAACTCACAACAGTCATACCATTCGAGACAGGGGCAACAGCTCTTTAGCCCCAGGCCTGTCGGAACAGCCAGGTTTTAAGGGCTTTGCGGAAGGCCTGGAGGGTGGTGAGGGTTCGAATCTCCACGGGGAGCTCGTTCCAGAGGGCCGGAGCAGCCACAGAGAAGGCTCTCCTCCGGGTAGTCGCCAGTCGGCACTGGCCGGCGGATGGAATTCGGAGGAGGCCTAATCTGTGGGATCTAATCGGTCTAGTGGAGGTAATTGGCAGCAGGCGGTCTCTCAATATCCTGTTTCATTTGTTTTAGTTAGGGGAAGCAAACAGAACAACTAATCTTAAGGGTAATCATTCCCTTTTCCCATTCCACATGGTAAAGAAACTTTTAATACCCAAAGAATCTGTCCAGTTGTCAAATTCTCTTTTACTGGGAGGCAGAGGCCAAAGGGTTGGGGGCCGTTGGGTGGGTGGGGCTACATTCAGTGTATAAGACGCACCTAAATTTTCACCCTCTTTTAGGGGAGGGAAAGATGCGTCTTATACTCCGAAAAATACAGTAACTTCACCCTTTGATGCTGTGATTGTTGCCTAGTTTTCAATTCGCCATTTTCGTTCAAAATATCTTTGTAGAATACTTTTTTTTCCCCCAAAACGAATGAGGTTTGGGTGTATTGATGCTCCCATTGTGAAAAGCCAGACTGGTAATTTTCATGTGGTGATGTGTTTTACTTTTTCCCCAAATATAGAGCAGCAGAATCAAGATATGAGAAAGACGTTAAAACACGGGAGGCAGACAAGGAATCAATAGCGCTCGACAAGATTCTGATAGGGAAGGATGAAACATTGATAAAATGTATAATTACTTGCTGGCGTTTAAAATGGAAGAGGAACAGGTTAAAGAACCAATGCTCGCATGGGGAAGACATTTTTGGTCATAACATTGAATTGGAGAAATGGCAAAAATTATGGGATGGGAATTATAAATTTGACTATGGCCTCGGCGTATAAAGAGAATCTATAAAAAATGTTCTACAGGTGGCACTTACACCCAGCAAAGGCTGGCCAAAAATGTTTACCAACCTGTCTACAAAATGCTGGAAATGTAATCAGTCCCCAGGCACATATTACCACATGTGCTGGAGGTGCAGCAAAGGAAGAAAATATTGGGAGAAATTATATAATTGGCTGGAAGAGATAACTAAATGGAATATAGATTCAGAAAAAAAAGAGTGCTTTATAATGAAGAAATAAGAGCCAAGGTGGCGCAGTGGTTAAATGCAGCACTGCAGGCTACTGCTAGATCAGCAGTTCAGCGGTTCAAATCTCACCGGCTCAGGGTTGACTCAGCCTTCCATCCTTCCGAGGTGGGTAAAATGAGGACCCAGATTGTTGGGGGCAATATGCTGACTCTCTGTAAACCGCTTAGAGAGGGCTGAAAGCCCTATGAAGCGGTATATAAGTCTACTGCTATTGCTATTGCTATTGCTATAATATGGCATTCATGTACATCAGGGGTGGGTTTCTCGCCCCGTTCCAACCAGTTCGGTTGGAACGGGGCCGGCGGCGTCCTCGTGCACGTGTGCGGTGCACGCATGTGTACTAGCATCTGCGCGACGCTCCAGCTGCTCCTGGAGGATCACGCAGGCGCTGTATGCGTCCTGCGCATGCGTGGAAGCGCAGAACTCATCAAAACCGGGTAAGGACCGCGGGCGGGCGGGCGCGCCCTTCGCCGTTCCCGGAAGTTACTTACTTCCAGGTTCGCCAACCAACCAGTTCGCAGGGATCGCCACGAACTGGTTGAAACCCACCCCTAATGTACATATTCATACACACACACACACTCCCTTGATCTCTGCATAACGAAAGAAAAGCCAATGCTTCACTCCATGCAGGGCAATTTCTCTGGAATTCTCTTCTTTAAAATAAATTTTTAAAACATCTTGTCTTTCATCAAACAGAATCAAGATGATCTAATACCTACATGGTGGAAAAATTTAGGACTTGGTGGCAGAACGGCTGATTCATGCTGTGAATATTAAAATTAAAAAGGACATCTATATAATCCAGATTAAAGGGTGAATTTAGGATGTCCTCTTTCCAAGCCAAAGTTTACTAAAAAAAAAAAATTGGCAAGGAAAGAAAAAGTTTCTCCAACAATAATTTAAAATAATTTTAACTTCCATCTTCAGTTTGAGCGCGGATGCACAAAAATAAATATGCACATATCAAGCATCCATTTAATCGCGTGTGCATAAGCTGTGCAGTGTGCTCAAGATGTTTCTTGCTGATAAAACTCAATATTAATAAAAGAAGGCAATAAGCACAAAGTATGGGGGTTTTATACCAAAATAACAACAACAACACAGCAGAAACAATTAAGAGAAGCAAACAAACATATTTAAGGGAGTGGACTCTGATCTTCAAACCCAATGGCAAAATAAACAATTTTTAAAATGGAACAAGAGTCTTTGTAATTTTTTTTGCTGCCGAAGATTAACGCGGCTGTCCCTCAAACGATATCCAGAAAGAGGAAAAGCCACAGTTGGGGCTGTCAGTCAACAACCCACCAATTCCTCTCCAAGAGACTGATTCTACGTCTTGTAAGCCTTTGCTGGGAATTTTGATTCGAAAAACAAAGACCCCCCAAACTTACACATTTGCTCATGGTGGTGCCGCCTCGTCCAGTCCTGAGTTGGTACAGTACTTAACTCCAATCTTAGCTCTGTGACTTAAGCGAAGTTCCCGTTGTCCTTTAAATAGCTGAATTAGGGAGGAGGAAAGAGCATCACATGACACAAAAGAATGAATAGAGGGTAGGATAAGCGAACCAGAAATGGAAGCAGGTGATGAGGTGGAGATAAGGGGCTGATGAACTGAAGCAGCTGCTAACACCGGTTTGGAAGATGGAAGAAAGGATAAGAAAGTGTTGTTGTCAGATGTAGGAATAATGATGGATAAGAGGTTAGGAGACCGGAAAAGAAAGAGAAGGGACTTTGGAAATTGAGGATAATGGAAAGGAAGGTGGCAAGGCAGGGGAAGAGGAATGTGGGCAGGACAAAGTGGAAGGACTCAGTGTTTTAGATGTGAAAAGGACATTTTTCACATTTTTCTATTTCCTTTTGTCCACAAAAGGAAATAGAAAGAGAGAGGGAACAGCAAGTATATTGACTGATGGATGAGGATGAAGAATAGGATGGGAAGGATGAACCGTTTGTTGGTTATTGTGGATCATTTGACTCGATGGGGGGAAATGCAGATGCAAAAACTACTGTTAGAATTTTGTTGGAACATATTGTACCCAGAGGAAAGAAGTGGGAATATCACCATTTAAGATGTTATTTGGAATACCAAATATGGGGAGGGAAGGTCTACCGAACATTGAAATAAAAGACAAAATCTTTAGAAAATATGCACAGGAAGGAAAGAGCATCACATGACACAAAAGAATGGAGGGTAGGATAAGCTAACCAGAAATGGAAGCAGGTGATGAGGTGGAGATAAGGGGCTGATGAACTGAAGCAGCTGTAACACCGGTTTCTAACGGTGTGAGGGGTTTTGAGAGGGTAGGGCAGGGAATATTAGTGGCCCCTTGGCCAGCTTTCCTTTAAAGGATTTCTTTATTATTTCCCCGGATGAGATTTTGGAAGCTGACAGAAACGATTATTCTTACTCTTGGTATTAATGCCAGAGGAGCATAATGCTGAGAGTTTCCGAAATTTTGTGCGTAGAAATTTAGCAGAGGGAGGAGGAGGAGGAAGAAGAGGAGGAGGAGAAAAGGAAGAGAAGAGAAAAGGAGAAGAAAAGAAAGAGGAGGAGGAGAGGAGGAGGAGGAGAGAAGGAGAAAAGGAAGAGAAGAGAAAAGGAAAAGAAAGAGGAGGAGGAAAGGAGGAGGAGAAGAAGAGGAGGAGGAGGATAAAAGGAGAAGAGAAAATGGGGAGAAAAGAAAGAGAAGAAGGAGGCGAGGAGGAGAAAAAGAAAAAGAGAAGAGGAGGAGGAGAAGAGGAAGAGGAGGAGAAAAGGAGGAGAAGAGAAAAGGAGAAGAAAAGGAAGAGGAGGGGGAGGAAAGAATAAATGTTTTCCCTGTGCCCCCAGAAGAGTAATTTCTAATGTTGGATTTTTCCCCCTTACCAGAAGGAGCCCCCTTGTGGAGTACTGTGAAGCTGTACTGTGAGGATGGCAACTCCACTGCACTGTACAATAGAAACCATTTTACCGCAGTACAGTAGGAGCCATTTTAAGGCACAACAGGCTGTATCTTAACAGAACACCCCCCCCAAGGGGTGTTGGGGGTGTCCTATCCCCCCCCCACAATATTTTTTTCCAGAGAGTAAGTCATCTGTGTACCAAGTTTGATTGAAATCGCTCAATGCATTCCAGAGTTATGCTGGAACATACACACACATACACACACACACACACACACACACACGTTTTTATATAGATAGATTCACAAACCTCACTATAACAAAAACATTTGCAGAAATAGTTATTTGCTCATCTCAGGCATACAAGACCGGCCTTCTGAGAATGTGTATTCTCCCAACTTAGTTAATTACCTAATAAATCATGTTGAAAGTTTTGGACACATGCTCCTAGAGATATAAACCATGGCCTAATCTAATGACTTCCTCCTGCCTGTTCTGGGGACAAATTATTTATCTGTTGATCTTCTGTCCCTGGAAACATCTGGAAAGATGTTTCTTGAAATCAGCAACTTCACGAAACTGCTTTTCACTTTGACCATTTCGTGTGGGGGGAAAACTCACTGGAGAAAGCTTTTATGGGTAGTCTTAGACTTACATAACCCCCCTCCCTAATCACGTAATCAAAATTCAGAAGCTTGGCAACTGGCATGTATTTATGACGGTTGCACAGTCCCCGGGGTCACATGATCCCCTTTTGCGACTTTCTAACTAACAAAGTCAATGAGGAAGCCAGACTCACTTAACAACTCTGCTATTAGCTTAAGAACCGCAGTGTTTCACTTGACATCCTTGCGGGGAAGGTCGTCAAAACTCAATTAACAAGCATCTCAGAAATGTCTCAGAGAAAGAAAGAGAAAGAGAGAGAGGGAGGGAGAAAGGGAGGGAGGGAGGGAAAGAGAGAGAGAGAAAGGAGGAGGAGGAAGAAGGGAATGGAGGAAGGAAGGAACGAAAAGAAGGAACAAAGGAAAGACGGAAGGGAGAGAGAGAGAAAGAAAGGAGGGGAAGAAGAAGACAGGGAGGGAAGGAGGGAGGGAGGAAGGAAAGAGAAAGAGAGAGAGGGAGAGAGGGAGGGAGAGAGGGAGAGAGAGAAAGGAGGAGGAGGAAGAAGAAGGGAATGGAGGAAGGAAGGAACAAAAAGAAGGAACGAAGGAAAGACGGGAGAGAGAGAGAGAGAAAGAAAGGAGGGGAAGGGGATAACGAAGACAGGGAGGGAAGGAGGGAGGGAGGAAGGAAGGAAAGAGAGAGAGAGAGAAAGAGAGAGATATTACTGCTTCTACTACAACTGTAGCACACAGGATCCATCAACCAACTAAATGAAAAACAAACTTTTGAGTACTCCATAATGGATATTTTTGTATTTTTGTGTGTCCCCGTTTTGCTGCTTTAGAATATTCTATTTAAAACTCAAGAGTAGAAACAGGTTACAAATTCAACCAATGTTGAAGTTAGCTGTGATTCGCCACAACCTGCGGCTTGCACAGTTGCGCGAAGTTCCTCCCACAGTCAGAATTAATGTTTCGCCTCGAGACAGATTTGAACAAGGCAGAATCTTGTTCGCATTCTTGATCTGCTTCCATCAACCGTACGGACAATTCATAGCCGGCTGAGAATCACCTCTGGGGATTCCACGCTGTTGGGAGGAAAGTGCCTCTCAATGAAGATGCTTCGAGCCTGGAAACGATGCCTTGAAGAATAAATGGAATAGCAAAGCAGAGCTGCCAGAAAGAAGTCTTTTAATGGCAAGAAACCAAGACGAGTGACATTCAGCAAAGTTTCTTGGCTAGCTAAGGTGATTGACACCCAAACTAGCGGTGAAATCCAGCAGGTTCTGACAGGTTCTGGAGAACTGGTAGAGGAAATTTTGAATAGTTCAGAGAACCGGTAGCAGAAATTTTGTGTAGTTTGGACAACCAATAGTGGAAATTTTGAGTAGTTCAGAGAACCGATAGCGGAAATTTTGAATAGTTCGGAGAACTGGTAGCAGAAATTTTGAGTAGTTCGGAGAACCGGTAGTGGAAATTTTGAGTAGTTCAGAGAACTGGTAGCAGAAATTTTGAGTAGTTTGGAGAACTGGTAGCGGAAATTTTGAATAGTTCGAAGAACTGGTAGCAGAAATTTTGAGTAGTTCGGAGAACCGGTAGTGGAAATTTTGAGTAGTTCGGAGAACAGGTAGCGGAAATTTTGAGTAATTCAGAGAACTGGTAGGAAAATTTTTGAGTAGTTTGGAGAACCGATAGCAGAAAATTTGAGTAGTTCGAAGAACTGGTAGCAAAAATTTTGAGTAGTTCGGAGAACCGGTAGTGGAAATTTTGAGTAGTTCGGAGAACAGATAGCAGAAATTTTGAGTAGTTTGGAGAACTGGCAGATGCCATCTCTGACTGGCCCCAGAGTGGGGTGGGAATGGAGATGTTGCAGTATCCTTCACCTGCCATGCCCACCAAGCCACACCATGCCCACCAAGCCATTCCCACAGAACCGGTAGTAAAAAAAAATGGAATTTCACCACTGATCCAAACATGAGTTTATATATTCTTTCTGAGCCTTTCAGTTTTAACACATGCTTTTGACAATTAAATCCTCTATTTGGTGACGTTTTAATTCTATATCTATTGATGGGATAATTTCTCTTCGTTTGGCTTTGTTTGGAAGGCAAAAGAGTTTATCTCTGTTGAAAAGAAATGAAGTTGGGAAATCTGACTAGTTCCTGTGTCTGTGTTTGTCCTAATAATTGCTTTAACAAGATGGTAATTGCAGTGGTGGCATCCTGCCGGTTTAACAACCTGACTCATATTTGTGACGGTTGCAGCGTCCCCGGGTCACGTGGTCACCTTTTGCGACCCTCTGACTAACCAAGTCATTGGGGGAAGCTGATTCACTTAACAACTGCATTACTAACTTAACAACCGCAATCCCTTAACATCTTTTGCAGGAAAAGGTGTTGAAATGAGGCAAAACTCAATTAACAAATGTCTGAGCAATGTCTCAGGAACATACATTTTGGGCTCAATTTGTGGTCTTAAGTTGAGAACTATCTCAACTTAAGAGTCAGTGGTAAAAGGAAACCAGGCCATGAAATAACATAGTGGATGGACACCATCAAAGCTGACGCCAGCCAGAACATAGAATAATTCAGTGCAAGATTGGAAGATGGGGTCCATTCTACATGGCCCATAGAAGCACCCAGAGTCTGACTTGATTGAATAGAAGTTATCATCATCATCGTTGTTGTTGTTGTTGTTGTTGTTGTTGTTGTTGTTGTTGTTGTGTATTGAATATATATAGTTGTGTTAAGCCCTGCTAAAGTGAAGCTAACTTTAGATGACCCTGTTAACTCTGCTAAAGTAAAACTAACCTTTAGATGACCCTGTTAACTCTGCTAAAGTGAAACTAACCTTTAGATGATCCTGTTAACTCTGCTAAAGTGAAACTAACCTTTAGATGACCCTGTTAACTCTGCTAAAGTGAAACTAACCTTTAGATGACCCTGTTAACTCTGCTAAAGTGAAACTAACCTTTAGATGATCCTGTTAACTCTGCTAAAGTGAAACTAACCTTTAGATGACCCTGTTAACTCTGCTAAAGTGAAACTAACCTTTAGATGACCCTGTTAACTCTGCTAAAGTGAAACTAACCTTTAGATGACCCTGTTAACTCTGCTAAAGTGAAACTAACCTTTAGATGATCCTGTTAACTCTGCTAAAGTGAAACTAACCTTTAGATGACCCTGTTAACTCTGCTAAAGTGAAACTAACCTTTAGATGATCCTGTTAACTTTGCTAAAGTGAAACTAACCTTTAGATGACCCTGTTAACTCTGCTAAAGTGAAACTAACCTTTAGATGATCCTGTTAACTTTGCTAAAGTGAAGCTAACCTTTAGATGACCCTGTTAACTCTGCTAAAGTAAAACTAACCTTTAGATGTCCCTATCTATTAATTCTGCTAAAGTGAAACTAACCTTTAGAAGACCCTATCTGTTAATTCTGCTAAAGTGAAACTAACCTTTAGAAGACCCTATCTGTTAACTCTGCTAAAGTGAAACTAACCTTTAGATGACCCTGTTAACTCTGCTAAAGTGAAACTAACCTTTAGATGACCCTGTTAACTCTGCTAAAGTGAAACTAACCTTTAGATGACCCTGTTAACTCTGCTAAAGTGAAACTAACCTTTAGATGACCCTAACTGTTAACTCTGCTAAAGTGAAACTAACCTTTAGATGACCCTAACTGTTAACTCCAACTGTTTTGGAGGGAAACTTAGAACATTCATATTTGGGTGGGCTGTTTCAAGGATTATGATTGGTTAAGTCCCTGTGGGCCCTGAGTATAAATTACAGGCATTTGCCTGCTGTTCCTCGGTTCCAGTTGGGTCAATAAATGCTGTTGTATCTATGCTGGTCTGCTTCTTCCCTACTAAAGCCCACTACACAATCATCATCATCAACAACAACATTATTCCCATGTGCAACCCAGTCAAAGTCTACACATATAATCAGACCTAAAAAAACACCTGGGCAAACAGAACCCTCCAGGTGGCCTCAATGACTCTATAAAGAAATGCAAATGACCAGCTGTCTGCAAGGAGTATATATCCTTCCATTCCCCACCATTCAGTCAGATCCGAAGAAGCTTCTTGGATGAGAAGCGAAACGTCTTCAAAGAAAACCCAGAAAGTCCAGTTAGATGCCTCTTGGGGAGAAAAGCACCTTTGGGACAACCATGACCTGGATGTCAGAGAGTTTCCATAGAGATTTAGATGGGAACCGAAGCGCTAATCCTTCGCTGTCGTTCAGATTTTTGCGGCTCTGGCACAGAAAAATTTATAGAATCAGGAGACTCTTCCCATGAATTGCTTGGGGTTGTTAATATAAATTAATAACTTCTTGCAGCCAGCAGATGGCGCACTGGGAACAGGCAGAAAGAAGAAAGAGAAGGAGGAAAGAGAGGAAAAATCACAAGCATAAAACGTGCAGAGTCAGACTTATATGAAGGGGAAAGTAAAGTAGTCCTCAACTTAATCTATCACAATTGAGCCCAAAATTTCTAAGCGAGACAGTTGTTCATTGAGTTTTGCCCCATTTTACGACCTTTCTGGCCACCGCTGTTAAGTGAATCACTACGGTTGTTAAGTTAGTAAGGCGGTCGCTAAGCGAATCTGATTTTCTCACTGAAGGTTGCAAAAGGGGATCATGTGACCCTGGGGCACTGCGACCGTCATAAGTATGAGTCAGTTGCCCAGTGTTCAAATTCTGATCACGTGACCATGGGGATGCTGCAACGGCCATAAGTGTGAAAAATGGTCATGTCACTCTCTTTTATATGATGTATGTGAGTGTGTGTGTGTATATATGTGTGTGTGTGTGTGTGTGTGTGTTTAATTTATATACATACATACAGACAGACATATATATACATATATATATGTGTTGTATTTGTGCTGATAAATAAATAAAGGGAGACTAGTATAGATCTATTTCAAGCTATTTAGCTCTCATCAGCTAGCCATACCCTTACTGGGATTTGAACCTGGGCTATATTACATATTGGGCAGACAGCCATTAGGCCACAGGCTCTTATCCGTTATCAGCCAAGCCAGGGTGAAAGGTATCTATTAGATTTTACAACCCGCGGTATGCCCAAATATGGGAGGAAGATCACTACTTCCATTCTCTGTCCTTCGGCTCGTCACAAGAGACAATCCAGGCAGAAACCCAATATTTTTACTGTTGCTATATACATATGAAGAACGGTTGCAGGAACTTGGTATATCTAGCTTAATGAAAAGAAGGATTAGGGGAGACATGATAGCAGTCTTCCAATATCTCAGGGGCTGCCCCAAAGAAGAGGGAGCCAAGCTATGCTCCAAGGCACCTGAGGGCAGGACAAGAAGCAATGGGTAGAAACTAATCAAGGAGAGAAGCAACTTAGAACTGAGGAGGAATTTCCTGACAGTGAGAACAATTAACCAGTGGAACCGCTTGCCTCCAGAAGTTGGGAATGCCCCAACAGTGGAGGTTTTAAAGAAGATATTGGATAGCCATTTGTCTGAAACGGTATAGGGTTTCCTGCCTGGGCAGGGGGTTGGACTAGAAGACCTCCAAGGTCCCTTCCAACTCTGCTATTGTATTGTAAGTGCAAGTCGTTGAGTACAAATTTCCTAGTGTCTCTTTTACAGCCTGAGAAATTGGGGAGTTTCTTTTCTTTTGACTCTCTTTCTCCACCTATGATACAGCTGCAGACTACGCCCTCCCTTATCTGATTTTTCCTTAGCCGGCATGTCTTCGCTCCAGGGTCTTTCTCACACATTATTACAAAACATTTCTGTTTAAAACTTTTCATTAACCTATTTCCACCAATAATTGCAAACAGTTATCATATTTGCCATGGAACAGTGATGGGTTTCAAAAAAATTTTTAGAACCTCTTCTGTAGGTGTGGCCTGCTTTGTAGGAGTGGCTTGCCAGCGATGTGACTGGGTGGGCGTGGCCAACTTGAAAAATGTGGTGATACTCACTTAACAACGCTCTTGCTTAGCAACCAAAGTGTTGGCTCGGAAACTCTGGCATTTGAAGCACGCAAGTCTTAAAGCTGTCAAGTTGCAAGACCCTTGCACCTTTAACCCTTTAGAAAAAAAAACCCAGGGGTGTTCAAACTTGGCAGCTTTAAGACTTGTGGACTTCAACTCCCAGAATTCCTCCTCTCACTCTTCATCTTGATGATGCGCGGATGGGCGGGGGGGAGCTGGAACTCTAAACGGCACTGTAGATTTGTGGAACCTCTTCTATAGAAGAGGTTAGAACTGGCAGGAAGCCACCCCTGCCATAGAAATAGCACCCTGATGGCGAACTGATGGCATATGTGCCACAGGTGGCAACCAGAGCCATATTTGCTGGCACGCCAGCCGTCAGCTCCAGCCCGCATGCGCACGCTGGGCAGCTGATCTTTGGCCTTCCGGAGAGCTGGGGGAGGCCGTTTCCGCCCTCCTCAGGCTTCAGGAAAGCCTCCGGAGACTAAGGAGGGCGAAAAACTGGCCAAGTGGGTCAACCGGAAGTTCGTTCCCATGGGGGAGGTCGCATGGGCAAATGTGGGGGTTTGCACATGAATGCACAGGTGGTTGGGGTGCATTCCATTGTGGGTCTGGGCATGCATGCCCACGCAGTAATGCACGTGCGCACAATTTTGGCATGCCTTTACGAAAAGGTTTGCCATCACTGAAATAGCACTTCAAGCAGTGGGAATTCAAATACGGCGACCATTTTGTGAGATTCCTTAGCCACACCCCTCGAGGCCTAGCGGTACGTAGAGATGCTGTGAGTTTGATGGGGTTAGTAAGGCTACGGTTCACGGCTTTCAGATGGCTGTTAGATGGACACCAAAAAGACACCATAAAATTCTTCGTTAATGTGGTCAGTTTGTCATTAAATATGAGAGTTGTAGAATAAGAGAGTTGGAAGGGACCTTTTAGATCATCTAGTCCAGCCCCCCACCCAAACAGGAGAGCCTACACCATTTCTGACAGATGGCAGTCCCGTCTCTTCTTGAGGGCTTCCAGGGATGAAGCTCCCACAACTTCTGAAGGCACCTTCTGTTCCATGGGTTGATTGACCAGTTTTCATACTTATGACCACTGCAGAATCCCTGTGGTCACATGATCGAAATTCAGATGCTTGGCAACTGGCATGTACTTCTGACAAGCAAACCTAACCCTTTAAGTGGCTACTTAATCACATAAGAATTGCTGTGATTCCCTTAACAACCATGGCAAAAAGGTCGTAAAACGAGGTGGAACTCACTTAACAGCTGCCTCATTGACTTTGTGTCTTTCCCCCCCCCCCCAAGAAGGATTCTGCAACAGTGCAGAGAGGTGGATTAACTCTCTGAATTAACTTTGCTTTATTTATTATTTTGTATTTTTGTACATTTATTGCTGCTGAAAGGTAAAAGTTTTCCCTGCACATGTATGCTAGTCGTTCCTGACTCTAGGGGGCAGTGCTCATCTCTGTTTCAAAGCCAGAGCCAGCGCTGTCCGAAGACGTCTCCGTGGTCATGTGGCTGGCATGATTAGACGCCGAAGGCGCATGGAACGCTGTTCCCTTCCCACCAACGGTGGTTCCTATTTTTCTACTTGCATTTTTACATGCTTTCAAACTGCTAGGTTGGCAGAAGCTGGGACAAGTCACGGGAGCTCTCTCCATTATGCGGCGCTAGGGATTCCAACAGCCGAACTGCCGACCTTTCTGATCGACAAGTTTCAGCGTCTTAGCCACTGAGCCACCGCCTCCCTTTCTGCTTAAGGAAAGGGCTGATGATTGACAGCCGGTGAGGTGCATCCGTCTTACAGCTTCACTTAGCAGATTCTGCTAAGCGCGTTCCATCTTCTTAGCTTGCAAAAAAAGACAAATGAAAATGCCCAGCTGTCTGCAAGGAGTATAAACCCTTCCATTCTCTACCACCCACTCAGCTTCTTGGATGAGAAGCAAAACTTCTTCAAGGAAAACAAACAAACAGATAGTCCAGTGGCCTCTTGAAAAAAAAAATTGGGGATTAAGATGGTAGCCTTGTTTTCAAATTCTCCCTATCTTTGATCAGTTCAGTTCACCTCTTCACTTCTTTTTCCTCTCAAATAAAAAACTTGCTTGCTGGAGCCATTTCTCACCTGGAGATCTGACTTTTTCAACCTTTCCCCTCCGTTTCTTTGCAAATGGCCAGCTTATCTCGTGGCCTTTGATACTATAAACATACGTGTGCGAAATGCTTAGAAATGCACGAAGCAAGAAAGGTGGCAGCTTGTATCATATTCACCTCTACACCATCTATTATCAGATCTTTCCTGAAATAATGTTTCCATCGTTCTTAACAGTTGCAAGTAATATAATGAAGTCAAAAAGTAACCTACAAATTCAATGCACAGTAAAATAATAATAATAATAATAATAATAATAATAATAATAATAATAATAATAGTAAAAAAATGCCAAATCCGGCGAAACAACTGGCCGCTGTGATACAATTGTATAATAATAATAATAATGAAGGGACACTGTCCCAACATAGGCCAGATTTTTAAAAGCAACAAATATATTTTTATTTGGAATACAAATAAAAAATTGGGGATTAATGTGGAATACAAATTGTAGAAAGATTATTTGTGGCCTACATGGCCTTTCTTATGCATTCTGTGATGCAATTTTCTCCCCCTAGACAGCCTCAGATATATTTTATAGGAGCTGTTCTGTTTTAAATACTGTTGTTTTTACATTTGCTTTTTAAGCTCTTTTTGGAATTTCTGCACCATAAAGCAGATTGCGAATGCTTACAGAATGTTCTTGAACGTGTCTGGGTAAATATTAGCAACTGCCACCTGGCTTAATGATGAACATCTCAAATGCGGCTTGGCGCGTATTTAGCAAAGCATGTCAAATTTGAACAGCGCAGGGAGCCATTCGGCAGATCGTGATGGAGAATTATAATCGTGGAAATTACCCGCGTACAGAGTTCTCCCCGCCTCAAAGCATCTCCCCAGTACAGGTCACCCTCAACTTACAACAATTCATTTAGCGACCACTCAAAGTTACAACATCCCTGAAAAAAGTGATTTGTGGTCCTTTTTCCCCACGCTTACGACCAGGGTAGCATCCCCACAGTCACGTGATCAAAATTCAGATGCTTGGCAACTGGTCCATATTTATGACGGTCGCAAGGTCCCTGCAGCACTGCAGGCTACTTCAGCTGACTGCAGTTCTGCAGTTCGGCTGTTCAAATCTCACCAGCTCAGGGTTGACTCAGCCTTCCATCCTTCTGAGGTGGGTGAAATGAGGACCCGGATTGTTGTTGGTGATATGCTGACTCTGTAAACCGCTTAGAGAGGGCTGAAAGCCCTATGAAGCGGTATATAAGTCTAACTGCTATTGCTATTGCTATTCTCCTTTTGCAACCTTCTGAGAAGTAAAAAATCAATGGGGAAGCCAGATTCACTTAATCACCCTGTTATTAACTTAAAACAGCTGCTGTGATTCACTTAACAATTGTGGCAAGAAAGATCGTAAAAGGGGGGGGGCAGAATTCACTTAAGAAATGATTTGCTTAGCAGCAGAAATGTTGGTCATAAGTCAAAGACTATTGGTACAGACTGTATTGGTGAAAAAGTAGATTTCCCATTAAAAAGAAACCTTTCCTTTGATGCTTCAGAATATGTCAGTGACATGTTTCGGGAAAAAGCTATTGTATATACTCACGGATAAGTGCATCTTCTTCTTTCTTCTATATTTATAAAAATGCCTGTGTGTGTGTGTGTGTGTGTGTGTTTGTGTGTGTGTGTTCCAGCATAACTCTGGAACGCCTTGAGCAATTTCAACCAAACTTGGTACACAGATGACTTACTCTCTGGAAACAAATACTGTGGGGGTAAGACAATCCTAACAACCCAAATGTGTGTTCTGTTAAGATACAGCCTGTTGTGCCTTAAAATGGCTCCTACTGTACTGCCGTAAAATGACTTCTACTGTACAGTACAGTGGAGTTGCCATGATAATGGCTTCATAGTACTCCCCGAGGGGGCTCCCTCTGGTAAGGGGGAAAATCCAACATTAGAAATTACCTTTGGTCCAGACATTTTCCCCAAATAAATAAATACTCGGGCAATACCGGGTTATTGTCTAGTCTGTCAATAAATTGACCCTCAAAATTTGGACCAAAATACCAGGAAAAAGATATCACTTATAGGTAAGATGACTCTCAAATTTTAATTTCTGCCAAAAGCCAACTAGATGACCATCAAAATTTAATTTAATCTACCTAAAAGAGCATTTGAAATGCTGACATTTTTCTTCTTTTAAATTCTCCGGATACCCAGAGGTCTCTATAGAAGAAAAATATTTTTACCTCTTTTCTATTGTGGGTTCTAATTAGATTTGCCTTTTCAATCCTAGGGAAAAAAATATTCCTTGGGAATTAAGCAGCATATAAATTTTAATAGCAAGGACAACAATATATACAACAATATATTAATCCTATTGCAAGGCTTAACTTTGCATTGTTTCTTTTATTGCTGCTGCTTTGAATATTCATTTTATTTTCGATTCTGTAGCTTATTAAATGTTTTAATACCTGTTTTTATGAATCATTCCAACCAGCTGTTTTAAATGTAAATTGCTTCAAAAGATTTTGATGGGAAGCATTAAAAGTATTTTAAATAAATGCATAAAGAAGCGCATTAAGTAATCATGTGGGTTGTTTGGGGTTTTAAGTTAGCAGATTATCTGCACTGCAAATCAGAATATGTGAATTCAGCAAATTGTTGAGTCGATATTTAAACAGACGATGGTATTGCAAGGTGTGCAAATCCTAATTTACCTGGCTAAGTGTTGTTTGCTTTGAGTGTCAGGAAAACTTTCCTCGGACTCAGGTCGATGGACTTCTGATTGGGTGTACCCAATTGTAGATTTTAAATGGATTTCAAACATTTGCTTCTAAAGATGCTTAGATTCCAGAATGTGGCTGTTTGCAAATTTTACCTATGGTTCCCACTAACATCAGGCGACTGCATTTTCTTCTCTGTTTCTCAGCAATTAAATGAAAGGTCATTGGTTCTGGATGCTATTTCATTTTTTAAAAAAAATGTTATTGACATTCTCTATGGAGCAGTGAGATGTTCTGGCATGGTTTCAATTAGTTTCATCCAGGGGTGGGTTTCTCGCCCCGTTCCAACCGGTTCGGTTGGAACGGGGCCGGCGGTGTCCTCGTGCACGCACACAGTGCACGCATGTGTACTAGCGCCTGTGCGATGCTCCAGCTGCTCCTGGAGGATCGCGCAGGCGCTGTATGCGTTCTGCGCATGCGTGGAAGCGCAGAACTCGTCAAAACCGGGTAAGAAATGCGGGCAGGCGGGTGGATCCTTCGGCGTTCCCGGAAGTTACTTACTTCCGGGTTCGCCGACCAACCGGTTCGGGGGACCGTCGCAAACCGCCTGAAACCCACCCCTGGTTTCATCCAAGAGATGCTGTCAAATGCCTCGCTCTTCATTTTATGATTAGATCTCCACTGGTTTGCAATCTCTCTGTCAGCGTTCCAAATATCATCCAGAATTAAATCAGAGTCCAAGGCAGAACCTTCCTCAAACTTCCAATTTATTAAGAGAGACATGTTGGCACATCTGTGGAAAACCCGAATCTGAAAGCTTCCTGGGTTTTCCACCCAGTTGAAAGTTCATGATCTTGACCCCACACCCACAAGTCCATCACATGGTCCAATCTTCCATTGCCACGCTGGCATTTCCACCCATCTAGTTCCTGTCAGGTGCAGAGGTGCGGAGACAAAGGATGACCCTGGGCTTCTAGAAAGGAATGTTTTATTTTGACAACAACACATTCTACTCCTTACTATTCCCCCTCCCACTAATGAAACAGCATAGTAAAATAATAGAGAGTGTGGCAGGCCAAAGATCCTAAAAGGAATGTGACTGCAGGCCTGACACGCTCTGGTTTTCCACGCTTCCAATAAAGGCCAAGGAAAAGTAACAAGGTAAATCAGCTCCGAAGAGGCTTTATCCATATCATTTGGGACAAAACCGAAGAACAAGTTTTGAAAGATCATTTGTGCACTGCTCCCAACTTCTGCTCTGAATTCCCCTGGGAGATTTGGCAGGGCAGAATTAACAGATGGCTATACAAATAAAACCGGGGTAAAAAGGTAAAGGTTCCCCTCGCACATATGTGCTAGTCGTTCCCGACACTAGGGGGCAGTGCTCATCTCCGTTTCAAAGCTGAAGATCCAGCGCTGCCCGAAGACGTCTCCGTGATCATGTGGCCGGCATGACTAAACGCCGAAGGCGCACAGAAAGCTGTTACCTTCCGAACAAAGGTGGTTCCTATTTTTCTACTTGCATTTTTTACGTGCTTTCGAACTGCTAGGTTGGAAGGCGCTGGGACAAGTAAACGGGAGCTCCCTCTGTTACACAGAGCTAGGGATTCGAACTGCCAAACTGCCAATCTTTCTGATCTACCGTATGACACCCAGGTACAATTCGATATATTTGTAAAAAATAAAAAACTTTTTTTAAAAAAACAACGATGGCAAGAAAGGTTCATAAAATGGGCCAAAAACTCACTTAACCAATGTCTTGTTTAGCAACAGAAACGTTAGCCTCACTTGTGTTCATAAGTCGAGGACTACTTGCATTTCCCAGCTCTTAATTATCAATCCGAAAACATGCAAAGTTCAATCTGATTTTTTTTAAAATGCAAATTAAGTGTCGGATGATGCTCTGCTAATCTAAATGTGACATTGCTTTAAAGAAAACATTCCATTCTTCCTCTGCTAAATTCAGGTTAGTCTGGGTTTATCCATATCCTTTATCCTGTGGTGAGAGAGGAATTAAGTATCAATTAGCCAGTTTATTGACTGAAGCGTTGACTAAGTGCAATGGCACACTCATCGCTGCCTTGAGTTTCCGATCCATTTGTAAACAACTTTTGAAAGGACAGATTGGGATAACACCCAATGCTTTAGCATCCGTTCCAAACTTTAAGCTAGTTATCCTTTGCAGAACTTCATTTATTTATGTATATCCTGCTGTTTTTATTTTTATAAATAACTCCAGGCAGTGGGGAACCTACCTAATTGTTCTGACCCCCCTTCTTCGCTCGTTAACAGACGACAGTCAGACAGACTTAAAAGGAAATAACTTTATCAGTCTCGGCTCACACTGGCTGCGAGCCCAAAATAAACCTAGATAAAGTCTCTTTCAAACAAGGGTTACGCAGCAGAACGCAGAAACAAAACTCTTACAGCACCAAGTTTTCAAGAAGCAAAATCACTTATCCAAGTGTCTCTCAAACTCAAACAGGAACGGAATTGATTTCTCCATAAACCAACGACGACCCACGAACAAACGATGAACGTTGACTTCTGCAACCAGGGCGTATCTCCAGAAGACCACACTAACGAACCCCAGCTGCATTGGTATTCCTGCATCCCGACTCAACTCACAGCAAACTTCTGCTGAGTCACAACACCTAATACTCCTACTTTCCCCAAAACAACAACCTTGAGATGATAGAAAGCCTGGTCCAAAGTTACCCAATCGTCTTCCATGTCTAACGGGGAGACTAGAACTCCTGGTGATTGGTCCAAACTCAGCAACTCAGCTTTCAGGGCTAAGGCAGGACCAGAACTCGCGGTCTTGTGGTGATTGGCCCTGAGTCACTTAGCCGGCTTTCATGCTTAAGATGGGACTAGAGCTGTCTTGTTTTGTTCTCTTCTTTTCAAGGCAAAGAAGGTTTCCGGCATCCCTGTCTCCATACCATCTTCCGGAACAGGACAAAGCTGATACTACTGATCCTCTTTTTTTCCAGGCCTACAGTTGAGAAGGACGTTGTCCCATCCCCGAAACTCTTTCTGGAGGAAGTCCAGAATCAGTGGGCGTCTCCAGGGGCGGGGCCTCTTCCCTGGACAAGCAGCTGTATAACGTGGGTCCCGAGTTGTCAAAGTTGTTGGCGGTACCATCCATAGACCCTCCAATGGTTGCTCTCTCTTCTCCTAATGCTGCCGGTTCCACCACAAAACCGTGTTCGACTAAAGGGCGCTCGACGAAACCGCGTAGCTGACGTCATCACAGCGCAACAACAGCGCGGAGAAAAAAGCACACTGTAAACGCTAAACCTAAAATTAACCCCTAAACCTAAACCTAACCCCCCTAAACCTAATCCTAACCCTAACCCTTAACCTAACCCTAACCCTAACCCTTAACCTAACCCTAAACCTAAACCTAATCCTAACCCTAAACCTAACCCTAAACCTAACCCTTAACCTAACCCTAAACCTAACCCTTACCTTAAGTTGAATTGGCTTGCTTTCAAAGCGCTATTTAAAGCGCCCTTCTTTCTCCGCGCTCGCTGTTGTCGCCCTGTTGATGACGTCAGCAACGCGCTTTAATCGTGTGCGCTTTAGTCGAGCGCGGTTTTGTCGTGCCACGAACGCTGCCACGGCGGCTCAGGAGGATGCCCTCCACCCGGAGGACAAAAGGTTTGAACAAACTTTGGCCAAAGGTTGTCAGGCCTCAGGATGGGCGGTGAGGGTGGCCTCTTCTGCTTCCTTTTTCAACTCTTCGACGGCTTAAACAGCTTTGGGACAGACTTCCGTCTTCTGACACTAGATCTCATCAGGACATTAATAGGCTCAAAGCTGCGGTGGAATATTCAATGGATGCCTCCTTGGATGCAGCTCACTTCGCGTCCAAAGGCCATTGCCTCTTCTGTGTCCACCCGACGCCTCTTGTGGTTGAAGCAACGGCAGGAGGATGCCGGAGCCAAGTGGAGGCTCGTTTCTTCTCCCTTTTCGGCTGAGCGTCTCTTTGGGCCTCCTCTTGATCGAATCAAAGGACAAACAACATTTGCTAATCGCAAATCTGACACTCAATCGATTGATTGACCCTGAGTCACTTAGCTGACTTTCATGCTTAAGGCGGGACTGGAACTCACCGTCTCGTGGTGATTGGCTCTGAGTCACTTAGCCGGCTTTCATGCTTAAGGCGGGACTAGAAGTCACTGTCTTGTGATGATTGATCCCAAGTCAACCAGTTGGCTTTCATGCCAAAAGGAGAACACTCACAGTCTCTTGGTTTCTTAGTCTTATGCCTTAATCACACTCGACTCCTTATGCCTTGTTATGGGTTCGTCCATCCCACTGAACCTTAATTTTGTCGGGTTTTCACTAGATGTGCTGAATGTCAAACAGCAGGCATTTTGGAAGTTTGAGAGAAAGCCGTGGAGATAGCAATAGCGCTTAGACTTATATACCGCTTCATGGTGCTTTACAGTCCTCTCTAAGTGGTTTAGAACAGGGCTGTCAAACTTGCGATCACGTTAGAGACTAACTTGATTCTGCACCTAATAACTGCAGCAAGACTGTTGGTGGCGCAATACTGGAAGAAGGAAGACTTGCCTACAACTCAAGAATGGACATTGAAAGTCACAAACTTAGCCGAGATGGCTAAAATATCGGCATATATTAAAGATCACTCAAATGAGAGATATAAACGAGACTGGAAAAAATGGATTGACTATATACAAAATAAATACGGGACCAAGAAATTCCAGTTAGCCTATGCTTAAGATCAGAAATGATTTAAATTGTTTAAAGTTAATTCAGCAAGAAGAAGCTAAGGTCAATGTAGAATGTTATTAATTTCTTTATTTCTTTTTTCTCAATAGATTTTAGACTGTGTTTGTTAAAAATCCATACCGTGTACGGGTTCTGGGAAGTCGGGGGGGGGAAGGAGGAGGGGGGTTGGGGGTGGAGGGAGGGAGGGGTATACAAAAAGATTGTACTTTGATGTTTTAATGATTGACGAATGATGAAATATTTGTGTTTTAAAAGAAATAAAACCTTTGAACATAAAAAAAAAACTTGCGATCACGTGACGTATCACAACTATTTCCCCCTTCACTAACCCGGGGTGGGCGTGGCCAGCACGGGACACATCCAGTTCGCAGGTCACGAGTTTGACACCCCTGATTGAGAGAGTCAGCGTATTGCCCCCAAATAATCAGAGTCCTCATTTTACTGGCTTCGGGAGGATAAAAGGCTGAGTCAACCTTGAGATGGTCAGGATCGAACTGCTGGCAGTGAGCTGGATTAGCCTGCGGTACCGCATTCTAACCACCGCGCCCCCTACAAAGGTCCCAAACAAAGGATGACAGTTGTAAAATACTTGTTTATTAGGAGGTAAACGTGAAATTGATTTTGGCTATTTTGCAGCCTCACTGCACTTCTGCATTTTTTTGTTTTGTTTCGTTTCTCTTGGCAAGCAACCACATTTCTAAGTGCCGAAGCTTTCATTTATTATTAAGGCTACCTATGTATTCTTATATGGTTTGGGATGGTTCCGGAAATTGGAAGATTTGCTTTGCTCCTCTACTAGAAATAAGGAAGGGAGGAGATCAGACTTCGATCCGAGTCTTTATGGCGGTTATAAATCCTTAGCAGAACACAGGAATGTAAGCACTCAAGCACAGTAAACAAGTTTACTTGGATGCCAAAGTTCTCAGCAGACAAATCCAAGATCCAAAAAATTAAAGCTACCGTCTTTTTCGGACTATAAGATGCACTGGAGTATAAGACACACCAAGATTTTGAAGAGGTAAATTTTAAAAATATGTTCTTGCCCTCCCCAGCCCCCAGGAGCAGGGCTCCCAAACCCTCTGCATATCCATTTTTGCAAAAATCAGGATGTGTGGGGGCAGGGTTTCAGGAGGCCAAAACATGCTGTATTCAGTGGATAAGATGCACCCAGATTTTCACCCTCTTTTTTGGGGTGGGGGGAAAAGTGCATCTTATACTCTGAAAAATACGGTAATTACACCATGCCAGCGTTGAGCTGCTTCCGGTTTGGACGAACCGGTAGTTGCGATCTGCAGGTGGGCCTCCCCCCCGGGCACAATCCCATTCTATATCACTATGTTTTTGATGGCATGTGCATGCAGGGAAAGTGCGCGGGAGCAAATTGCCATGTTTTTTTATGCCGCATGTATGTGTGGATGGCGAGCGAAGCAAGCATGCGCGCGTGCTCCCATTTCCGGTGCTGGCCGAACCAGTTGTTACAGTATGTGATGCCCACCTCTGTGCCAGAGGTGGGTTCCTACCAGTTCGCACCTATTCAGTAGAATCAAATCTACCGAACCGGTTAGAAGAGGTTCCACCAGTGGACCCGGAAAGCAGGCCACACCTACAGAAGAGGTTCCAAACTTTTTTGAAACCCACCACTGGTCCTTGGATATGATTATTCTATACTATCATGCTCCTATTTATAAAACTCAGTGCCTCTGTGAAAGGGAAGGATGACTACTGCGTTTGTGGTGCAATCAGAACATTGCGCATGCGTGAGAACAGAATGGCTGCCGAATCCCGCCGCTCCGAATGCATTCGCTGGCTGGGGAATTCTGGGAGTTGAAGTCCGGACATCTTCAAGTTGCCAAGGTTGAGAAACACTGGATTAAGGTATTAATCTTCTCCCAATTGTTCCTGAGCTTGGAAAGGTAATTAACACATTCATGAAAGGGTCTTGAACTACATACCTGTTTGCCTGTATTGCAGTTAATTATAGATGCCAGAAATAGTTTATGTTTTAATTCCGATTCTCCCGCCTGACCTTCTCCTCCCCTTTCATTAGAACTGCAGTGGACAAGTAACTAAGCAATAAAACTGACCTCGGAAAATGCTTCTACAGCAAGAAAATGCAAACGCCAGTAAGGGGAAAACCAATCAGCAGGCAGAGCAGGAGGAACACGCAGGAGATGGAGTTAGGTCTACCTCTGACTGCACTGGGGGAAGGGGCAGTGAGTGTAAGCATTGTGTAGCATGACAGTGACTTATGCGTTTCCTCTGACTGCGCCGACCTGTGTAAAATGGGAATGTCTCCTTGAGGTCAAACCTGACTCAGAATGACTTCATGGCCATGGCCTCACTTCGGTCACCATAAGGAAGTGCTTTGGCAACTCCCTTTCTCCAGATTTCCACCATTAACTCACAGCTAAACCTTATCGGTTGCAACGAGAATTGAATCTTTTAATAGCTTGGGGGGGTCAGTTATGCTATCTCTGCAGGCAAGTCCCTCCTAAAATCTTTTTAAGATTCCTAGAATTCCTTTCTAGTTCTGTCTATCATCACTGGGTGCTTTGGAATGGGAATGGGAATGGGAATGGAATAGAATAGAATAGGGTAGAAAAGGGTAGAGTAGAGTAGAGTAGATAGAATGGAATGGAATGGAATGGAATAGAATAGAATAGAATAGAATAGAATAGAATAGAAAGGAGTGGAGTGGAGTGGAGTAGAATAGAATAGAATAGAATAGAAATAGAATAGAATAGAATAGAATAGAATAGGGTAGAATGGATAGAATGGAATGGAATGGAATGGAATAGAATAGACTAGAATAGAATAGAAAGGAGTGGAGTGGAATAGAATAGAATAGGGTAGAATGGATAGAATGGAATGGAATGGAATATTATAGAACAGAAAGGAGTGGAGTGGAATAGAATAGAATAGGGTAGAGTAGGGTAGAGTAGAGTAGAGTAGAGTAGAGTAGAGTAGAGTAGAGTGGAGTGGAGTGGAGTGGAGTGGAGTGGAGTGGAGTGGAATGGAATGGAATGGAATGGAATAGAATAGAAAGGAGTGGAGTGGAATAGAATAGAATAGAATAGAATAGAAAGGAGTGGAGTGGAATAGAATAGAATGGAATGGAATGGAGTGGAGTGGAGTGGAATAGAATAGAATGGAATGGAATGGAGTGGAGTGGAGTGGAATAGAATAGAATAGAACAGTGGTAGTCAACCAGGTCCCTACCGCCCACTAGTGGGTGTTCCAGCTTTCATGGTGGGCGGTAGGGGTTTGCTGTAACTCTGCTTTATAAATTTTATAAAGTTAAGTTACTTCCCTACTTTATAAATCACCATTACTGTGGAACCGGTGGGCGGTTAGAAAATTTTACTACTAACAAGAGATACAAAAGTGGGCGGTAGGTATAAAAAGGTTGACTACCCCTGGAACAGAAAAACAGGAAGGGAAGGGATCTTGGAGGTCTTCTAGTCTAACCCCCTGCTTAGGCAGGAAACCCTACACCACTTCAGACAAATGGTTATCCAACATCTTCTTAAAAACGTCCAGTGTTGGAACATTCACAACTTCTTGAGGCAAGTTGTTCCACTGATTAATTGTTACCAGGAAATTTCTCCTTAGTTCTAAGTTGCTTCTCTCCTTCATTAGTTTCCACCCATTGCCTCTTGTTCTATCCTCAGGTGCTTTGGAGAATAGCTTGACTCCCTCTTCTTTGTGGCAACCCCTGAGATATTGGAACACTGCCATCATGTCTCCCCTAGTCCTTCTTTCCCTTAAACTAGACATTCCCAGTTCCTGCAACCGTTCTTCATATGTTTTAGCCTCCAGTCCCCTAATCCTCTTGGTTGCTCTTCTCTGCACTCTTTCCAGAGTCTCAACATCTTTTCTACATCGTGGCGACCAAAACTGAATGCAGGATTCCAAGTGTGGCCTTACCACGCGTGGAATAATGCATACTTTGAACCCACAAGAATGAAGGGGTCACAAATATGGGGCTGGGAAAGAGATACAAGCAAACCTGTTGATCAGCCCTTGATTGCTAAGCAGTATACCATTATTAATTTGGGATGTCCTTTACCAAGGATAGATCGGAGCACCTGTTGTTTTATTCCCTTGTTCTCCATGTTCCCTTTTAGGTGGTTTTAATGACTAGGCGCTCACATTATTATCCTCAGGCATGGTTTGTTCATCAAAGAATTATTTTGAACCCATTCCAATTAGGTTACGGAGTACCAGATGCCAATTCGCAACCTAGTATTTTTCAAACTAAAGCGGTTGGATTTTGCCCAGCGTGCTAACAAAAACCAAAGAAATTCTACCAACAGAGGGGAATAGATTGAACTACAGATAGACCTTGATTTATCAACCACAATTGAGCCCAGGATTTAGTTGCTAAGTGAAACATTTGTTGAGCGAGTTTTGCCCCGTTTTACAACGTTCATTGCCACATTTGTGTTGTGGCCCACCAGGGGCCAGCAGAGCTGACCGCAGAGTCGGACAGTGAGGAGGTTGGGGAGGAAGATGGGCCAGTCCTGGAGTCTGGGGAAGGCTCTGATGAGGGCTCCGTGTCGGAGGCAGAGAGGGGGCCAGGGTCGTATGCCAGTTATCAGCTGCCTTCGGAGTCAGAGATCAGTGGGGCAGACGAACAGCTGGAGCCTGTTCCCAGTGTGCGCATGCGCAGAGCTGCCAGAGAGAAGGGAACAGCTAAGAAACAAGGATCAGGAATAAAGCCACAGGTGGACGGTGAATGGCCCCTCCCATGGGGAATAAAAGAGGAGCGAAAGGGGAGTGGAGTTTGCAGGAGACAATGAGTTCCATTCATGAGGGCCAGGGCCGTTATGCCAGTTATCAGCTGCCTTCAGAGTCAGACATCGGTGAGGCAGAAGAACAGTGGAGCCTGTTCCCATTGTGTGCAGAGTTGCCAGATGAAGGGAACAGCTAAAGAACAGGGGTCGACTTGGGAGTCAGGCCACAGGTAGACGATGAAGGTGTGGGAACTCCATCCCTGGAAGCTTTCAAGGAGACTGGACTGCCATCTGTCAGAAATGGTATAGGCAGAGTCTCCTGCTTGGGCGGACCGTTGTGGGGGAGGTGTTGGACTAGATGATGTACAAGATCCCTTCCAACTCCGTGTATCTGTAAAGTTTATTTTGAAGTCAGGTGTGAAATGTGTAGAAGTAATCCTCAGCGTACGACCAACTGAGCCCAAAATTGCCAAGTGCCCCATTTGTTAAGTGAGTTTCCCTCCATTTTGCTACCTTTCTTGCCAAAGTTGCTCAATGAATCACTGCAAAGTCATTAAGTGAACCCCCGGCTTCCCCCATTGACCTTGCTCGTCGTAAAGTGACCCTGGGACACTGCAACCATCACAAATACGAGTCAGTTGCCAAACGGCTGAATTTTGATCACGTGACTATGTGGAGGTTACCATAGTCGTTAAGTGCGAGAAATGGTCTCAAGCCACTTTATTTTAGTGCTGTTGTAAGTTCGAGCGATCACTAAACAAGGTGTTGTAAGTCAAGGATCAGCTGTACTACTGTTGTAAGGTTCCTCATTTATCAGACCACAAACCGCCTTGCTTTGGCTTCTGGAACACCAATTCAACCCTAAACCGTTTGCAAACCACGATGGTTGCATTTCATAGATGCTCAACCAAGATCCTAGCTAGGATCTAAATCAGGACCTTCGCCTGCAAATCCTATCATTTGAATTAAGCTCCAGTCTCTTCACTAAGTGTTCTCCAGTGGGGCAGTTCCTGTCCAGCAAGGTCACAAGGTCACCATCATTATCATCCTCTTTTAACGACCCCATAACCCCTTGCGGGAAGGAGTCTGGGCAACTGAATGGAGCTACCAGTGTTTACTGGCCGGATGCTTTCCTGTTGCCAATGCGGAGTTTTATTCAGCAGATATATTTCCATTGTGCCCAAGGAGAAAAATATCTGCCTCTACCTAGCATCCGGAATAATGGAAATCAAATAATTTCAGCTCTTAGAAAAACCTTTTGGAGATATCATCCTCATCTACTTTTAATGATCCCATAATCCCTTGTAGGGTAGAGTCTGCGGAACTGAATGGAGCTAGCAGTGTTTACTGGCCGGATGCTTTCCTGTTGCCAATGCGGAGTTTTATTCAGCAGATATATTTCCATTGTGCCCAAGGAGAAAAATATCTGCTTCTACCTAGCATCCGGAATAATGGAAATCAAATAATTTCAGTTCTTAGAAAAACCTTTTGGAGATATCATCCTCATCTACTTTTAATGATCCCATAATCCCTTGTAGGGTAGAGTCTGCGGAACTGAATGGAGCTAGCAGTGTTTACTGGCCGGATGCTTTCCTGTTGCCAATGCGGAGTTTTATTCAGCAGATATATTTCCATTGTGCCCAAGGAGAAAAATATGTGCCTCTACCTAGCATCCAGAATTCAGAAGGTACCACTGAAAAAAAACACCCTTCCACATGTTCTTTCTATAAAGGTGTGCTTTCCATGCTGGGAAACCATGGTGAATATCGACTTACCTCCTTTCTAAAGTGTACTCCATCCTTTGAAGCACATGCAAACTCTCCCTTTCAGGCTAATTTTAAGGTAGCAGTGCTACACACCAAGGAAGTATTGATCTGATTTGATTTTATTATATTTATATGCCGCCCTTTTCCCCCCAAAGGGGACTCAGGGCGGCTCACAATTCAAATCAGGGAAGGGGGGTACAGACAGAAAATAAAAGACGAAACATAACAATACATAATTTAAAAAAACACACAGCAGTCATACCATTCGAGACGGGGGCAACAGCTCTTTAGCCCCAGGCCTGTCGGAACAGCCAAGTTTTAAGGGCTTTGCGGAAGGCCTGGAGGGTGGTGAGGGTTCGAATCTCCATGGGGAGTTCGTTCCAGAGGGTCGGAGCAGCCACAGAGAAGGCTCTCCTCCGGGTAGTCGCCAGTCGGCACTGGCCGGCGGATGGAATTCGGAGGAGGCCTAATCTGTGCGATCTAATTGGTCTAGGGAAGTACCTCTAAGGTAAACACAACGATGCAATATATATATATATATATAATAGGTAAACAGCAATAAGGTTTATTAACAGGCCTTACAAAGTAATAAAATACAATCAAGTTTCTGTGGGTCACTTTTTAGTTCCCAAGTGGGTTGACTTTCATTCTCCCTCTTAACCTCTGGGCTTTTTCCTTTGAAGGTTTAAAACTCTTTGCAAATGAGGTTCACCAACCTAATTAAGACATTCCAGCCCGCCCGTCTCTCTAATATGTCCCCAAAGGCAAACGGTTAAAAAAAAAAAATTTCATCGCAGCTGGCGAGAAAACAGTGCAAAGGATATCTTCCTCTTTGATTCTCATATATGGCGTTTTCAATACTGACGTTGTGGTTTCAAGGATAACCAGCCCTTCTCCCGTTCTCCAAACACCCAGCTTAAAGGTCCTTGCAAAATAGAACCTTCCAGGCTCTAAAGCCAACACGGATTTACAATTTGATCATTATTCACCCTTCAAGAGAGAGAGAGAGAGAGAGAGAGAGAGAGAGAGAGAGAGAGAGAGAGAGAGAGAGAGAGTCATTCCTCTCATCTGGTTGTTTTTGCAAGAAAAAAAAAGAGAGACAGCTAAAGTGCAGCATCTTGGCAACGGACACGATTTCGAGGTTGCCCCCAAAAATTCTTCTTGAGCAATTTTATGGACCCAAACCCCAAATTTCTGCATGGGGCGTGTAAAGCAATTCTCCCCATCCCAGTTCAAATTAAAATCCAAATACGTTCAGGAATAAAGTGCCAATTTTCATCCAGTTTTCCCCCCCGAAACATGAGCTGAAAAAACCAGCTGGGCACATAACATCTTTGGAGATTCCGAACATCAAAATCCCCACTTTTGTCTTGGTTGCAACTTTAATCACTGTATTCCTCAATCTCCTGTAAAACGGAGCACTTACACCCTATTTTCCGCTTCGTATGTTGGGGTTTCAAGTAACTTGCCAGCGAGGGCTTCCGGCTCACCCTCCTGGCTAGGGAGGTCGAGGAAGAGGAGACGGCGGCCGGCCGGACGATGGGATGAGTTGGGAAGATGGTCCTGCCCCGAGGGGCCCCCAAAAGCTGCCATATTTCCCCCGAGGCGTTGGCGCTCAAGTACTGCCAAGCCCTTTTGCCACTGCTGTCCCGCACCTGCGTCCGGCAATGCAGCCTCTGCACCAGGATTTTCATGACCAAGGGATGGCTGTGGATGGCCGCCAGGTGCAGCGGGGTGTAGCCGCAACCGGACCGGACGTTGACGTCCAGGACAATCCCGGCCTCCTCAGCGCCGGCGACAAAGTCTTGCAGCGCCTGGGCATTCCCGTGCTTGGCCAGCCAGTGAAGCACCGTGAAGCCGGAGACGAAGTCCCTGTGGAGTACCAGGTGAGGGTCTTCCTGGAGCAGCGCCCGGACCTGCATCCAAGACCCCGTGGCAATTTTCACCAGCCAGGTGTGTTCTCGGCCGTCCAGGGGCACCAAGGAAGACTTGTGCTCTGCAGAGCCATCTGGGTTAAAAGCCAGCCTTTCCGCCAACGGGGCATTCGCCACAGATCTTTGTCTGGGTGCCAACCTGGGGCTTAAGGGGGCATCCAGATTTGGGGACGTTTTCCTCAACAGATCCCGGCTTTCTGCTTTGCCCACGGTGGTCGCTCTGCTAACAATCCGGTGCAGCAAAGCCACGTGAGGAGGGGGCTTGGCGTCTTGGACAAGGGGCATCACAAGGGGCGTCATCACCACCGTCAGGCCGTTGCTGTGGGGGGCGTCCCCCGGTCCCTCGTGGCCAGCTGAGTTCCGGATGCCGCTGCCGTCCGCTTCCCCGTCCCTCGGATGGGAGCCGCTCCCCCAGCTGGCACTGCTGCCCTCCTCGCTGACCGAGCTCTCCTGCTCCAGGTGGCCTTCCAAATCCTCCAAGGAAAGGCGGCTTCGGATGCTGCGGAAGACGGGCACGGGAGGCTCCCGCCAGCCCTCCGAGGACCCCAAATCCAGCGACCCACCAGGGCGGCAGGAGCTCCGGTCTGAGCTTTGAGACCAGGCTGGCACCGGGAAGGCTTCCTCGGCTGCCAGGGAAGGCTGGGATGGCATGGAAGCCGCATGATGGGTGACCACCCAATCCCGAATCCTTTGCTGGGCGCTGCCGCCGTTGGGAAGCGCGCCCATTTCTCCCATGGGTAAACCGAGGCCGTTGGACGACTGAGGCGGATCCGGGGCGTCTGGCCGGGGACCTTTTCTCTCTCTCCCAAGGCAGCCCACGGCAGGCGACGGCCGAGATCCGACTCCAGGCGAGGCGGGCGGGCACCTGCCGGCCTTCCTCCGGGCCGCCGCGATTTCGCCATCCGAGAACCGTCCGGTTTCCCGCAGAGAAGCAGCAGCGGCTCCCGGTGACTTCGGGGCTTGCTGGAGCTGCGGCGGAGGCGACCGGGCGGCTGGAGCCCGCGGTGGTTCGGATTCCTCCTCCCCGATGAGGTCCCGGTACCGTTTCTTGAGCACCACGTAAGTGGCGGCGCCGGGCCCGTCCTGGCTGACGGTGGCCACGGAGTTGACGAAGCCCTTGAAGAGGTGGCGGCGGCGCTGGAGCTGCCCGGGATCCGCCCGGGGGTCGCGCAAGAAGCGCTTGAAGTGGCCCAGCAAAGCGGCGTTGGCTACCCGCCCGCCGGCCCGGCAGAGGAAATCCAGCAGCTCGGCTTGGCTCAGCTCCTGCGCCATGGCTCACCTGGCCTCTCCCGCTTCCTCCTCCTTCAAGCCATGCCCGCCCTGGGGCGCCTGCCCGCCCCGTCCCCGAAACAGAAACCGGGCCGTCTCCGCCTCCGCCTCCCGCCGGGAGCTTCTGAGCCAACTTCGGAGCCAACTCGGTTTCACCTGCGCTTTTTTTCGTGGCTCCGCCCACTTTCCCACCGCGGCGCCCCGCCCCTCCCGCGCGACGGCCCCACCCCCGCTCCCTGGTTGGGAAAAAAAAAAACTTAACTTCCCCATTGAGGGAAATTTTTTCCCGCCACTCTTGCAAACAAACTTTGTTTTTTTTTTTAAATTAAATTTCTCTGACCTGTTTTTTGCCCATGCAGGTAGTCCTCCGACCCCCCCACGGTTCGTTTAGTGACCATTCGAACTGACAAGGGCACTGAACCTATACAACGCAATAGCAGAGTTGGAAGGGAGCTTGGAGGTCTTCTAGTCCAACCCCCTGCCTAGGCAGGAAACCCTATACCGTTTCAGACAAATGAATAGAATAGAATAGAATAGAATAGAATAGAATAGAATACAATACAATACAATACAATACAATACAATACAATACAATACAATACAATAGCAGAGTTGGAAGGGACCTTGGAGGTCTTCTAGTCCAACCCCCTGCCTAGGCAGGAAACCCTACACCATTTCAGACAAATGGCTATCCAACATCTTCTTAAAGACTTCCAGTGTTGGGGCATTCACGACTTCTGGAGGCATCTACATTTACATTTGGACACTTGACAGCTAACTCAAATTTACGATGGTTGCCGTGTCCCAGGGTCTTGTGATCCCCTTTTGCGACCTTCTAACAAGCAAAAGTCAATGGGGAAGCCAAATTCGCTTAACCACCAGGTTACTAGCTTAGCAACTGCAACGATTCACTTAACAACTGTGGCAGAAGCCCCTTTGAGAGCTGCATGCAACGAAATTTCATTTTAATGTATGCCAGCTAGTGTATATTCCAAGTGACAATAAAGTGATTCTAATAAAATGTCATGAAATGGGCAAAGTTCACTTAACAAATTTCTCACTTAGCAACCTCAATTTTGGGCTCAATTGTGGTCATAATTTGAGGACTTCCTTTACATGTACATTACCCAGTGTCCAAATTTTGATACAGCGATCATGTGGATGCTGCAACAGTCATAAGTATAAAGAATGGTCAAAAGTCACTTTTTTCAGTTACGTTGTAACTTTGAACAGTCACTAAATGGATGGTTGTAAGTCAAGGATTACCTGTATTTTAATGAACGGGGTTGCTTGATTTCTTTCTCCAGAGTAAAATCTCGGTTTGTCTTACTCAAATGTGTTTGGGGAAAGAAATACACAGAACTGCCCCCACTTCTGTACCATTTTAAATTGCCAAGATAGGATTTGCCTATTTTTTTTTTCAATTATTCCCAAATATCAAGAAACTTAAGAAAACATAAGAAGGCTGGAGAGAGGAGAGGAACAGGAAGATTCTCATGAGTAAACATTTACAAGAAACATTTACAAAGGAGTTACACATTGACAACTGGATCTCAAATACAGGCATTCTAAAACTCTTCTCATTGTAACAAAACTTATTTCCAGCTGAGAGTGAGTGAGTGAGTGAGTGAGTGTATGTGTGTGTGTAGAGGAGATGGTTGAGCATGTTTTGTGTAGAAATAAATCCCCCATCTGGATTAAAAGAAACCATAGTTTGCTCATGAAACATAAACCACTCCTATAACATATGAAAACAGGGTTATTCCAAACTTTGGTAGCTTTAAGATCTGTGGACTTCAGCTCCCAGAATTCCCCAGCCAGAATGAAATGGGAAAAAATGAAATCATGGTCCAAACAAACTTTTGATATAGATGATTTAGATTTAGATTTAGATTTAGATTTAGATTTAGATTTAGATTTAGATGATATAGATGATGATATAGATGATGATATAGATGATGATATAGATGATAATATAGATATAGATACAGATAGATAGATGATAGATAGATAGATAGATAGATAGATAGATAGATAGATAGATAGATAGATAGATAGATAGATGTAGATGTAGATGTAGATGTAGATGTAGATGTAGATGTAGATGTAGATGTAGATGTAGATGTAGATGTAGATGTAGATAGATATAGATATAGATATAGATACAGATACAGATACAGATACAGATACAGATACAGATACAGATACAGATACAGATAGATATATAGATATAGATAGATAGATAGATAGATAGATAGATAGATAGATAGATAGATAGATAGATAGATAGATAGATATAGATATAGATATAGATACAGATAGATATCTGTATCTGTAAGAGCCAAGGTGGCGCAGTGGTTAAAAGCAGCACTGCAGGCTACTGCTAGATCAGCAGGTCAGCGGTTCAAATCTCACCGGCTCAGGGTTGACTCAGCCTTCCATCCTTCCGAGGTGGGTAAAATGAGGACCCAGATTGTTGGGGGCAATATGCTGACTCTCTGTAAACCGCTTAGAGAGGCCTGAAAGGCCTATGAAGCGGTATATAAGTCTACTGCTATTGCTATTGCTATTGCTATTGCTATATAGATATAGATATAGATATAGATATAGATATAGATAGGTAGATAGATAGATAGATAGATAGATAGATAGATAGATAGATAGATAGATAGATAGATAGATGTAGATATAGATATAGATATAGATATAGATATAGATATAGATATAGATATAGATATAGATATAGATATAGATATAGATATAGATATAGATATAGATATAGATATAGATATAGATATAGATATAGATACAGATAGATATATAGATATAGGTAGGTAGGTAGGTAGGTAGGTAGGTAGGTAGGTAGGTAGATAGATAGATAGATAGATAGATAGATAGATAGATAGATAGATAGATAGATAGATAGATAGATAGATAGATACAGATACAGATACAGATACAGATACAGATACAGATAGATATATAGATATAGATGATGATATGGATATGGATATGGATATAGATATAGATATAGATATAGATATAGATATAGATATAGATATAGATATAGATATAGATATAGATATAGATATAGATAGATATAGATATAGATATAGATATAGATATAGATATAGATATAGATATAGATATAGATATAGATATAGATATAGATATAGATATAGATATAGATATAGATATAGATATAGATATAGATATAGATATAGATATAGATATAGATATAGATATAGATATAGATATAGATATAGATATAGATATAGACAGATGCCACTAGGTGATGGTGAGTTCTAGTCCCACTTTTAGCATAAAAGCCACCTGGGTGACTTAGGGCCAACCACCAGGAGACTCTGAATTCTAGCCCCACTTTCTGCATGAAAGCCGAATAGATGACTTTGGGCCAGTTACTCTCTCTCAACCCAACACACCCCGTTGAGTGGTTGTTGTGAGGATAATAGGAGGAAGGAGCATTGGGTGAGTTCACTGCCTTGAGTTATTTACATAGTAATAAAGGCGGGATTAATATAGATCTTAAAAAAAACAGTGACTAAGTTAACTTTAGTCAGCATCTTACGCAAGCCCATTCAGCGACTGTCTGCATGAGCCATAATGGTTCTATCTGATACTGAATCGGGGCCAAGAAAAATAAAAGAGAGGATTGCCAGGGCTTTTTTAAAAAAATAACTGTACCTTTAATACCAAATAGATACTGAGAAATTAAAGGAGTAAAACGCCCTTGAATGACAAGGGAGTTTCATTGCTTCACTTTTATACATCATGTAGGTATTAAAAGCTTAGGAGCCGTAACTTTCCTTTTTTTTTTTAATAAAACAAAAACAAAAAAAATAAAACTAGTTCTGGTTTTATTTTCTAAGCTCTGTAAAGGGACGCGGCAGCTCAGTGGCTAAGACGTTGAGCTTGTTGATCGGAAAGGCCGGCAATTCGGCGGTTCGAATCCCTAGCGCCACGTAACGGAGTGAGCTCCCGTGACTTGTCCCAGCTTCTGCCAACCTAGCAGTTCAAAAGCACGTGAAAAATGCAAGTAGAAAAATAGGAACCACCTTTGGTGGGAAGGGAACAGCGTTTCCTTCGGCGTTTAGTCATGCCGGCCACATGACCACGGAGACGTCTTCAGACAGTGATGGCTCTTCGGCTTTGAAACAGAGATGAGCATCGCCCCCTAGAGTCAGGAACAACTAGCACATATGTGCGAGGGGAACCTTTACCTTTACCTTAAAGTCGACAACTTCTCAACCAGTCTCTGTTCTTGAGCCTTTAAATCAGTGGGATTGAACGATATTGTTACTACATCTTGAGAAATTCTTTGGGTAAACACTAAGAGACTGGTCCCAGTGTTTGCACCATTGTGGTACAATAAAAGAAGACATGAATTGGGACTTTTGCTTTGCCTCCTGGCTCTCTTAATACAACTGTTGGAAGAAATGTCCTTCTGGGTTCGGCTCCAAGTGGGGAAAAAGACACTGGAGACATGGAGGCTGCTTGGAAAGATGGTTTTAATGATGGACAGGACCACATGGCTTGAGTCCTGAACAGAAAAGGTGATCACATGCTTCGATGTTGGTGGAGAAGAGAAGGGAAGGGAGGCTGAGATCCTGAGTCCCTGGTTTTATGCCCTCTCTGGCCTTTGATCTTGAGCTTGTATTCTGATTGGTTGTCAGACTCCCATGGGCCCATGCTAGGGGCAACTCTCTAGGCTGCGTTTTGAATCCAGGTTTGGTTGAGTTCTCAGATGCCATGTGGTGAGTTGGGTAAAGGGCCAATATTATCATGCCTTAATCCCATCACTCTGGAGCTGAAGGGGAGAACTCTTTATTATGTAACGTGGACTAGCTCAGGCTTTAATGGCCCATTGACAAAGTGGGGATGGGCAGGAAGCTGCAGGCAGCTATTCTGTCTTTTAAAGCATGTTTCTTTCTTTTCACATCCAGAGAAATATTCAACCCTTTCAATATTTCCAAGGCTATTTCATTTTTCTGGGAGAGGGCTGGGTGATAACTTCCCACACAACCATTTTCTGATTTTTACTTCTAGCCATTAAAGGTTCTTTTTCTTGGGAATAATCAGGTCTGGAGATAATGAGGGGCTGCCACAAAGAAGAGGGAGTCAACCTATTCTCCAAAGCACCTGAGGATAAGACCAGAAGCAATGGGTGGAAACTAATCAAGGAGAGAAGCAACTTAGAACTAAGGATGAATTTCCAGACAGTTAGAACAATTAATCAGTGGAGCAACTTGCCTCCAGAAGTTGTATGTGTTCCATCACTGGAGGGTTTCAAAAACAGACTGGACATCCATTTGTCTGAAATAGTATAGGGTCTCCTGCTTGAGTAGGGGTAGAGCCAAGGTGGCACAGTGGTTAAATGCAGCACTGCAGGCTACTGCTAGATCAGCAGGTCAGCGGTTCAAATCTCACTGGCTCAGGGTTGACTCAGCCTTCCATCCTTCCGAGGTGGGTAAAATGAGGACCCAGATTGTTGGGGGCAATATGCTGACTCTCTGTAAACCGCTTAGAGAGGCCTGAAAGGCCTATGAAGCGGTATATAAGTCTACTGCTATTGCTATTGCTATTGCTATTGCTATAGGGGTTGGACTAGAAGACCTCCAGGGTCCCTTTCAACTCTGTTGTTCTGTTCTGTTCTGATAACAGCCTCACCTTATTGCAACCTGGTTGCATTTCCACATTCCAGACATTCTGGGAATTGCTTGCTCCCTTCCTCCAAAAATGTAGTTTTGCAGAGGAGAATCAGGAAGTGTGCTTGAGAATGCAGCGTCAGCTCTGTGCTGAAGTTGGCAGAACAGATCAAACCTAATTTATTTGTTTTATTTACAGTTAGTTTGTCAAACATGTAGAAGATAGCAGGTATAAGCATAAACATGGACATGAACAAGGGAAATAAGTACTAATAAATGGGGACGCTAGGACAGGGACGGAAGGCACGCTGGTGCGCTTATGCACGCCCCCTTTACGGACCTCTTAGGAATGGGGTGAGGTCCACAGTAGACAGTTTAAGGTTGAAACTATGGGGGGGGTGAGGATAGCAATAGCAATAGCAGTTAGACTTATATACCGCTTCATAGGGCTTTCAGCCCTCTCTAAGCGGTTTACAGAGTCAGCATATTGCCCCCAACAATCCGGGTCCTCGTTTTACCCACCTCAGAAGGATGGAAGGCTGAGTCAACCTTGAGCCGGTGAGATTTGAACAGCCGAACTGCAGAACTGCAGTCAGCTGAAGTAGCCTGCACTCTAACCACTGCGCCACCTCGGCTCTAGGATGTAACAACGGAGTCAGGTAGAGCATTCCAGGCGTTGACCACTCTGTTGCTGAAGTTCGTATTTTCCGCAATCGAGTTTGGAGCGGTTTACCTTGAGTTTGTATCGATTGTTTCCCCGTGTATTATTGCGGCTGAAAGCTGAAGTAGCCGTTGACAGGTAGGACGTTGTGGCAGACAATTTTGTGTACTATGCTTAGCGCACAAAATTGTAGGTCTCAGCTCATTGGCATTGTGGGACTGAAGTCCTGGACAGGATTTTAAGGAAGTCCACAATCCTGAACCTTTTGAGACCCCCCGTTTGAAGCGGTGGCCCCGATTATTGCTTCCTAAAAATCCTTTAAAAAAAAATCACAACAGTCATCACATGTTGATTGGTTGGATTGTGTGAGCCCACTTCAAAAGTGAAAAGGAACAGAACCTTGTTAGTAAATATTTGCAGTGAAGCTTCCATCAAAGAAAAGAAACAGAGTCTGCTAAATATCTCCTGTAATCAAGAGAAGAATGGTATTTCCTGCAAGCCGCTGATAACTCTAAAGTGCCTTAGAGCAGATTTTAAGGCCAGGCATAAATGCGTTGCACAGCAGCCTGGAGGTTATCTCCATAATCCAGAAAGATAAGTGTTTGGCTTTAATCAATCAATCAGAAGAGAGCTTGAAGGGACCTTTGAGGTCTTCTAATCCAACCCCCTCCTCAAGCAGGGGACCCTACACAATTTGAGACAAGTGGCTGTCCAGTCTCTTCTTCAAAACACCCAATGAAGAAATACCCACAACTTCTGAAGGCCGCAAGCCATTCCTATGATTAATTGTTCTAAATGTTAGGAAACTTCTTAATTCCAGGTTGTCTCTCTCCTTGATTAGTTTCCATCCATTGTTTCTCATCTTGTGCTTTGTAAAATAAGTTGACCCCCTCCTCTTTATGGTAGCCTCTCAAATAATGGAATACTACTATCATATCGCCGCCACCCCCCCCCCAATCCTTCCTAGCCAAACCCAAATCCTGTAGTTGTTCTTCATATGTTTTAGTCTCCAGGCCTTTAACCATCCTAGTTGCTCTTCTCTGCATTTTTCCCAAAGTCTCAACTTCTTTTCTGTAATTTTTCCCCCCAATAAATCATAGTTCCCTTACATTCTTGATTATCTATTTGATAACAGTATACCTTTATATAATCCCCATGTGAAAGAAAAGGTTTTTTTTAACCAACCATTTATATATCACTATTTTCCATTATGCATAATTCCACCAATCAACTATCAGGTATGCTTATGTTCATTGTTAACCTTGTACCTTATACCTTCAAACAGAAATCTTATTCCTTCATTTTTCAACAAAATATTCTAAATAGTCGCTGCATATATATATATATACCCATTTTTAGTTCTTCCCTTATTAAAATTATTTATCGACAACAAGATATCATTGTAATATGTTCTTAAGGTTATACATTATATCACCAATCCTCTATCAAGTATACATAAAATCGTTGTTATCCTTATCCTTTTTAGAGCAAAAAATTCTAAAGTATTCAATTCATAGATGTATCAGTTTTTCATTATATCGTTGTTAATCTATTTTACAGCAGGATTGTGTTATCATTTAACTCCTTCAGTTAAAACATGAGTAAAACATTTTTCATTTCCAAGTTTTTTAACATCTTTTCTGTAATGTGGTACGTTACATGTGGTGAAATGTAATGTGGTGACCAAAACTGGGTGCTGTATTCCAGGTGTGGTCTTGTGGGAAGTTATCATCCAGCCCTCTCTCAGAAAAATGAAATATCCTAGGAAATATTGAAAAGGCAGAATATTCCCCTGAATGTGAAAAGGAAGACACGTGTTTTAAAAGACAGAATAGCTGCCTGCAGCTTCCTGCCCATCCACACTGTCAATGGGCCATTAAGCTAGTCCACTTTACATAATAAAGACTTCACCAGCAGCTACAGGAAAGCATGATAATATTGGCCCTTCACTCAACTGGCATCTGAGAACTCATCCATACCTGGATTCAAAACACAGCCTAGAGAGTAGCCCCTGCATGGCCCCATGGGAGTCTCAGAATACATTTCTTACACAGGAACAGGAAACTGAGAGGTGGGACTGAACAGGTTATAAAAAGCTTAGCAAGCCCCTTCCTCAGCCCTTCTCTTCTTCTCCACCAACATTGAAGCATGTGATCACCTTTTCTGTTCAGGGCTCAAGCCATGTGGCCCTGTCCAACAATAAACCATCTTTCCAAGCAGCCTCCATCTCTCCAGTGTCTTTTTCCCCACTTGGAGCTGAACCCAGAAGGACATTTCTTTCATCAGTCTTACTAAGTTTTTTTATAAAGCGGTACTAATATTTGACATGATTTTGATTCTATGCCTCTGTTTATACAATCACGGACTGTACAGTAATAGCTTTTTTTGGTTGCTGCCAAAATTTTTATAATTTGAGCATCGTTACAGATCAGGGTTGCAAAAATGCAGATGACCATTAGATGGCAGGAAACAGATGAAAAAGAACCTTTTTACTGCCACCTGGTGGATAGCTGCATTCGTGCAGCCCAGATCTGGTAGATCTATTTAAATAGATAGATAGATAGATAGATAGATAGATAGATAGATAGATAGATAGATAGATAGATAGATAGATAGATAGATAGATAGATAGATAGATAGATCCCAAGCAGCTATTTAGAGAAGCTTTGTTGCCATGCTGCATTATTTCACCACAAGGTCGTTTCTATATTTCGGAGTGGGAAGAAGATGTTATAATATTTACAATAAAAGTGCATAATTCAAATTGCCTGTCCTTGAGACGGGAGCGAGCTTGGGACCTTAGAACAACAGATGATTATATTGTGTGGTGCACACCTACACATACACTGGAAGGAATTTAATTTATTATTAATGGATTTGAAAGAGAAGGGGTTTTGTTTGAGAGATTTCTTAGTAGAGGTTGAAAGGAACGTCAATTTGACCTCAGTGGAGCTGATGGAGCCGATAGGTGATGGATTGGATGTAGATAAGATAGTTCAGTGGGTATGGCTCCAGTTTATGACTTCCCTTGCCATGGTTATTAAGTGATTTGGGATGCTTTGGTGCTTGAATCTAGAATTACACCAAAATTAATATGGCACGTTGTTTTTAAAAGCAAAGATCTCTGTGAGCTCTGAACCAATGCTTAACAAAGGTCATAGAAATAAAGGAAAAAATTAAATGATCTTGGCTGGGGATGGGAAGATATTTTTTTTTTAACTTATGATTTTAACCTACATGGTGTTGTGCTGTTATTGGCCTGCTCACCCATTTAGCTAGATCAGTTTCCATTGCATGAATGAACAGGTACAGTATCAGAGGTTACCTCATCACAGGCTGAAACCTGATCCAGGTAGATTTATGGTTCATATTTATGATGGTTCAGTTTCCCACTTGATCCACTCTTGCGACCTGTTGAGACCTTTTTTCCAGTACCGTTGTAACTTAGAATGTTCACTAACTGAACTTTTGTAAGTTGAGGACCACCTGTACTGGAATACTGCTATCATGTCACTTCTAATGTGGTGCCTTGCTCAATAGCAGTAACTGTGAGAGGGATCTTGGAGTCCTAGTGGAAAACCATTTAAATAGGAGCCAGCCGTGTGCAGCAGCTGCCAAAAAAGGCAACACAGTTCAAGGCTGCATAAACAGGAGGGATAGAATCAAGATCACGTGAAGTGTTAATACCACTTTATAATGCCTTGGTAAGGCCGCACTTGGAATACGGCATTCAGTTTTGGTCACCATGATGTAGAAAAGATGTGGAGACTCTAGAAAGAGTGCAGAGAAGAGCAACAAAGATGATTAGGGGACTGGAGGCTAAAACATATGAAGAACGGTTGCAGGAACTGGGTATGTCTAGTTTAATGAAAAGAAGGACTAAGGGTGACATGATAGCAGTCTTCCAATATCTCAGTGGTTGCCATAAAGAAGAGGGAGTCAAGCTATTCTCCAAAGCACCTGAGAGCAGAACCAGAAGCAATTGGTGAAAACTAATCAAGGAGAGAAGCAGCTTAGAACGAAGGAGAAATTTCCTGATAGTTAGAACAATTAATCAGTGGAACAGCTTCCCTCCAGAAGTTGTGAATGCCCCAACACTGGACGTTTTTAAGAAGATGTTGGATACCTATTTGTCTGAAGTGGTGTAGGGTTTCCTGCCTAGGCAGGGGGTTGGACTAGAAGACCTCCAGGGTCCCTTCCAACTCTGTTATTCTATTCTAATCTTCCTTTCCTCTAGACTAGCTTAAGGTAGCATTAAACACTCTCTAATTACCAGCGAGGCAACTGAGAAAAACAGGATATCTTCGTTTGTCTGGATGATTGAATGAAGATTTTCCTGATCTCCCTTCCCATTGTTTGCTGACTGGGGAACCCTTCTAAGCCACAAAAGCTGATAACTGTCAGACGTCTCTGCCCCCCCCTCTGCCTCCAACACAGAGCCCTCCTCAGAGTCTTCCCCAGACTCCAGGACTGGCCCATGTTCCTCCCCAAACTCCTCACTCTCCGAATCTGCTGCCAGCTCTGGTGGCTGCTGGCAGGCCACAACAGAAACAACATCATAAGTACATACCACAATTGAGCCCAAAATTTCCATTGCTAAGCAAGGCGGTTTTTAAGTGAGTCCTGCCCCATTTTAGGACTCTTTGGCCATTGTTGTTAAGTAAATCATGTGTTCCTTAAATGAATCTGGCTTTGTCCATTGACTTTGCTTGTCAGGAATTGGCTAGGAAGATGAGTAATAGTGATCGCATGAGCCCCAGGATGCTGTGATTGTGATAAATACATTCCACTGGGCGAATGCCCAAATTTTGATCACAGGGAACGCTGCTATCATATATATTTTTCAGTGTCATAGCTTTGAAAAGTCACTATACAAATGGTTGTAAGTCAAGGCCTTCCTGTAGCTCAGGGGCAGATAGCACAAAATTGGGAGACACAGGAAATGCTCCAAGAGGCAGTTGGGTGTAATGGTTAAAGGCCCCAGGCTAGGAAACTGTGAGTTCTAGTCCTCCATTTGGTACAAAGCTAAGTGGGTGATTTATAGCAATAGCAATAGCAGTTAGACTTATATACCGCTTCATAGGGCTTTCAGCCCTCTCTAAGCGGTTTACAGAGTCAGCATATATTGCCCCCACAGTCTGGGTCCTCATTTCACCCACCTCGGAAGGCTGGAAGGCTGAGTCAACCTTGAGCCGGTGAGATTAGAACTGCTGAACTGCAGATAACAGTCAGCTGAAGTGGCCTGCAGTACAGCACTCTAACCACTGAGCCACCTCGGCTCATAGTTCCCGTTGTTAAGCAAGACGGTTGTTCCGTGAGCTTTGCCCCATTTTACGACCTTTCTTGCCACGTTTGTTAAGTGAATCACCGCAATTGTTAGATCAGTAGCCCAGTTGTTAAATGAATCTGGCTTCTCCATTGACTTTTGCTTTTCAGAAGGTCACAAAATGGGAATCACGTGACACACACACACACACACCCGGGGACGCTGCAACCGTCATAAATAGGAACCAGTTGCCAGGTGTCTGAATTTTGATCTCGTGACCACGAGGATTGTGCAACAGTCTTAAGTGTGAAAAACAGTCATAAATCACTTTTTCCCAGGACCATTGTAACTTTAGGTAAAAGTAAAGGTTCCCCTTGCACGTATGTGCTAGTCGTTCCTGACTCTAGGGGGCGGTGTTCATCTCCATTTCAAAGCCGAAGAGCCAGCGCTGTCCGAAGACGTCTCCGTGGTCATGTGGCCAACATGACTCAACGCCAAAGGCACACAGAACACTGTTTCCTTCCCACCAAAGGTGGCTCCTATTTTTCTACTTGCATTTTTTACGTGCTTTCGAACTGCTAGGTTGGCAGAAGCTGGGACAAGTCATGGGAGCTCACTCCGTTACACGGCGCTAGGGATTCGAACCATCGACCTTTCTGATCGACAAGCTTAGCCACCGAGCCACCGTGTCCCTCAAATTGTAACTTTAAACGGTCACTCCACGAACGCTTTCAAGTGGAGGGCTACCTATGATAAGCGAATGCCTTAGAAATTATAGAAAATAGAATACGTTATAGAATACAGATATAGAATAAAACACGGATCCTAAATGCAAGATTATAACGGGAGCCTGCTTTTAAGGAGCATGATTACTAAGCAAAGAAGCCATCAATTCATGAATAAAAGGCAAGCTATTTTTGAACTGAAGTGATGGATGATCTCCGTTTTGTACGTAGTAAGATTCCTCCTACTTCAGAGAGGCTGGTGCTCAGGTGCTGAGTCATATCCACTGAGAAATTCATGGCCCAACCTGAAATTCAATCGGCCTTACAGCAGAATTTTGAAGTGGAAGTTGATTTATTGATATATTTTTTTAGCGTTGTTGAAAGAAATGTCCTTCTGGGTTCAGCTCCCAAGTGGGGAAGAAGACACTGGAGACATGGAGGCTGCTTGGAAAGATGGTTTATTGTTGGACAGGGCCACATGGCTTGAGCCCTGAACAGAAAAGGTGATCACACACTTCAATGTTGGTGGAGAAGAAGAGAAGGGCTTGCTAGGCTTTTTATACCCTGTTCAGTCCCACCTCTCTGTTTCCTGTTCCTGTGTAAGAAATGTATTCTGATTGGTTGTCAGACTCCCATGCAGGGGGCTACTCTCTAGGCTGTTTTGAATCCATAGATGAGTTCACAAATGCCATGTGGAGAGTTGAGTAATATCCCTTCCCCCTACAGCTGCATCGGAGAAGTCTTTATTATGTAAAGTGGGCTAACCTGGCCTTCTCAATGGCCTATTGACAAAGAGTGGATGGGCAGGAAGCTACAGGCAACTATTCTGTCTTTTAAAGCATGTTTCTTTCTTTTCACATCCAGAGAAATATTCTGCCTTTTCAATATTTCCTAGGATATTTCATTTTTCTGGGAGAGGGCTGGATGATAACTTCCCACAGCGTATGGCAGGAGCCGAAGTTATTTTGGTCAGAAGAAGGCGTACAGGGATTTAGCCCAGGGTGCGTCTTCTTAAGAGTCCAATTTGCATAAAGCAGAGGCTGTTAATTTTGTGGCTTAGAAAGGCTCCCCAGTCAGCAAACAATGGGAAGGGAGATCAGGAAAATCTTCATTCAATCATCCAAACAAACAAAGATATCCTGTTTTTCTCAGTTGCCTCGCTGGTAATTAGAGAGTGTTTAATGCTATCTTAAGCTAGTCTAGAGAAAAGGAAGATTAGAATAGAATAGAATAACAGAGTTGGAAGGGACCTTGGAGGTCTTCTAGTCCAACCCCCTGCTTAGGCAGGAAACCCTACACCACTTCAGACAAATAGGTATCCAACATCTTTTTAAAAACGTCCAGTGTTGGAGCATTCACAACTTCAGGAGGCAAGTTGTTCCACTGCTTAATAAATTGTTCTGTCAGGAAATTTATCCTTAGTTCTAAGTTGCTTCCCTCCTTGATTAGTTTCCACCCATTGCTTCTTGGCCTGCACTCAGGTGGTCTGGAGAATAGTTTGACTCCCTCTTCTTTGGGGCGTCCCCTGAGATATTGGAACTCTGCTATCATGTCTCCCCTAGTCCCTCTTTTCATTAAACTAGACCTACCCAATTCCTGCAACCGTTCCTCATATGTTTTAGCCTCCAGTCCCCTAATCCTCTTTGTTGCTCTTCTCTGCACTCTTTCTAGAGTCTCCACAGTTCCATATTCTTTTCATACGGTGCTCCTATTCCTAAGAAATACACAGATCTCTAATATCTTTTCCAAGGGGCTGCAGTGTTGGTTAAAGTCTACCTATCGAAGACCTCCTTCGTATGCAGGTAAACCAATCCTAAAGATAGAAGATTCATGATCCGTGTTGGCGCAGTGGTTAGAATGCCGAATTGCAGGGCCAACCATGACCTGGATGAATCTCTTAGAGGCAGAACCCTGGAAGAAAGTTTGAAAGAAACAAACTCTGCGAGATGGAAAAAGATGCTTGCTATGAAATGTGGAAAAAAGAAAAAAACCCGTATCTTCTCCGTTGTGTTATCTGGACTAAATGAAATGGTTCCTATTTACATGAATTAAAAAACAATCAGAAACGCAATTAGGTTGCAGAGTGACGCTCCAAGATGTGGCAGTTTGAATTAGGATTGACCTTATGCATGCAATTAAAAAGTGATTTACGATATGAAAATCGCTTCTGCGTGGCAGCCAGGAAACCTGTTCTGCCTTATAAAAGGTCCCTTAGGCATTTCGTGCAGATGAAAATGAAGTCTCCTTCAAGGAAAGCTGAACTCCTAGTGAATTCATGGAAACCAGTGGTGGGTTTCAAAAATTTTTCGAACCTACTCTGTGGGTGTGGCCTCCTTTGTGGGAGTGGCTTGCTGGCCATGTGACCTGGTGGGAGTGGCTTGCCGGCCATGTGTGTTCTCTCTCTCTCTCTCTCTCTCTCTCTCTCTCTCTCTCCTTCCTTTTGTGTCTCTTTCCCTTTTTCCTTTTTTTCTTTCATCTCTCTCACTTTTTCTTTTTTTCTTTCTTTTTTCTTTCTTCCTTTCTTCCTTTCTTTCTCTTTCTCTCTCTGTGTGAGTCTCTGTGTGTGTGTGTCTGTCTGTCTGTCAGTGGTGGGTTTCCAAAATTTTTCGAACCTACTCTGTGGGTGTGGCCTCCTTTGTGGGAGTGGCTTGCTGGCCATGTGACCTGGAGGGTGTGGCTTACCGGCCATGTGTTTTCTCTCTCTCTCTCTCTCTCTCTCTCTCTCTCTCTCTCTCTTCCTTCCTTTTGTCTCTCTTTCCCTTTTTCCTTTTTTTCTTTTATCTCTCTCACTTTTTCTTTTTTTCTTTCTTTTTTCTTTTTTTCTTTCTTCCTTTCTTCCTTTCTTTCTCTTTCTCTCTCTGTGTGAGTCTGTGTGTGTGTGTGTGTCTGTCTGTCTGTCAGTGGTGGGTTTCCAAAATTTTTGGAACCTCTTCTGTAGGTGTGGCCTGCTTTCTGGTGGAACCTCTTCTAACCGGTTCGGTAGATTTGACGAACTGGTTCTACCGAAGTGGTGCGAACTGGTAGGAACCCACCTCCGATGGAAACCTTCACCATTATGTCTGTGGAGATTCTCAGCCATAGATTCTCACTTGTCCCAAAGGTGCTTTTTCAAAAGGCAATGGGATTTTCTTTTTCTTTGAAGTCGTTGGTTCAGAAGAACACAAGACGCTTCTTGAAACGTCTTCTAAGAAAAAGCAAGTCCAGTTGCCTCTTGAAAAAAAGCACCTTTGGGACAACCGTGACTTGGGTGATTGGGAATCTCCATAGACATTTAGCTGTGCAACTTGGGATGAACTCAGTGGTGAAATTCCAAAAAATTCCCTATCAGTTCTGTGGCTTGGTGGGCGTGGCTTGGGAGATGAGATGGCTCAGTGGTTAAAGAGGCTGAGTGTATCAGCTGGAAAGCCAACGGCCTGGGTTTGAGTCCCGATCACTGTGCAAAGGAGTGAGCTCCCCTCTCTTGCTCCAGCTCCAATTTATTTTCCAAAGCCCCAGAGGGCAGGACAAGAAACAATGGATGGAAACTGATCAAGGAGAGGAGGAACGTGGAATTAAGGAGAAACTTCCTAACAGGGAGGACGATTAACCAGCGGAACAGCTTGCCTCCAGAAATCGTGGGTGCTTTAACACTGGAAGTTTTTAAGAAGAGACTGGTCTGGTCTGAGTGGTATAGGGTCTCCTGCTTGAGCAGGGGGCTGGACTAGAAGACCTCCAAAGTCCCTTCCAGCTCTATTCTGATCGATAAATGTTGGCCAGTTGCAGAGCATCCGAAATGCAATCAGGTGATTGTGGGTGGCAGCCAATGATGTTTTGAATTTGGTCTTCCCTGTCACCTATGCTCCCCAGCCATCCCTTGCGAATGCTGCAGTATTCTGACAATGTTCTCTAATACAGGGGTCCCCAACCTTTTGGATCTCAGGGGCCACTACATTCATAATTTTAACCACTAATATGATCTGCCTAATGTCCGGCTGGGTGGGTGTGGCTAGGTGGTCATGTGACTGAGTGGGTGTGGCCAACTCGATGTCACTCACGTTAAGGGTCGCCTTGCCAGCCTCTACTCACCCCTCCCCTCCCAGCCACTCCTCGCCTGCCCGCCCGGGCTCCTTAGGGCCCCAACAGGAAGCAGTGGCTGGAGCTAAGCAGCCTCTATGAGAAAGAGTTGGCAAAACAGCTCAGTTCAAATTGGATCTGACTGAGAAAGAGGCTCAGCAGAAGCACCTCACTGAGGACTAGGAGCATAGGCTTTCCAAGCAGAGGGAAGACCTGTGGGAGTGCAAGGCCAGGTACCAGCACCTGATGGTTCAGCGGGCTGAGATGGTCAGCCAGTTCCAGGCCATGATGCAGTCCCACTGGAACGAGGCCCTCCGGCTCTTCACCACCAGCAGCATTTCCCTCCAGCCTTCGCCCAAAGCCCCCCCACCAGGAGGCTGAAGCAGACCCCAATTTCTGTCCCCCTCCGACCTGCAGAAAAAGACCCCGAAGGGGGAGACTCTCTGCAGCAACACAAGCGTTCATTGCAGGTATCCGTCCCAGGGGCCGTAGTTTGAGGACCCCTGATTTAATGCAATATTTTAAAAAATGCAAATAATTTTTCTGCAAACCACCAACATTTTCTTACGGGCCACCACTTGGTGACTGCTGCTCTAATATTCTCTGAACATCCTTCCCTTTGTCTCTTTTTTTTCCATATATACATTCACAATTATATGATCTCATAACTGTTATTAATAATATGTATTTGTAACAATTTTTCTCCCCTACAGTTGACAATATACTTGAAATTGCTTTCTTACCATCCCATAAATCCATCTTATCTTACAACAATCCTGCTTCTTCTTCCTTCCTTCCCTCCTTCCTTCCCTCTTTTCTTCTCTCCTACTCTCCTTCCTTCCCTCCTTCCTTCCCTCCCTCCTTTCTTCTCTCCTCTCTTTCCCTCCTTCCTTCCCTCCTTCCTTCCCCCCTTCCTTCTCTCCTACATTCCCTCCTTCCTTCCCTCCTTTCTTCCCTTTGTCTCTATTGTGCACTGAATCACGGTTAGCGCTGGGCAATAAGAAAGCCACCCTCTCAAATTTTCTTGGCAGCCTCCCACTTTGCCAACTGTCGGCAAACTGGCACTTTGGCAAGGCAGCAAAGGAAGGGGCGAGGGCTAATGTGTAAGTGACAGCTCTCTCTTTAGAAGGAACGGTTTGCTTATTGGTGAAATCCAGAGAGAGTGCTGCCAATTGAAAGAGATTTGAATTGGTACTTTCCCTTCTCCGCTGGTAAGCTCTGAGCATTTGGCTATTTGCCAAGCAAATCGGCTCTTTTCCCCACCACTCCCAGTTTAATCTCACGTGTTAAGTGTGGCTAATCGGTGTGGGAGTTTAGCTCTCCACCACCACCAGAGACAGACAGACGGACTCAATCATCAAAGTGGAGAAAACCTTTTGGGTTTTTCTCAAAGGGGAGAAAAGGATGTGCGAGGAATCCTTTACCCCTGTGATGCCAAACCTATGGCATGCGTGTCCCAGGTGGCATTCAGAGCCCTCTCTGTGGGCACATGAACCGTTGCCCCAGCTCAGCTTCACTGCGCATGCGTGCGCGCCTCTCGCTGGCCAGCTGATTTTCAGGTCTCTGTCACACATGTGCGGGGCACATACAGGAGACGTGTGTGCATGCATGGGGGCAGGGGAGAATGTGTGCATGTGGGGGGGAGCACAGAGGGGTTGCACACACATGCGCAGGGGGAGAGGTGTGCAGGGGTGGTGGTGTCACATACGCATTGCATTAAAGGTCAGCCATAATCCTGTGGAAAACAGCATCCTTCTTGTTTTAAGTGGTCCTGATGCTGCTGAGAGTAGAAGAAGAAAAATCTAGCCAATCTCATTGGCAAGATGTCCCAAAGATGCTTTTCCAAAAGTCAACTGGTCTTTCTTGGGTTTTTTTCCCCCCTCCCTTGACAACCTTTCGCTTCTCATCCAAGAAGCTTCTTCAGTTCTGGCTGAATGGTGGGGATCAGAAGGATTTATATCCCTTGCAGCCATCTGGTTATTAGCGCTCTGAAGGGCAGTGGTGGGTTTCAAAAATTGTTCGAATCTACTCTGTGGGTGTGGCCTCCTTTGTGGGAGTGGTTTGCCGCCCATGTGACCAGATGGGAGTGGCTTGCCACCCATGTGACCGGATATGAAGATGCCGACGACACTTGTCAGAACCACCTTAAATTACCTCACACACAGCACTGGCATGCATAAGAATAGGATGTAAACTTGTTTTTTAAAAGGCATCTTTGGTTTGCGTTAAAACAACTTCAACACATGCAATGTTCTGATTGCACCGCAAATGCAGTAGTCATCCTTACCTTTCACAGAGGAACTAAGTTTTATAAATATGATCATGATAGTGTAGAATAATCATATCCAAGGACCAGTGGTGGGTTTCAAAAATGTTTGGAACCTCTTCTGTAGGTGTGGCCTGCTTTCCGGGTCCGCTGGTGGAACCTCTTCTAACCGGTTCGGTAGATTTGATGAACCGGTTCTACTGAATAGGTGCGAACTGGTAGTAACCCACCTCTGGCGCAGGGGTTCCCAAACTTAAAAACTTTAAGACTTGTGGACTTCAACTCCCAGAATTCTCCAGCCTGCTGGCTGGAGAATTCTGGGAGTTGAAGTCCACAAGTCTTAAAGTTGCCAAGTTTGAAGACCTCTGGACTGCTGGAGGAATTCTGGGAATTGAAGCCCACAGATTTTTTAAGAGGCCAAGGCCGACAAAAGCTGCACAAGCCTTTCTTAAAAAAGCATTCTTTAAAATGCTGTTCCTTTAAAAATATATATATTTAATGCAATCTTGCTCTAATTTGCAGGAGCAGATTGGGGAGTATTTCATGGTTATTTGCCTTACATAAGACACACCTGATGATTTATAAAAATAGGAAATGACACAAGGGTTTGAAAAAATGTTAGGAGGGAGTGTGGCATCCCTTTGTTTTGATAGGGGTTGCATAATGCAGCCGTGTGGCTTTTTGCTGTAATTACAGTTACATAATAAGTGTGCAGAAACAAAATAAAAAAAGATGAGAATATTACTGGGCTGAGACACAGAAAGCAGATGTAGGAAGAGAAAATGTTGAGATGTAGGCAGATGTATATTTGGAAAATGTAGGAAGAGAAAAATGTGTTGCGGTCCGTCTTCTATGCCCTCCTACCCTTAATTAAATGTTTAAATTCAAAAAATTGGCTCTTTTGCTGGAAGATAGCATCGATCATTGTGCTATTAGAGGGAGCTTATTTAGATGATGCTTTTTAAGAGGATGCTGAGCTACCAATGGCTTCTCTAGGTCATTACAGGTGACCTGTGAACTCTGGTGCTGGAGAAGACTCCTGTGAGTCCCTTGAATGTTTGAATGTTTGTATGTTTGAATGTTTATTTCATTTGTATGCTGCCCTTTTCCCCCGAAGGGGGACTCAGGGCGGCTCACAACTCAAACCAGGGAAGTGGGATACAGACAAATTAACAACAACACAAAACAATACATAATTTAAAAACACGCAACAATCATATTGGACTGCAAGGTGATCCAACTGGTCAGTCCTAGAGGAGATCAACCCTGACTGCTCTTTAGAAGGCCAGATCCTGAAGATGAAACATGAAGATTGCTATCATGTTGCCCCTAGTCTTTATTTTCATTAAACTAGAAATACCCAAGAAATGGCCAAGAAATCAAAAGGCACTTGCTCCTGGGGAGGAAAACTATGGCAAATCGAGACAGCATACTAAAAAGCAGAGACATCACCCTGCCAATAAAAGTGTGTATAGTCAAGGCTATGGTTTTCCCCAGTTGCAATGGGGAAGGTTGGACCATAATAGAATAGCAGAGTTGGAAGGGACCTGGGAGGTCTGCTAGTCCAACCCCCTGCCTAGGCAGGAAACCCTATACCGTTTCAGACAGATGGCTATCCAACATCTTCTTAAAGACTTGCAGTGTTGGGGCATTCACAACTTCTGGAGGCAATTTCTGTTCCACTGATTAATTGTTCTAACTGTTAGGAAATTTCTCCTTAGTTCTAAGTTGCTTCTCTCCTTGATTAGTTTGCACCCATTGCTTCTTGTTCTACCTTCAGGTGCCTTGGAGAATAGCTTGACTCCCGCTTCTTTGTGGCAACCCCTGAGATACTGGAACACTGCTATCATGTCTCCCCTAGTCCTTCTTTCTATTAAACTAGACCTACCCAGTTCCTGCAACCGTTCTTCATATGTTTTAGTCTCCAATCCCCTCATCATCTTTGTTGCTCTTCTCTGCACTCTTTCCAGAGTCTCCACATCTTTTCTACATTGTGGCAACCAGAACTGGATGTAGTATTCCAAGTGTGGCCTTACCAGGGCATTATAAAGTGGTATTAACACTTCATGTGATCTTGATTCTATCCCTCTATTTATGCAGCCTAGAACTGTGTTGGCTTTTTTGGCAGCTGCTGCACACGGCTGGCTCCTATTTAAATGGTTGTCCACTAGGACTCCAAGATCCCTTTCACAGTTACTACTATTGAGCAAGGTACCACCTATACTGTACCTGTGCATTTCGTTTTTCTTGCCTAAATGTAGTACCTTACTCTAAGAAAGGCTGAGTGCCAAAGAATGGAGGCCTTTGAACTCCGGTGCTGGAGAAGACTCCTGCGAGTCCCTTGGGCTGCAAGGCCATCCAACCGGTCGGTCCTAGAGGAGATCAACCCTGACTGCTCTTTAGAAAGCCAGATCCTGAAGAGGAAACTCAAAGACTTTGGCCACCTAATGAGAAGGAAGGACTCCCTGGAGAAGAGCCTCATGCTGGGAACAACGGAGGGCAGAAGAAGAGGGGGACGGCAGAGAAGGAGGTAGCTGGAGGGAGTCACTGAAGCAGTCGGCGTGAGCTTCAATGGACTCCAGAGGATGGTAGAGGACAGGAAGGCCTGGAGGAACATTGTCCATGGGGTTGTGATGGGTCAGACACAATTTTGCAACTAATTACAGGTAGTTCTTGATTTACGACCACAATGGAATCCAAAATTTCCATTGCTAAGAAAGATGTTTGTTAAGTGTGATTTGCCCCATTTTTCCTTGCCACGGTTGTTAATTGAATCTGGCTAAGCCCATCGGTGTGTCCTCAGCAATTTTAAGAGATGTGCACTTTTGTCTCCCAGAGTTCCACAGCCAGCGAGGCCACACGTCATAAAGTTGGGGAATTTGAGGAACACTGCTATAAGTCGGTGTCAGAAGTCACTACTTCCTTCTCCAGTTAGAAGGCATCACTGGCAGATGTCTGTGGAGATTCTCTGTCATCCATTGTCCCAAAGATGCTTTTTTTTTTCAAGAGGTAACTGGACTTTCTGGGTTTTTTTTGGAAGACATTTCGCTTCTCATCCAAGAAGCTTCTTCAGCTCTGGTGGACAACTGATGGATGTTTTCCTGCTGGCTGGTGTCATTGGGTGGGGAGAGAAGCTTAACAGAATCCACCAATCCTTGCATGGAAATTATCCTGAATTAAAAACTGTAAGGACAGGCCTGCTTCCTAGCCTCATCGCTGTGGTAGAACAAGATCTGGCAATCAGGAAAAAAAGCTGATGTGCCTGGTGAGGGATGCATGCAGGAGACACGCACGCATGCATGGGGGATGGGGGGCAGGGGTGGGTTCCTGCCAGTTCTAACCTCTTCTATAGAAGAGGTTCCACAAATCTACAGTGCTGTTTAGAACCGGTTCCAGCTCTGTCCCCCCCGCCCGTCCGCCCATCATCAAGATGAAGAGCGAGAGGAGGAATTCTGGGAGTTGAAGTCCACAAGTCTTAAAGCTGTCAACTTTGAACACCCCTGGGGTTTTTTTTCCTAAAGGATTAGGGGTGCAAGTGCCTTGTAACTTGACAGCTTTAAGACTTGCACACTTCAGTGCCAGAGTTCCTGAGCCAACATGACTGGAGGAGGAATTCTGGGAGTTGAAGTCCACAAATTTTAAGTTAAACCGGTCTGAACTCGATTGCAGAAAATACGACCTCAGCAACTGAGTGGTCAACGCCTGGAATGCTCTACCTGAGTCCATTGTTACATCCTCAAACCCCCACAGCTTCAACCTCAAATTGTCTACCGTGGACGTCACCCCATTCCTAAGATGTCCTTACTGTAGGCAGGAGAGTTCTTGCGACTGTTGTTTTCTGTTCTACATCTTTTTTTTTATCATACCACAAAGCCCACACTTTTCAACCCACAAAAGGCCAATGGGGTTCCATCTTGATCTCTTATCTTTGGAACCAAGAAACCAGGAGAGGTGCAAATTACTGGGCATTGACGGTGGCGCGAAAGACAGGATGTTGACCCGCCCGTGCCTTGGTCATTGTTAGGTGTAAAAACGCAGAAACACCCAGAACAATTCATCAGCGGAACAGCCTGCCTCCAGAAGTTGTGGGTGTTCCATCACTGGAGGTTTTCAAGAGACAGGACAGCCTTTTGTTAGGAATGGTATAGATTACTTAGAGTCTCCTGTTTTGGCAGTGTTGTTTTTTTTTTAAATTGTCAGACCAGAGGTGGTATTCAGCAGTTCTAACCAGTTCTGGAGAACCAGTAGTGGAAATTTTGAGTAGTTTGGAGAACCAGTAAATACCACCTCTGACTGGCCCCACCCCCATCTATTCTCTGTCTCCCGAGTCCCAGCTGATCTGGAGGGAATGGGGATTTTGCAGTATCCTTCCCCTGGAGTGGGGAGGGAATGGGGATTTTGCAGTATCCTTCCCCTGGAGTGGGGTGGGAATGGGGATTTTGCAGTATCCTTTCCCTGGAGTGGGGAGGGAATGGGGATTTTGCAGTATCCTTCCCCTGGAGTGGGGAGGGAATGGGGATTTTGCAGTATCCTTCCCCTGGAGTGGGGAGGGAATGGGGATTTTGCAGTATCCTTCCCCTGGAGTGGGGAGGGAATGGGGATTTTGCAGTATCCTTCCCCTGGAGTGGGGAGGGAATGGGGATTTTGCAGTATCCTTCCCCTGGAGTGGGGAGGGAGTGGAGATTTTGCAGTATCCATCCCCTGGAATGGGGAGGGAATGGGGATTTTGCAGTATCCTTCCCCTGGAGTGTGGAGGAAATGGAGATTTTGCAGTATCCTCCCCTTGGAGTGGGAAGGGAATGGAGATTTTGCAGTATCCTTCCCCTGGAGTGTGGAGGGAATGGGGATTTTGCAGTATCCTTCCCCTGGAGTGGGGAGGGAATGGGGATTTTGCAGTATCCTTCAGCCAATTTTTGATCCTTCTCCAAAAATTTTTTGCCTCTTCACAGGTCCACCATAAATGATAATATGTTCCATGTACTGATTCACATTTCCAGCATTTTGCGGAGGTATTTGTTGAGATTTTAGCTAACCTTGATGGTGCCAGGTGCCATCTGTAAAACATTTTGTACTGGTTTTCCTTGTATGGAACTGATAGTGTCATTTTTAAATTTATTCTCTTTCATCAAAGCAAAATTGGCTGGCTAATTTTTTTCAGCCAAATGTTACAAATCCCCAGAAGGATACTGAAGCAATTGGGTTAATAATATTCCCAATCAGGAAAAGAGATGGATACAAACAAGGACTGATATCACCACACAGAAAATCCTAAGTCAGGATTTCTTGTGCTTTAGCTCTGGGGGAAACTGCAAAGTAATGAAAAGAAATTCCATTTGTTGACCAATAGGGGGCTTCAGGATACCATGGATCTCCACCAGAACATTCCGGTTGTTTCTTCGAAAGCAAAAAAATTGTGGAAAACGCTAACAAAGCAACCACTTTTCTGGTTCATCTGTCATGGGATCCAAATTCTTCATTTGCATCCAAATATGACATATATAGGGGAAGCTTAGTGGCTAAGACGCTGAGCTTGTCGATCAGAAAGATCGGCACTTCGGTGGTTCGAATCCCTAGTGCTGTGTAACGGAGTGAGCTCCCGTGACTTGTCCCGGCTTCTGCCAACCTAACAGTTCAAAAGCACGTAAAAATGCAAGTAGAAAAAATAGGGACCCCCTTTGGTGGGAAGATAACAGCGTTCTGTGCGCCTTCGGTGTTTAGTCATGCCCAGCCACATGACCACGGAGACGTCTTCGGATAGCGCTGGCTCTTCGGCTTTGAAACGGAGATGAGCACCATCCCCAAGAGTCAGGAACGACCAGCGCATATGTGTGAGGGGAACCTTTACCTTATGGCATAAATACACCCTAACAAGATATCTCTCTTTTGTCTGTCCCCATAGCTTTTATTTCATTCCTATCCATTGAAGGAGATCCTATATTCAAGTTCATCTATGTTTCAGTGTTAAAGTAGTAACAGAACAACAGAGTTGGAAGGGACCTTGGAGGTCTTCTAATCCAATTCCTGATTCAAGCAGGAGACCCCGTTTCAAACAAATGGCTGTCCAATCTCTTCTTAAAAACCTCAAGTGTTGGAGCAAGCCACTCCTCTGATTAATTGTTCTGTCAGGAAATTTCTCTCTATATCTAAGTTGGTTCTCTCTCCTTGATAAGCTTCATCTGTAACTTTTTGTCTTGCTCTGAGGTGCTTTGGAGAATAGGCTCCTCCTGTTCCCAGTGAGCGCATGCGCAGAGCTGCCAGAAGGCAAGAACAGTTAAAACAGAAGGGACAACTCGGGAGTAAGGTTTGGAGGTGATTGGCCCCTCCCATAGGACATAAAGGAGGAGCAAAGGTACGTGAGACTTGGCAGGAAGCAACTTGGTTCATGCTGGTCAGTTTACCTTCTGAAGCTTCGTTTGGACTCTTTGCTCCGTGTGGCCATGCTAATTGCCAATTAAGTCTTTGGCAGCGTTTCTTATCAGCCTTATCCTGAAGGACTTTGGCAGCCTACTGTAGGACTCTTGACAACTATTTGGGACTCATTACGGGCTGTGAATGAATATAATTCACAGCCTTTTGAATAAAAAAGGGGGTTTGGACTTAATCGTGTGCGTTTTACTATATCAGGAAGCCTAGGTCAGAACATACTTAATGAGGGTAGCTACAAAGCGTGACCTGTCAAAACCGCGGTAGACAAAACCGCGCTCGACGAAAGCGCGTACCTGACGTCATCAGCAGCGCGACGAAAAAAATTAAAAATAAATTAAGTTGAAATTAAAATAAAATTAAAGCAAGCCGATTCACATAAAGGTAAGGGTTAGGTTTAGGGTAAGGATTAGGGTTAGGTTAAGGGTTAGGGTTAGGTTTAGGGTTACATTAAGCGTTAGGGTTAGGTTTAGGGTTAGGTTAAGGGTTAGCGTTAGGTTAAGGGTTAGGCTTAGGGTTAGGCTTAGGGTTAGGTTTAGGGTTAGGTTTGGGGGGGTTAGGTTTAGATTTACGCGTTAATTTTAAGTTTACCGCTCACAGCGCGATGTTTTCGTCGCGCTGTGATGACGTCACGTACGCGCTTTCGTCGAGCGCGCTTTTGTCTACCGCGGTTTTGTGGTGGAACCGCTACAAAGAAGAGACCTCCTAGAAGTGGTGTCCGTGTTACCATGAGTCAATTGGCATTCTTCTCTAATTGGATGACAGTAGGTGGCATTAGCCTTAGTGACAAATTAAACACACACCCTATGGAAATATGGCAGACTTGTTGTATGGATTTTTCTTCTGCCCTCTTTTTTTTTTTAAAGTCCTTTTAAACTGCAACGTGCTCTACATGGGGCAGCCCTTGAAGAGCATTCGGAGACTTCAGCTTGTCCAGAATGCAGCCGCGCGAGCGATCGTGGGTGCACCTCAGTTCACCCACGTAACACCTATCCTCCGCGAGCTGCACTGGCTGCCTATTGGTCTTCGGATACGCTTCAAGGCGCTAGTCGTCACTTATAAAGCCCTTCATGGTATTGGACCTGGGTACTTGAGAGACCGCCTGCTGCCAATTACCTCAACTAGACCGATTAGATCCCACAGATTAGGCCTCCTCCGTATTCCATCCGCCGGCCAATGCCGACTGGCGACTACCCGGAGGAGAGCCTTCTCTGTGGCTGCTCCGACCCTCTGGAACGAACTCCCCGTGGAGATTCAAACCCTCACCACCCTCCAGGCCTTCCGCACAGCCCTTAAAACCTGGCTGTTCTGACAGGCCTGGGGCTAAAGAGCTGTTGCCCCCCGCCTTGAATGGTATGACTGCTGTGTGTTTTTTAAATTATGTATTGTTATGTTCCGTCTTTTTTATTTGTCTGTACCCCCCTCCCCTGATTTGAATTGTGAGCCGCCCTGAGTCCCCTTGGGGAAAAGGGCGGCATATAAATGTAATAAAATCTAAATCTAAAATCTAAACTAGGAAGCCTAGTATTAATGATAAATACAGGGTGGATTCATCACATTTTTAAACTTTTTTTAAAAAAAAAGAAAAATAGCAAAAGATTCAAGAATTGGCGACCTTCTAGATGCTAGCCTCCCAATTCCTCTATTTAATCAAACTGAAAAATTGGTGGAATGTCCCTTCCCTCCCGCCATCCTTTGCTTATTCCCAAGAGAGGGAAAAGTTGTTTAAAATTATCTTGTTTCGGCTTTGGACAAGTGCCCAGAGAGCTCCATTTCATAAACATAGACAACATTCTCATACAAACGATCATAGTTCCCATTTTATATTGATGGGAAAAGAATGCAAAAAAGGTTCTGGATTCGGAAGGGTTTTGTTTTTTTTGTCATTTATTCAGCACATTTATTTATTTACTCATTGGCATTTAAATCTGGTAGGTTCCCATTATTTGAAACCTGGTCAAATGCAGGGAATTGTTGACTTGAAAACCATCGGTTTAGTAACCGTTTAAAGTTACAACAGCACCGAAAAATGTGACGTATGACTATTTTTCACACTTGATCATGGCAGCATCCCCGTGATCACATGATCAAAATTCAAATGCTTGGCAATTGACTCATGATGGCTGCAGTGTCCTGGGGTCAGGTGATTCCCCCTTTTGTAACCTTCTGACAAGCAAAGTCAGTGGGGAACCAAGATGTACTTAACAACTGCGTTACTGTTCTGACTGAGGCTTCCCGAGAGCCTGAAGCAAACTCCGTGTCCCGACAAAAACCCTTTTATTAATTGACTGTGAATTCTGCTCATTCACATCCAGCAAAGTCTTTCGAGGGAGGATTTACAGTCACAGACCTTATCTGGCTTGGCGACCGGCCAGGCCGATATCTGCAAAACTTGGCAAGGAGCCTCAGAGAGTCACGAACAAATTAAGCAAACTAATTGTCTCCTGCAAACTCCACTCCCCTTTCGCTCCTCTTTTATTTCCTCTGGGAGGGGCCATTCATCGTCCACCTGTGGCCTTACTCCCAAGTCGACCCCTGTTCTTTAGCTATTCCCTGCGTCTGGCAATTCTGTGCATGCGCACACTGGGAACAGGCTCCAGCTGTTCTTCTGCCTCACTGATGTCTGACTCTGAAAGCAGCTGATAACTATCAGATGGCCCTGGCCCATCTCTGCCTCAGAGCCTTCCCCAGACTCCAGGACCGGCCCAGGTTCCTCCCCAACCTCCTCACTGTCTTTGTCTCTGCTGATGGACCACAACACTTACTGACTTAACAACTGTGGTGATTCGCTTAACAACGGTGGCAGGAAATGTGGTAAAATGGGGTGATGCTTCCTTAACAACCAATCCAATTGTGACCCATGTAACAACCAGTATTTTACACCTGGCGTTCTGGGCTCACTTATGATTGTAAGTCAAGGATCACCTGTATAAAAACATCATGGCATTAGTATATCTTTTGTAAAGAGTTTGTGGTCTACTAAATGCTAGTCTGAGGTATAGGGAGAGAGACTTCTGTTTAATTAAAGAACCGCATCTAGCGGAGAAAACTGAGCAGAAAGCAATGTCTTTTGGAGGGTTGGAGGTTTGGAGGTTGTTTGGTGTCGTGCGGTGGCCTAGAGGTGGAGCTCTTGCCTCACAATCAGGAGGCTGTGAGTTCAATCCTAGGTAGAGGCAGATATTTCTCTCTCTGGGCACAATGAGAATTTATCTGTCGAACAAAACTCCGCATTGGCAACAGGAAGGGCATCTGGCTATTAAATACTCAGCTCCATTCAGTTGCCCAGACTCCACCCCGCAAGGGATTATGAAGGTCGTTAAATGATAACTGCAAGGCTGTTTGACCTAGCTCCAAACCCCAACGCCATCTCCCAAATAATCTAAGGCAGGTGTCCAACTGTAAGACTTGTGGACTTCAAATCCCAGAATTCCCCAGACAGATTAACAACTAACTGAACCCCTGTAGTGATTCACTTAACAAGGGTGGCAAGAAAGGTCATAAAAATGGGGCAACATTCTCTTAACAACTGTCTTGCTTAGTGAAATTTTGAGCTCAAATTGTGGTCGTAAGTCAAGAACAACCAGTCCAAGAAGGATTCGGCTCCTTTGGATTAAAAAAAACAACAAAAAACGATTCATTTTTAAAAAAGACAAAATAGTATTTTTGAAACGTAAGCCAGCTTTGTTCCTTATTTTCACAAAAAGCCCAAAGATTGGAGCATTGCCACTGAGTTTCCCCAGGGAGTCCAGGAAAGAATGAAAATAAGATCGTGGGATGCAGAAACCAAAACACAAATTGTTTTGGGGTTGGTTTTGTTTTTGCCTGTGACAGGGGAAATCCAACTTTTTATAATTTAGGTCAGGAAATGCCAACCAGGGACTTAACCTAATTCACAGAACATTCCAATCCATCAGTTTAAAAAATAACAAACACCTCCAGGTGTCTTAGGACAAACATAGGAATTCATTCTATGTGACCCCGGACAGTGGTAGGTTCCTAACAGTTTGGACCAGCTCAACCGAACTGGTAGTGGTTTGGTGGCCTGGGCCGCTGGTACCGGCAGTGACCCAGGCCTGCCACGCCCCCCGAATCTTGTTTTCTGCTTCTGCGCATGCGCAGGGCAGTTTTTATTGCACTGCGCATGCAGCACCGCGCACCCAAGAACGAACTGGCAATAGTGCTTGCCGGAACCCATCCCTGGCCCAGGAGTGGCATCCTCTCCACTTTGCACAATTGCTGCAAAGACCTTCACAGGTAGGCAAATGGGCTTCCATGGAGCTTCCATTGTCAGCAGCAGTCTATCAGAATAGAATAGAATAGATAATGAAAGGAATAGAATAGATAATGAAAGGAATAGAATAGATAATGAAAGGAATAGAATAGAATAGATAATGAAAGGAATAGAATAGAATAGATGATGAAAGGAATAGAATAGAATAGATAATGAAAGGAGTAGAATAGATAATGAAAGGAATAGAATAGAATAGAATAGAATAGATAATGAAAGGAATAGAATAGAATAATGAAAGGAATAGAATAGATAATGAAAGGAATAGAATAGAATAATGAAAGGAATAGAATAGAATAGATAATGAAAGGAATAGAATAGATAATGAAAGGAATAGAATAGATAATGGAAGGAATAGAATAGAATAGACAATGAAAGGAATAGAATAGAATAGACAATGAAAGGAATAGAATAGAATAGACAATGAAAGGAATAGAATAGAATAGACAATGAAAAGAATAGAATAGAATAGATAATGAAAGGAATAGAATAGAATAGACAATGAAAAGAATAGAATAGAATAGATAATGAAAGGAATAGAATAGAATAGACAATGAAAGGAATAGAATAGATAATGAAAGGAATAGAATAGATAATGAAAGGAATAGAATAGAATAGATAATGAAAGGAATAGAATAGAATAGATGATGAAAGGAATAGAATAGAATAGATAATGAAAGGAGTAGAATAGATAATGAAAGGAATAGAATAGAATAGAATAGATAATGAAAGGAATAGAATAGAATAATGAAAGGAATAGAATAGATAATGAAAGGAATAGAATAGAATAATGAAAGGAATAGAATAGAATAGATAATGAAAGGAATAGAATAGATAATGAAAGGAATAGAATAGATAATGGAAGGAATAGAATAGAATAGACAATGAAAGGAATAGAATAGAATAGACAATGAAAGGAATAGAATAGAATAGACAATGAAAAGAATAGAATAGAATAGATAATGAAAGGAATAGAATAGAATAGACAATGAAAAGAATAGAATAGAATAGATAATGAAAGGAATAGAATAGACAATGAAAGGAATAGAATAGATAATGAAAGGAATAGAATAGAATAGATAATGAAAGGAATAGAATAGAATAGATAATGAAAGGAATAGAATAGAATAGATAATGAAAGGAATAGAATAGAATAGATAATGAAAGGAATAGAATAGAATAGATAATGAAAGGAATAGAATGGAATAGATAATGAAAGGAATAGAATAGATAATGAAAGGAATAGAATAGAATAGATAATGAAAGGAATAGAATGGAATAGATAATGAAAGGAATAGAATACATAATGAAAGGAATAGAATAGAATAGAATAGAATATGAAAGGAATAGAATAGAATAATGAAAGGAATAGAATAGAATACATAATGAAAGGAATAGAATAGAATAGAATTCTTTATTGGTCAAGTGTGATTGGGCATACAAGGAATTTGTCTTTGATGCATATGTTCTCAGTGTATATAAAGAAAAATAAAATAGAATACTTTCATCAGGAATCATAAGATACAACACTTAGTGATAGTCATAAGATACAAGTAACAGGAAACAATCAATATCAGTATAAATCATAAGGATACCAGCAACAAAGTTACAGTCCTGCAGTCATAAGTGGGAGGAGATGGGTGATAGGAACGATGAGAAGACTAACAGTAATAGTAATGCAGCCTTAGTGAATGGTTTGACAGTGGTGAGGGAATTATTTATTCAGCAGAGTGATGGCATTGGGGAAAAAACTGTCCTTGTGTCTAGTGTGCAGTGCTCTATAGCATTGTTTTGAGGGTAGGAGTTGAAACAACTTATGTCCAGGATGTGAGGGGTCCAGGATCAGCTGCAGGCGGCCGAAATAGAAGAAGACGCGAAACCGGAGTTTGGACTCTTGATTCTGAAGCTGCAACAGGGCTTCCCAAGGCTGATTCAGCTTTGGGGTGCGATCCAACAATGCGTCATTCTTTTCTAGACAAGAAACAATGGATGGAAACTGAACAAGGAGAGATTCAACCTGGAAATAAGGAGGAGGCCTTTTCTGAAAACATTTTCTGAAAATATTCAACCAGTGGGACGACTTGCCTCCAAAAGTTGTGGATGCCCCAAAGCTGGTAGTTTCTAAGAAGAGACTGGAGTGTCATCTGCCCGAAATGGTGTAGGGGTTTCCTGCTTGAGCAGCAGGTTGGACTAGAGGACCTCCAAGGTCCCTTCCAACTCTCTTAATTCTGTTATGGGTCGTCCCTGACTCAAGACCGTCCGTTTTGTGACCGTTTGACGTGACAACAGCACTGCAAAAAAGCGAGTCAGGATCGTTTCCCCACACTTATGACTGTTGCAGCATCCCCATGGTCACCTGATTGAAATTCAGGCGCTCGGTCACTGACTCACATTTAGGACGGTTGCAACATCTTGGGGTGGGGTCATGTGATCCCCTTTTGCGACCTTCAGTGGGGAAGCGAGATTTCACTTAGCCAGCCCGTTACTAACAACTTCAGAGATTCGTTTAACAATTATGGCAAGAAAGGTGGTAAAATGAGGCAAAATCCACTTAAGTGTCTCACTTAGTGACAGACATTGTGGCCTCCATTGCAATCGTACGTCAAGACACCTATATGGTGACAAAGGAGCTGGGCTGCTTGCTACCTCCCTCCTTGCCTGGATCAAGGGATGCCTCATCTCGCTTAGCGATGGACATTTTGACCTCAATTCCAGTCGTAGGTCAAGGACTACCTATATGCTGGCAAAGGAGTAGGACTGCTTTCTAGCTTGCTCCTTGCCAGGCCATCTCACTTAGCGACGGACATTGTGGTCTCCATTGAGGTCGTAAGTCAAGGACTACCTTTATTCTGGCAAAGGAGTCGGGCTGCTTTCTAGCTCCCTCCTTGTGTGGATCAAAGGATGCCTCACTTAGCGACGGACATTTTGGGGACATTTTGAGTAGGTGGCTCATTGGTTAAGACACTGTGCTTGTTGATCAGAAAGATCGGCTGTTCAGGCGGTTGGAATCCCTAGCACAGGTCTCCTGCGTGAGCAGGGGGTTGGACTAGATGACCTCCAAGGTCCCTTCCAACTCTGTTACTGTTTATACCAGTGGTGGGTTGCAGGCAGTACGCCCCAGTACCTGCCAGAGCCTGCCCAGAGAACCGGATACCGTTCCGATACGGTGCTCGGGAAGGCCCACTCGCCTGCTCGAGCTCCTTACTGGTCTTTTAAGTCTTTGGTGCTTCCGCATTGCACGTACAATGCCTGTGTGACGCTCCACTGAGCAGCTGGAGCATCGTGGAGGCGCTAAGATGCATGCGTGCACTGCACGCTTCCATGTGGACGCCGGGCCCGTTCCAACCATACCAGTTGGAATGGGATCCGGAACCCACCACTGGTTTACACCCCGCCTCACTTAGCGACAAGACACTGTGGTCTCCATTGTGGTCGTAAGTCAAGGACCACCTGTATGCTGGATCAAGGGGTCGCTGCCACCTCGGCCAAATGTTTTGGGGGAGGAAGCATCACAGGCAACCCCCCCCATCCCGCCGCCACCCCCAGCACCCAAGCCCCCTCCCTCTCCTGAATTTGAGAGAAGGGACCCCCCCTCCACCTCCCCCGCCCTCTTGAAGGACCCGGACTCGCGCAAGCAAAGCCTGGCGCGGAGGGGTGTGCGCGGCGCGGAACCCCCGGGCCGGCGCAGGGCCGCTTCAGGGGGCTCCGGCCGCGCGAGGTGTCTGCCGGCTGGGCGCGCCTCCCGGACCCTCCGGCGGGGCTGAGGAAGCCACGGAGGGGAGAAGCGGTGCGCGCGCGCGCGTGTGGGCGTCTTTCGGCCCAGCGCCCCCCCTCTCTCCCCCCCCCGGGCCGCGAATGGTCGCTTCCAGCCGGGGTGGCCATGTTCCCGCTTATAGTCGCGAGCGAGCCCAAGCGAAAGCCGAGGGGGGGGGAGGAAGGGTAGGAGGAGGAGGGAGGTAGAAGGAGTGGCCGCGCCGGGCGGAGGCGAAGGGCGGCGGAAGGCGAGGCAGCGGGAGAGGAGACGCCGGACGGAGCCTCCTGTGCGCCCGCAGCAGACCCCGACGCGAAGCATGGCCGTGGCGGTGGGCAGACCCGCGGTGAGTCTGGGAAGCGGGGCGGCGAGGGGGGGGGGCGAAACAAGCGAGGGTGGGGGGACTCCAGCGCTGGAAGCTGAGCCGGCCGGGCCGAAACACGTGTCCGCTGAGGGTGCCGTCTGCTGGCGCTGACGGCGGGAGGGCGCGAAAAGCTTGGTCCGGGAGGTGGGGGGGGGCCCTTCGGAGCCCCGGGAGCGAAGGAGCTTTCCCCTTCCCGCCTCTCGCTTCTCCCTTCAAGGGAGCCGGGAGACGCGGGGCATTGGGGCTGTTGAGCCCTGGGCCTCTTCAGACGTTACGGGACACGTGGGTTGGAGCTTTATGGGGAGGTGGGCGGGGGACGGACTGAACTGGACGGTGCTAATTGTATTTTATTTTTATTTTGAAAGCCTGGCGGGTTTAAAAGAGCCCAAAATAAGCTTTGCTTTTGGGGGGGTATTCCAGGGTTGGTTTATTTGGGGGAGTGGGTGGGGGATGCAATGGCGGGGAACAAGGATGTTGGGGGCGGGGGGTGAAGCAGCGCGTTTGTCGGGGTTTTAGATACATGTTTGTGTTACAATGGCATTCCTAATGATTCTAATAAAAGTCTCCATCAGACACACACACACAGAGAGAGAGAGAGAGAGACAGACAGACAGACAGACAGACAGACAGTCCTGCAATAGGCTGGATATCCCTCCGATATGATTGGGATTTAACAGCTTTTTTTCCCTACACGTGTGAATGCATCTTTGGGCTTTTGCAATGGACTGAACATTCCTCTGATAGGAGTCTGTGAATTAATAGCTTCTTTCTACACGTGTGAATGTGTCTTTGGGCTTTTGCAATGGACTGAACATTTCTCTGATAGGAGTCTGTGAATTAATAGCTTCTTTCTACACGTGTGAATGTGTCTTTGGGCTTTTGCAATAGGACTGTGAATCTGTGAATTAATAGCTTCTTTCCCCACGTGTAAATGTGTCTTTTCCTACACGTGTGAATGCAACTTTGGGCTTTTGCAATGGACTGAACATTCCTATGATAGGAGTCTGTGAATTAATAGCTTCTTTCTACACGTGTGAATGCAACTTTGGCCTTTTGCAATGGACTGAACATTCCTCTGATAGGAGTCTGTGAATTAATAGCTTCTTTCCCCACGTGTAAATGTGTCTTTGGGCTTCTGCAATGGGCTGAGCATCCCTCTGATAGGACTGTGAATTAACAGCTTCTTTCTACACGTGTGAATGCATCTTTGCAGCTGCCAACTTGGGCTCTTGCGCTGTTGAAAACCCAGGAAATCATCTGCCGACTTACCTTTCCCCAACCTGCTGCTTTAAAGGTCCGTCTAGTATCCCCAACGACTTTTCCCAGTGGTTTTTCCACCAGCCGTCATCTGCAACCTTTTCCCGCCAACCTCCTCTTCCTTTCCACCCTATTCCCTTCTTTTTCTCACAGCTCTTCTTTTGGGGGGGAAATTAAGTACAAGCGCACTTCTAAATTCCCAAAGATGAATTAAGTGTGCTGTCAAGCCAGAAATCCCTAGCCCAATTCTTTCCTCCGCTTTCCTGCCAGAGGGGATGTGGGGGGGGGGGCATTTGGCAGTTCAGTCTCTCCCATCCTTTATGTCTCCCATCTGTCCTACGGGAACGGAACAATACGGATGAAAGTTTTTGTAAGTCTAAAAAATGTGGGCCGCTCTGATAAACTCATAATCATCATTGAACAGGGCAGATGGATTTCTTTCGCGGATTCTGGCCTCGTCGCCAAAACTTATAGGCTTTTCTCTCAACCCTATATTTCTGGACTGATTTCATCTCCTTGGTATTTATACAAGGAAGTGGAAAACTCTCTGGGGAGTCAAGGATAGTTGATACTACAAGGGCAAAAATCTGGTGCAAGACCAGATGAGAAACAGACGGTGCATCTGTGGGTTTCCAAAGCATTACTTTATAGGGAAATTGTAAAACCTTTCTTCCAAACAAACCCCCAAAAAAAGTTGCTGGGAGAATTTATACAGAAATGAATATATTGTGATTTGATGGCCTCTTATTGTATTTTGAATAAAGGCAAAATGTAACACCGTAGCGTTGGAGGTCTGCGTTTCAAGACCGAATTCTTAGAAGGGTTTCAAACGCCCTCAGTTCTAAAAGCAGTGATGTAAAGTCGGTATTACAGATCCACAAGATTAATTTAATCTCTTTTTTTTATCGCCGCCCCTCCCAAATTTCATGCAACAGTTAGCCAAAGAGTTCTGGTGTACTCTGGGACTGGAGGAGATCTGTATTTTGGGGGTGGGGGAGGGGACTGTAAAATCAGCCTTAGAGGAAGGACTGTGAAACACCCCCCACCCCCATTGGAGTTAGCATTTCAGTTGTGTGTTGTTCTCTGTGTGTGGCACTCAGAAAAAAACGAAGGCCAGTTAATGACTCAGTTCATTTAGCTTATTTCTATATTTTTCAGAAAAATTTCCTAGGTGATGAAAAGGTTCATGTTTGGATTCCACAGTTGGGGTGGATATGCGCACATGCACCAAATCGAAATGTTAGCGCATATTCCTATTTATTCGTCATAGTAAAACCAGATTTTATGAAGGCTATGGACACGCCAAAGAACAAGGTGGCATTATAGATGTTTTTTGGTGAAATTGTTAAATAGAGATTAAAAGTGAGCCATTTTCGTCTGGTGAATAAGGCACCAGGCTAAAAAGCAGGAAATCCTGAGTTCAAGTCCCACCTTAACTATGAAAGCCAGCCAAATGACTTTGGGCCAATCAACAGGATAGTGAGAGTTCTAGTCCCGCCTTAGGCATGAAAGCCAGCTGAATGACTTTGGGCCAATCAACAGGATAGTGAGAGTTCTAGTCCCGCCTTAGGCATGAAAGCCAGCTGAATGACTTTGGGCCAATCAACAGGATAGTGAGAGTTCTAGTCCCGCCTTGGGCGTAAAAGCCAGCTGAATGACTTTGGGCCAATCAATAGGATAGTGAGAGTTCTAGTCCCGCCTTAGGCATGAAAGCCAGCTGAATGACTTTGGGCCAATCAACAGGATAGTGAGAGTTCTAGTCCCGCCTTGGGCGTGAAAGCCAGCTGAATGACTTTGGGCCAATCAACAGGATAGTGAGAGTTCTAGTCCCGCCTTGGGCGTGAAAGCCAGCTGAATGACTTTGGGCCAATCAACAGGATAGTGAGAGTTCTAGTCCTGCCTTAGGCGTGAAAGCCAGCTGAACGACTTTGGGCCAATCAACAGGATTAGTTAGAGTTCTAGCCCCGCCTTAGGCGTGAAAGCCAGCTGAATGACTTTGGGCCAATCAACAGGATAGTGAGAGTTCTAGGTCCCGCCTTGGGCATGAAATCCAGCTGAATGACTTTGGGCCAATCAACAGGATACTGAAAGTTCTAGTCCCGCCTTAGGCGTGAAAGCCATCTGAATGACTTTGGGCCAATCAACAGGAGATGGGGAGTTCTAGTCCTGTTTTAGACGTGAAAGCCAGTTGGGTGAATTTGAACCAATCCCTCTCTCAGTCTAACCCACCTCGCACGGTTGTCGCTGAGGAGAAAATTGGAAGAAAATGTGTTGGCTATGTCCACTGCTTTGTGTTATTTGTAAAAATAAAAGTGGGATACAAATAAATACACTTTTTAAAAAAGATTCGAGGGTGCTTGTGTGTTTCCCAAGGCAACTCCATTGCTTTCCCCCTTGGTCTCTCCTTTTTTTTAATGCCTTTTGAAATTTACTAATAACAAAATAGTAACAATTTACTGTCAGTAAATTACTAATTATTATTTGATACCATTAATTATTTAATAATACTAAGTACCCTGTTTCCCTGAAAATAAGACCTCCACGGATAATAAGCCCAATCGGGCTTTTGAGCGCATGCGCTAAAATAAGCCCTCCCCTGAAAATATTGCAACACAGCAGCAGCCAATGAGGTGACCACACTCGCCACCTCCTGCACCTCAAAAATAATAAGACCTCTCCGAAAATAAGGCCAAGCACTTATTTCAAGGGTCAAAAGAAAATAAGATCTTATTTTCGGGTAAACACAGTATAAATTAAGTAACTTTTGAGAAAATGTAGGCTTGTTCTTGTGAAACGACCAGTGAGATTACTATGAAGATTCTTACTAAAAAGGAGAGAAAAATAAAATTCTTGTTAAGTCTGTGTTGCATAGAGACGTTGGTGAAAGTAAATTCTAAACATATGAAGGTAATCTTACTACATCCTCGGGAGGAAGGAGAAGGGGGGAAAAAAAGATTTTGATTGACTTTTCCTGCTTACTTTTTTTAAAAAAAAAATGTGTGTGCCTGTCGAACAGATGTTATACATGAGCAAAATGACTTGACTGTGGCTTCTTTCAGATTGTGGAAAAATAGAACTTTGTTCAAGATGAAAACCTGGCCTTACCTGGTTTCTTTGGCCATTTATAATGCAGTGTTTGGGACACAGTGGCTAAGACGCTGAGCTTGATGATCAGAAAGATTGGCAGTTCGGCAGTTCGAATCCCTAGTGCCGCGTAATGGAGTGAGTTCCCGTTACTTGTCCCAGCTTCTGCCAACCTAGCAGTTCAAAAGCATGTAAAAAAAATGCAAGTAGAAAAATAGGGACCACCTTTGGTGGGAAGGTAACAGTGTTCCATGCACCTTCGGGGTTTAGTCATGCTGGCCACATGGCCACGGAGACGTCTTTGGACAGCGCTGGCTCTTCGGCTTTGAAACGGAGATGAGCAACGCCCCCTAGAGTCGCGAATGACTAGCACATATGTGCGAGGGGAACCTTTACTTTAATGCAGTGTTTAGCTTTAATAGACTCACATGATCTATTTTCCTTTTAGCCCACATTGTGGATTTGACGGTAGGAAGGGGAATTGTTCAGCCTAAATCAGCTCCCAAATTCCAAAGTTTGTACTATAAAACGAGCTCTGAGTTTTGTTCATCTTTTATAAGAAGAGAGGGAGAAAAATACATGTAGTCCTCGGCTTACAATAGTTCATCTAGTGACTGTTTGAAGTTACAACAGCACTAAAAAAGTTGACTTATGACCGTTTTTCATACTTACGACCGTTGCAGCATTCCCCATGGTCACATGCTCAAAATTCAAACGCTTGGCAAGTGACTCGTATTTATGACAGTTGCAGGGTCCCAAGATCCTTTTATGACCACCTGACAATCAAAGTCCACGAGGAAGCCAGATTGACTTAATAGCTGTGCTACTAACTGAACAACAGCAGTGATTTACTTAACGGCGAGAAAAGTCGTAAATTGGGGCAATATTCTCTTAACAAATACCTCGCTTATCAGCTTAAATTTTCGGCTCAATTGTGGCCATGTGTCAAGGACTATCTGTATAGCCATTAACAAATTCACATTTAACCAACTTATGTTGTTTTTAATTGTATTTATCGAAATGAATAATAACAACGCTGTCACTAGAATTTGTATATCGGTGCAGATTTACGGCTTGGAATAATCTGGTTTGAGAAACCCTGGAAAGGCTACATAAAAAGGAAATTAGAGCCCAGTAGGTGGTTGGGATAGTTTATAGAAAGGGCAGAAATATTCTCTAGGTCAGAGTGGGTAAATTTCTGGCAACAGGCAGCCCCATTGTTTATATTACATTTTTTGCATAGCTGAGGGTCACAGTGGGCCCTTTTTAAAAAAAAAAATTTGTGAGCCGAGAGAAGAAAAATTTAAACCAGATGTGGCTGTAAAAGGTAATTTTAAGATGTGTTTAGCTTAGAGCAGTGTTTCTCAACCTTGGCGACTTTAAGTCCTGTGGACTTCAAGTCCCAGAATCCCCCAGCCAGCTGTGCTGACTGGGGGATTTTGGGAGTTGAAGTCCAGAGGACTTCAAGTCACCAAGGTTGAGAAACACTGGCTTAGAGTGTTTCGTGAATGCAGACACTGTCGCTAACATTCGCCCTGAATCCTTCAGTATCTAGGAATCCTGGTGAATCATTTAGCACAGTGGCGGCTAGCCTTTTTGTCATTGCGTGCCGAAAGAGTGCTTGCACATGTGACAGCGTGCCCACACCCATGTGCAATGTGCGTGTGACACTCCATGTGTGCACCCTGCGCATGTGCACACGACCCCTTTACCCGCTGTGCATGCATGTGCGAACCTCCCCCTGCATCCCGTTATGGGCGTAGCAGGCTTCCTTGAAGCCGCCCGGGGCCAAAAAATGGGCCACGGTGGGGTTACACCCCGCTGTGCTCCCCCGTGCATGCATACACGACCCCCATTGCATGCACATGCATTTCCCGCATTTGCCCTGCCCCCACGCATGGACGGCAGAGACCTGAAAATCAATTGGCATGCACGGAGTCATGAGCTGAGCTGGGGTGACAGCTGGCGTGCCACAGGTTTCCCATCATGGGTTTAGCATCACATGTAAACCTACGAACACACAAGCTAGAGTAGCAAGTACAGGTAAGCCTTCAACTTACATCAGTTCATTTAACGACCATTCAAAGTTACAACGGCACTGAAAAATGTGTTATGACCATTTTTCACACCTACGACCCCCCCATGGTCACCTGATCAAAATCCGGAGGCTTGGCAACTGACTCATATTTATGACGGTTGCAGTGTCCTTGAGTTCTGTGATCACCTGGCAAGGAAAGTCAATGGGGAATTCAGATTGACATTAAAAAGTTACTAGTTTAACAACTGCAGTGATTCACTTAACAACCGTGGCAAGAAGGTCGTAAAATGGGGCAAAACTAGCTGAACAAATATTTCACTTAACAACAGAAATGTTGGGCTCCGTTGTGGTCGTAAGTTGAGGACTGCCTGTGTATCATCAAAGAAGTACAGTATCATTTATTATTTATTCATTGTTGGAAATCACTGCTCATCTGGAATTAAGGACCACCTATACAGTATAAAGCATGCTGTGTTTTTAAAACTCTTTTGTCTTTCAATGTTTTGTTGTCTTTTCCTTCTTTCCTTGCTTGCTTCCTTCCTACCTTCTTATCCTTTCCTTTCTAACCTTCCTTCTTCCTTCCTTTCCTAACCTTTCTCTCTCCCTCTCTTCTTATCTCTCTCTTCCTATCCATTCTTCCTTCCTTCCTATTCTTATCCTTATCCTTAACCTTCCCTTTCTAACCTCCCTCCCTCCTTTCTTTCCTAACCTTTCTCCTTCCCTCTCTCTCTTCTTCTTATCCCTCTTTCCTACCCTTCTTCCCTTCCTTCCTCCTTATCCTTTCCTTTCTAACCTTCCTTCTTCCTTCCTTTCCTAACCTTTCTCCCTTCCTCATTCTCTTCTTCTTATCTCTCTCTTCCTAACCTCCCTCCCTCCCTTCTTATCCTTCTCTTCCTAATCTCCCTCCTTCTCTCCCTTTCCTAACATTTTTCTCTTTCTCCTTATCAGTCTCTCTCTTAACCTTTCCTCCCTCCCTCCCTTATGTGTGATATATTTTATGGATACTTGTATGACATTTAAGTGCAACGATGATTGATTCCACCTTCTTGCTCTTATCTTTGGGGGAATCCACTGTGATGCTCGTTGACCAAGTTAATTGTCTTAATCATTAAACCCCTGCTGTTACCTGTAGAAGGGTTCCCCTCCCCCCCTACCTACTACACTGCAGTTTGTGAGTAGGAAGCAGGACACAAATCGAGGTGCGAGCTGTTCAGTTGGATTAACTCAACCACGATAACTGTGTTGAGCCATAATCTTTATCAGGCAATATGATGTTACATTAAGAACACCCCTCAAAAGTAGCCAGCAGAAACATTAGAAGCAAACCAGACTGTTGTGTAACAAATGTTTCCTTTAGTTACTTTTATAAAGTAACTGTACTCTAATGTGTTACATTTTTTTTTCTTCGGTGGATGCAGAATTGTTACTTTGGAGGTTTCACTTTGCAACAATCACCTGGCTGTGAATTTTATTTTTATCCTTAAGCTTCTGATACTTCAAACCAAGATCCACTTTAACCACTTCCTGTAGAATGTTCATTCTTTTCTCTTCTGCTTGGCCTCGGTCTCCCACCACTGGTTTTTTTTGTTTTGTTTCAATTCCTATCCCTCTGTTGCTGGTTTTAATCAAACAAAAAATTTAAAAATGTAAAAGCAAAAGCAAAGATTTAAAAATACGCCTTGGATATACAGGTTGTTGTTGTTAGTTGCGAAGTTGTGTCCAACCCATCGCAACCCCATGGAGAATGTTCCTCCAGGCCTTCCTGTCCTCTACCATCCTCCGGAGTCCATTGAAGCTCACGCCGGCTGCTTCGGTGACTCCATCCAGCCACCTCATTCTCTGTCGTCCCCTTCTTCTTTTGCCCTCCATCGTTCCCAGCATGAGGCTCTTCTCCAGGGAGTCCTTCCTTCTCATTAGGTGGCCAAAGTCTTTGAGTTGAGGATATACAGGTAGTCCTCAACTTAACAATAGCAATAGCAGTTAGACTTATATACCGCTTCATAGGGCTTTCAGCCCTCTCTAAGTGGTTTACAGGGTCAGCATATCGCCCCCACCGTCTGGGTCCTCACTTCACCCACCTCGGAAGGATGGAAGGCTGAGTCAACCTCGAGCCAGTGAGATTTGAACCGCCAAACTAATACTGTCATGCCTAAATCCCATCACCCTGGAGCTGAAGGGGAGAGGTCTTTGTTATGTAGAATAGACTGGCTCGGGCCTTTTAATGGCCCATTGACAAAGGCGGGGGGGGGGGCTATTAAGAGTGAGCCTGTTTCCTGCCTAAAAACATGTTTCTCCATTTCTTATCCAGGGAAATATATTATTCTGCCTTTTCAATATTCCCCAGGATATTTCGGGAAGGGTGGGTTTTAACTTCCTACATAACAAACAACTGGGGACTAGCAGCGTTGGGAGACTTGATTTCTACCCCGAGGTTCCTTTGATTGGAGTGGATAGATCTCCTGCCTTCGATTCTGCTTTGAAAGCATGCTTAGGTGTTCTGCGTGCAAACTCCGGAAATAAATGATGCAAACCAGCTTCTTAAGAAGAAAGGGTTTTGCAGAAGTCATTAGCCTGTGGGCCAAATAGATAAGAACAACTTTTCTGCTGGAATCCCTCACCTCCTTTTGCCAGTAGCGTCCCAAAGATTCTACTAGAGGCCATAATGTATTTCAGCTTAGTGTATTGTACGAATCCAGATATAGCAGTTTTGCATAGAGTTTACAGATCTGTAACGTTGCATGAACCCAACAAGTTATGGCTTATTTAACCAATCATGATTTATAATAATCCTTTCATTAGGACACAGTGTAAACGCAATGAGTAGGTGCTTTTGGTACTTGAACTTGTTCTCCCCAGATGCCCTTGGTAACTGTACAGTAGTCCTTGCTTAGTAACCACAATTGGGCTTGACAACTCTGTTGCTAAGTGCCATGGTCACTAAGTGGAAAAAAAATCACACACTGGAGAAAGACTGCCCCTTCCTATTCAGTTAATTGTGTCATCGTGGTTGTTAGGTGAAACGTCGTGTAAATTGTGACTTGCGATTTGACTTCTGTATCCTCTACTAACTCTTGGGAAGCAAGTCAAGAATCAGGTAATTAACAGATTAACAGAGTTGGAAGGGACCTTGGAGGTCATCTAGTCCAGCCCCCACCCAAGCAGGAGACCCTACACCATTTCTGACAAACGGCAGTCCACTCTCTTCTTGAAAGCCCCCAGTGATTACAGGATGCTGTGATGATTGGAAATGTGAGGTTTTTTTCACAAAGCTGGTTTGTTATACTGTTGTAACTTTGAATGGTCTCTCAACCAGGCAGTCAGCAAGCGGCCCAGGTTAATCCTCAATTTAAGACTGTAATTAAACATCTGTCCTTGGTGTTTGTGCTGTATTAGCCTTCACTACCTTTTTAAAAAAATAATTTTGTTTTAATTCAAACATCATCTTCCATTAAACAGTGTGTCATCTGGGTACATATATTTTGTGCAAATGTTTAATACAATAACAGTTACAAATCACAACCATATTTATTATTTTATCTGTTCTTAACTTAATACTAATATATACCATACCTATAACAATCCTCTTATTTAACTTTGTCAAAACATTTTCTCTATTCCACTCTTCTGCTTTCTCCCCACTTTTCCTATTTATTCTCTAACCATTGATGAAATAATCCCCATATATTATAATAATCAGATTGTTCCTTCCCTTTCATTTCAAGTGTTAACCTATTCATTTCTGCACATTCTAATATTTTCCTAGCCCCATTCTCATCCATAGGGATATCTTCATTTTCCCAATTTTGTGCAAATACCATCCTAGCTGCAGTTATTACATGAATTATCAAACATACACTTTCTTTACTATAGGTTTCTGGTAAAATCACCAACAAAAATAATTCAGGTTTCAGATGGATATGCTGTTGTATCATCTCCTCCAACCATGTATATATTTTTATCCAATATTTCTTTGGCTTTTACGCATGTCCACCACATATGATAATACAATCCCGGGTGTCTGGTGACATTTCCAACATTTTGCTGATTTAAGCCTTCACTACCTTGTTGCATGAGCTGAGATCACTGTTGCCAGGATTCCTAGCCGGTGTGACTAACTGCTAATAGCCATATTATCTGGGAATTCCAGAGCAATATGAAGAGAAAGATATATTGGCAGAACGTCCGCAAATTCTCGTGGCAGCAAATTCTGGAACGGTGCGCATTGTATTAAAAATAACTCTTTTGTTCTTTTGGAAGCTCTTGCCAATCAATCGGCTTCGTTGGCAGAGCCTACGTTCTCAAATCACGAAAGAAGCGGGACCCTATCCCAGCTAATCTTTCCATGTCGTGCCCAGTCTGATAAAGAGTTCAGCCAGGTTGCCACTTCTTTTATTTTACTTTCTTTCAAAACCGTTTATGCTTTCGTTGGACAAACACAGACGCTTGATAACTTGGGTTGCTTTTTCCTGAACTTTTTCCAAGTGATAAAGCTAGGTAAACAGAACGATATCCAGGGTTCCAAAAATAGCTGGAAGCCTAGGTTTTTCCTTCATAGCATTGTGATGTTCAGCAATCCTATTTTCTATCTTAAAAAAGGGTAAAAGCTTTCCCTGTCCAAGGGTGTTCGGTTTTGGGGTGTTGGTGTTCATCTCTTTTTCCTGACCGAGGGACCCAGCGTTGTCCGAAGACATTTCTGTGTTCATGTGGCCAGCATGGATCAACACCAAAGGTGAATGGAACACTGTTACCTTCCCACCAAAGTGGTACCTACAGAATTAACACTTGGGAAGGGGTCTTGGAGGTCTTCCAGTCCAACCCCCTACTCAGGCAGGAAACCCTGAAATGCCATTTCAGATAAATGGTTGAGCAAACTCTTCTTAAAAACTTCCAGTGTTGGAGCATTTACAACTTCTGGAGGCAAGTCGTCCCACCGATTTATCTACTTGGCATTTGAATGCTTTCGAACTGCTAGGTGAGCAGGAGGTAGGAGCTAGGAGCAAGGAATGGGAGCTCACCCTGTTTGAGTTTTGAGTTTTGAGTTTTATTGAACACTTATAGGCCGCCATTCGGGCGGGGAGAGAGTAAAGTCCTATCCCCAGGCCTGACGGGATAGCCAGATCTTGAGGGCCGTGCGGAAGGCCTGGACGGTGGTGAGGGTGCGGATCTCCACGGGGAGATTGTTCCATAGCGTCGGAGCTGCAACTGAGAAGGCTCTCCTCCGCGTAGTCGCCAGTCGGCACGGACTGGTGGATGGGATTCGGAGGAGGCCTACCCTGTGCGATCTGATGGGACGCAGGGAGGTAATTGGCACAAGGCGGTCTCTCAAATAGTCAGATCCACTACCATGGAGCATGCCTTGGGTCTCAAACCTAGGCAGCTTAGTTTTCCAGCTTATGAGGCATCCGCCAAAAGTGACTTACCACTTGGTTTTGAAGTTATGACTACTGCAGCACCCCCAAGATCATTTCCCTTATGGCCAAACACAGGGGTGCTGCTACTAACTCGTTGCCTAACTCCCTCCTGTGCTGCCCCATGGTTTCTATAGGTCTTGGGCCTGCTTTCCACCCCTTTGGGCCCTACCACTCCATCACGGATTGTGCACTGACCTTTAAAATATTGTACACTTACCTTTAAAAGATCTCCACGGGGTCATATTTGGAAAGGAAGGAAGGCCTCAATCCCTTAGCATCCCTATTCCCATGTAGCTCCATCCTGGAAGCCATTTTTCATACGATGGTTGCCGCATCCCCATGGCCACATGATGCTTTGGCAACTGACTTATATTTTTGATGGTTACAGTGTGATCTTCTTTTGCAAACCTTGACAAAATCAATGGGGAAACGAAGATTCACTTAAGAACTGTGTTATTAACAGCTGCAGTGATCCACTTTACAATGTGGCAAAAAAGGGTCAAAAAACGGGGCACTTAATTGTCTTAAGTCTTAGCAACAGAAATTTTGGGCTTAGTTGCGTAGGTAAGTTGAGAAGTACCTGTGGTGTATTACTACCTTTTAGCAAGTAAGATTGCAACCTGATTGCATTCATTGTAATAAGGTTAAGAGCCGAGGTGGCACAGTGGTTAGGGTGCAGTACTGCAGGCCACTTCAGCTGACTGTTAATCTGCAGTTCAGCGGTTCTAATCTCACCGGCTCAAGGTTGACTCAGCCTTCCATCCTTCCGAGGTGGGTGAAATGAGGACCCAGACTGTGGGGGCAATTTGCTGACTCTGTAAACCGCTTAGAGAGGGCTGAAAACTCCCTATGAAGCGGTATATAAGTCTAACTGCTATTGCTATTGCTACTGCTATTAATTGGTATTACTTAATTTTATATTGCATTGAAACAGTATTTCTGAAACAGACAAGATTGAGGTTAAGATAGATTAGAATTAGAATTTAAATAGGAATAGAATAGAATTCTTTATTGATCAAGTGTAGTTGGACACACAAGGAATTTGCCTTTGGTGCATATGCTCTCAGTGTACATCAAGAAAAGAATACATTCATCAAGAATCATATTAATAAAATTACCAGCATTTTCTTGTTGGTCTTAGACTTCGTCTGCTCATAATAGGGAAAGGGGGAAAAAAAAGAAACATTACATTTTTAAAAAAGTATTAGCCCTATCCACATGTCCATTCATTCCCAGCTTTAGCTGAGAGCTGTTTTAACCATTTTTCAAACAATATGAATCCATGAAACATTCTGAGTTGCATGGATCTTGATTACATTAGCGATTCTGTGTTTTTTATAATATCTCTGCGCAGAAATTATTAGCTAAGTACAATTTGGAAATGTTGTGCCCTGTTTCCCCGAAAATAAGACCTCCCTGGATAATAAGAGCCGAGGTGGCGCAGTGGTTAGGGTGCTGTACTGCAGCCACTTTAGCTGACTGTTAGCTGCAGTTCAGCGGTTCAAATCTCACTGGCTCAGAGTTGACTCAGCCTTCCATCCTTCCGGTGGGTAAAATGAGGGCCGCCCAGACTGTGGGGGCAATATGCTGGCTCTGTAAACCGCTTAGAGAGGGCTGAAAGCCCTATGAAGCGGTATATAAGTCTAACTGCTATTGCTGTTGCTATAATAACCCCAACCAGGCTTTTGAGCGCATTTGCTAAAATAAGCCCTCCCCGAAAATGAGCCCTCCCCAAAAATATTGCAACACAGCCGCACCCATGAGGTGACCACCCTCACCACCTCCTGCACCTCAAAAATAATAAGACCTCCCTGAAAATAAGGCCAAGTGCTTATTTTATGGGGGGTCAAAAGAAAATAAGACCCTGTCTTATTTTGGGGAAAACACAGTAGTATTATACAACTTGCTTATGGTTGCAAAGAGACCCTTGCTTCATAGCCATTTTCATCTCTACGGAGTGGACTCCTTGCTGCAGCCCCTTTTAAAAATAAAATGGTGTGCGTCTTGATTTTTAGCAGAGCCTGTGACTTTCCAGTGCTTTTTCAGTTGCTTAACTCCAGGGAAGCTGTGTGTGTGTGAGAGAGAGAGAGAGAGAGTGTGTCAAGGGAGCGTGGGAAGTTCTTAAACATCTTCCTTAGCAAAAAGCAGATGAGGTTGCCAGATTAGGAGTTTCTATCAGTCCCCTTAAACGCCGACAGTGACTCCCGTCGTGTTGCAGTTTGTTGGGGAAACCCGTTTGGATTTTAACAATAACTAATTGAATCATTTTCATCTGTAAAGAAACAGGCAGAGAGAGAGAGGGAGAGGGAGAGAGGTGGGAGGGAAGGAGAGAGAGAGGGGGGGAGTATAATTGTATAAAGGGGGAGATTCTGCTTTGCCTCCCTCGCTGGCATTTATTCTTCAATCTTTAGAAATGGCTCCAGGGCGCCTACAAAAGAGTTCTTTTTGTAAGGATCACAAATCCCATTGTCTGTGGGATGCTGGGAACATGGGAGCCCACTTCTTCTCGTATGTGGACAACTTGGCAGTGGCCACATCCTTTCACACAGTGCATGTCTGAGTTGTTTCTTCTCAGAAAAAAAGAAAGCATAATTATTATTTATCCTTTGGTCAGTGAGAGCTCTGCTCAGCTTTTCCCCAAGGCTATTGCAAAGCAGGGAGGGTGTTTTCTCTCTCTGTCTCTTTCTCTCTCTGCCTCTCTTTCTCTTACTCTCTCTTTCTCTTTTCCTCTCTCTTTCTATGTCTGTCTCTCTGGCTCTGTTTCTCTCTCTGTGTTTCTCTCTTTTCCTCTCTCTCTGTCTGTCTCTCTGGCTCTGTTTCTCTCTCTCTTTTCTCTCTCTTTCTATTTCTGTCTCTCTGTCTCTATTTCTCTCTCTGTTTCCATCTCTCTTTTCTCTCTCTTTCTATGTCTGTTTCTCTGTCTCTGTTTCTCTCTTTTTTCTCTCTTTCTATGTCTTTCTGTCTGTTTCTCTCTCTGTTTCCCTCTCTCTTTTCTCTCTCTCTTTCTATGTCTGTCTCTCTGTCTCTGTTTCTCTCTCTCTTTTTTCTCTCTTTCTATGTCTGTTTTTCTCTGTTTCTCTCTCTTCTCTCTCTTTCTATGTCTGTCTCTCTGTCTCTGTTTCTCTCTGTGTGTTTCTCTCTCTTTTCTCTCTTTCTCTTTCTGTCTCTGTCTCTCTCTCTTTTCCTCTCCTCTCTCTCTCTCTGTGTCTGTCTGTCTTTCTCTTACTCTCTCGCTTTCCCTCTTTCTCTCCCCCCCCCTCTGATTCTATTCTACGCTCTCTAAATATAACATGCTTCTCTTTAAAAAAAAACCTGGGGTTTTATGTTTTGAGCCAGCTTCTTCCCCGTCACATGCCAACCCTTTTCATGTTGTTATGCCTACAAGTATTATGCCTGTAGCTGTAGGGAGACCAATACACTACAACAGCACTGTAGCGATAGTCCTTGATACGGGACCAGAATTTACACTGCTGAGTGAGGCAGTTATTAAATGAATCACGCCTGATTTTTCTACTTTTTTTTTTACCATGGTTGTTAAAGAGATCATTTCAGTTGTTAAGCGAGTCACGTGGTCCTTAAATGAATCTGGCTTCCCCCACTGACTTTGCTTGTTGGAAGCCAGCTGGGATGGCAAGTGGTCAGTCACACGACTCAAGGATACTGCAATTATCATCAATGCAATACAGGTCACCAAGCACCCAAATTTTAAATAATTTAAAAATTAGCCCACATTTTTTTTCTCTAATATTTAGACTGTAGAATCCTTTTGTTGATGAAAATTCAGTCATGCTGTTATGAGATGTTATTAACCTCTTTTTTATTTCTTTTGTCTCAATATATTTTAGACTGTGTTTGTTAAAAATCCATACGTATGGGCTCTGGGAAGTTGGGGGGGGGGAGGTGGGGTGTTAGGGGGGAGGGTGGGGGAGGGGGGATATATACTATGTGTTAGATTTCAATGTAATGCGATTTCACATGTATACTGTTTCTCTTTAATTTCTCTGTAAAAATAGGACAAGCTGAATACATTGACATATAGTAGAAAATACACCAAGGGGAGGGGTAGTGGGATAGAAGAAAGAGGGGTAGAGAGGGCGGGAGAGAGGATGTGAGGGAGGGTGAGAAGGAAGGGAGGGAGTGGATCGGGAGAGAGGAGTGGTAGAGGGGGAGGGGAAGTAGGATAGAGGGGAATGATGGAGGGAAGATAGAAAGTTGGAGGGGGGCGGAAGAAAGAGGTGTATGGAGAGTGGAAGAGGTATATTGGGTTTCTATTTGGGGGGGTATTGTTGACAAGAGGAATTGCTGTGATTATTGTTTAATGTTGTGTGGCCCCGGCTATGCACAGTATATATGTGACTGTACGAAAATGAAAAATGGAAAATAAAACGTTTTAACTATGAAAATTCAATCATGCTGATAAAAATCCAAAATTCTGTAGGTATATTCAGAAGATGGGTGAGGAGAGCTTTACTGTTAGAGCATAGCATACAATCATTGGCACCGGAATATTTATTGGTGCTCTTTGTCTAAAAATCTAAACACCGTGCTTTCCTGAAAATAAGACAGGGTCTTATTTTCTTTTGACCCTCAAAATAAGCACTTTACCTTATTTTCGGGGAGGTCTTATTATTTTTGAGGTGCAGGAGGACCGCGAGTGTGGTCACCTCATGGCTGCTGCTGTGTTGCAATATTTTTGGGGAGGGCTTATTTTTGGGGAGGGATTATTTTTGGGGAAACGTGGTATATACCACTTTACAGAGTTTTACAGCCCTCTCTGAGTGGTTTACAGAGCCAGCCTCTTGCCCACAACAATCTGGGTCCTTATTTTCAGGGAAACAGGATAGGTTCTTCTGCCATTAAAATAAATGGCTTTTCTTTGGTCTGTTTGATAGAATATTTTCTGTACCCATAGAAATTACTGCCCCAAAGGTGCTTTTTCCAAAATGCAAACTGGACTTTCTTTGTTTTTCCTTGGAGGAGTTTTGCTTCTCGTCCAAGAAGCTTCCTCGGTTCTGTCAGAACCGAGGAAGCTTCTGGGATGAGAAGGAAAATGTCTTCAAGGAAAAAAACCCCAAGAAAATCAAAAACCTTTGAAGATGTTTCTCTTCTCATCCCAAAAGTTTCTTCAGCTCTGACTGGATTGGTGGGGAATGGAAGGATTTATATTCCTTGCAGAGAGCTAGTCATTTGCATCCTTTTAGAGAGTCGTTGAGACCACTTGGAAGTTTTATCTGTGTCCTCCAAGTGGCCTCAACAACTCTCTAAAAGGATGCAAATGACCAGCTGTCTGCAAGGAATATAAATCCATCCATTCCCCACCATCCAGTCAGAGCTGAAGAAGCTTCGTGGATGAGAAGTAAAACATCTTCAAAGGAAAAAAAAACAGAAAAGTCCAGTTGCCTCTTGAAAAAGCACCTTTGGGACAACCATGACCTGGATGACGGAGAATCTCCATAGATAAAGATGTTACAGGCTGTGTGGATTTGCAGGGGGAAAAAAGAATTGCTATTTTTTCCTCTTAATGACTGGCCATGTTGCGTTGCTTTGAGTGGATCTGGAAGAAACAAAAAAGATTCCAGATTTGTGAGCTGTTCGTACAGGAAATATTTTCTTCTAATGTTAGGGGGGAAAAAAGGGAATTTTGCACAGAGAAAAAATGGCGTTCGCTGATCACAGAGGTTAAATTCCTTGGAATTTGTATCCCCCCCCCCAAAAAAAGTTTGAGTTTGAGTTTGAAGTTTATTTATATGCCGCCCTTTTCCCTGGGGGGACTCAGGGCGGCTCACAACCCAAGGGGGAGGGGGAGACAAACTTTTAACATATAAGACAATACATAATTAAAAAATACAACATTCATACCATTCGGGCGGGTTACAGTCTTAGCCCCAGGCCTGACGGGATAGCCAGATTCTGAGGATCCTGTAACTTAAGATCCTGTAACTTAAGGACGAAACCTCTATGTTCAACGTATTGAATCTGTGCTTGATAATCTTGATATCCAGTCGTACAAGTGTTTTTCAACCTTGGCAAATTGAAGATGTGTGCCCTTCAGTTCTCAGAGTGACTTGAAATCTATACCTCTAAGTTGCCAAGGCTGAAAAACACTCTTATAATGGGCCTCTTGTTCCAAAAGATACTGCTCCTATCCACCAGACCTTGGCTAATCTCAAAAAGCTAATTGGAGTCAGATATCAATAGAAGAGAACATTTGTAGCTCAGGGTTGAATTGTGGGGGTCCTTGGTGCCTCCTGAGTGGTTTCCTTGCAAATGTTTTGGTGGGTTTCTTGCAAATGTTTCATTACTCGACTCGAATTGGACAAAATGCAAATAACTACTCGGCTACACCGCACATATTTACCCCTAATATTTGCGGGGCTGCCAGAAGGAAGAAGGGGGCCAACCTGTTCTCCAAAGCACCTGAAGGCAGAACAAGAAGCAATGGGTGGAAACTAATCCAGGAAAGAACCAACCTAGAATTAAATTTCCTGACAGTTTAGAACAAATTAATCAGTGGAACGACTTGCCTCCAGAAGCTGTGGGTGCTCCAACACTGGAGATTTGAAGAAGAAATTGGACAACCATTTGTCTGAAGTGGTATAGAATCTCCTGCTTGTGAAGGGGGGTTGGGCCCCAAGACCTCCAAGGTCCCTTCCAACTCTGTTATTCTGTCTTTCTGGGACAGGGGTCGGCAACCTTAAACACTCAAAGAGCCACAAAGGGCCTAAACGGAAGCCCCCTCCATTCAATTCTGGAGCTGACCGGAAGTCCAGTTCCCCCACCATAGAGTCTCCTCCTAGCACGGCGTCCTTTTTCCTCTGCCAACCAGAAGTCCAGTTCCCCCACCATAGAATCTCCTCCTAGCATGGCGTCCTTTTTCCTCTGCCGACCGGAAGTCCAGTTCCCCCACCATAGAGTCTCCTCCTAGCACGGCGTCCTTTTTCCTCTTCCGACCGGAAGTCCAGTTCCCCCACCATAGAGTCTCCTCCTAGTGCGGCATCCTTTTTCCTCTACCTGTCCTACCCGAAAGCTCTATCACTTACAGAGCCGACCAGCGACAGGGAGCCTCAGCAGAGGGATGAAAGAGCCCCTTGCAGCTCCAGAGCCGCAGGCTGCTGACCCCTGTTCTAGGACCCCATAGCACATACGTTTGTATGAATATGGGGGAATCACTGATCAAATTCTACGTTTCACCGAATCATGGAGTGAAGCGACAGCATAAAGTTTAGCCTATTTTTCCTGCAAATTTAAAGGCGTGCTTGCTTTTTTTTAAAGGTCCTGCTGTTCAAAGATTCAAAATAAGAAAACAGTGAATATGGTGGGCCCAGAAATTTGGGATTCCTTTCAGAGGGTTCTTTGTTACACCTCATTGACCCAAATAATTGAGCACACTTGTGTTAACATTCTTCAACCAGGTGTCCTCCAGATGCTTCGGGGGCTCCAGCTCACAGAATTTCATAGCTGGAAGTAAAAAGAAAGATGATACACAGTTAATTTGGAGGTTTTGCTCTCTTAAGATGTGGCAGTGACCACTGGCCAACATGATGGCAAAAGGCAGCTGTGCGATGGATGTGAAATTAAGCATTTGGGTAGCTATTAAAAGTGATAACTAAATGGAGTCTCCATATCAAGAAGTGGTTTAGCCTGAATGCCTATTGCAGGGGAAGAACTACAGGTAGTTGGTCATACGTCATGATGGTCATAAAGTAAGTCATCACGTGACTAACCTAATTTTACAAGCTTTTTTTGCAGTGGTCATTAAGCAAATCCCCATGCTTTAATTGAATCAGCACTCGTTAAGAGAGACCATTGTTTGCTATAGGTGTTTTGGCTGAAAATCGGAAGTAAATGCTGGATTTTGGCCAAAATGTAAATTGTCATGTGACTGCAGTCATCGTAAAGGCAAGTTGGTTACTGAGTGTTTTGCTTTTGGAATAAAAAATCTATCTAAGGATAGTTTCGTGTTGTGGCCCGGCAGGAGCCGTTGGAGCTGCCACCAGACTCCGACAGCGAGGGGCCCTATGAGTCGGCTCTGGAGGATGTGGAGGACCCTGGACAGGGTTCCAACTCTGAGCAGGGTGCAGAGAGACTGGTTGGCCACCAGGTGGCACCTGAGCTTTGGATCACTGGGGAGGAGACAAGAGAGAGTGATCCAGACACCAACAGTGAGTTGTTCCGGGATGCACACCGTCGAAGAGCTACTCGGCGTCAAGAACAACTACGTAATTACAGGAGGTGATTACGCTCAGCTGATGGTCATTAAGCTCCTCTCCAGACTATAAAAGAGACTGCTTGTGCCACGCCCTTCTTGCAGAAGTCAATTCTTGGACTAAAGAGAAATGAACTTGGCAGGCTGGATTGCTGCCAGAGTTAGTCTGAATTGCTGCCAAGGTTTGTCGGACTTGCCGCCAAGGTCCTTATCTGTTTGTTTATTTGGCTTTCAGCCACCGAGAGTCTGGTCTTGTTATTAAAGGACATTCCATTTTACGCTTGTCTCGGCTTTCGTTACTGGACGGAGGAGGGAGTCAGAACAGTTTCCTATTTAAGATACATTAATAACTTAGTTTATTCAGCATGAAATGGAGCTTAGTTATGTAGCATGAGGCTGTATATTCTGCAATATAGAGGCTGTCGGTGAGTCAACAACGGGCAGATGCTGTGGGACAGAGATGACCGTTGCTCTTTAAAAATTATGATTTAGGTTGAGTTGATATAAATCAAGCGCTTTTACTAGTGATTTAAATTGTGATTCAAATCGACTTGGTTTAAATCAAATCCACCCTGAACTCACCCTTATGCAAGAAAAATGTTGGAACCACATGTTTTCTATGGAAGGCAGTTCTCGTGAAATTGATGGGCTTTGCTTGGGTGGAGTTGGCACAAAGAATGGGGGGAAAAAATAAAGTAACTGAATGCCAGTCACTCAAAATACCCATTTTATTTCTATGCTCAGATTTCCATTGGACGGAATTTTACTCCCGCTGAATAAAGTTCTCACTGGCCACTTTTCTCTGTCTCTTTGATTTATTTCTGTTCTTTTCTTTGTTCTACTAATGGAAAGTTTTCATACCTCCCTTTTGTGGGTAAATGGGGCTGTTTCGACTACTTGCATTCTGTCCTTGCAGAAGGAGTTGTATTATTGGCAATTGAGATGGACGCCAGAATATTCGAATGCAATTTTATTTTAGTGTCACTGTTAGGTTGCCCAAAATTAACCTCCTCTGGCAAAAGGTGCTTTCCAGATCTGTAGGATTGCAATCCCCCTTAATTTCCAGTAACAGTTGGCTAAGGATTATGAGGGTTGATGTCTGTCCCATTGGCTTAGACGAGTATCACATTTCTATTCCTCATTCTTGCCAATTGTTTTATCCATTCCAAATGCTTTTCCGCTTTAGTTCTCAACTCAGATTTTTTCTGGAACCAGTGAAACAAAAACTGCCAGTGAAGTCAGCTAAGGGGATCTAAACCGGCAACTTTTGCAAAGAATAGTTTGGAAGAAGTTAAGAGTTGTCTTTTTTTCCTTTTTGTTCTTTCCTAGGCCTATACCTGGATGGGGAACCTTTCAAAGCCTGTTGACAAACAATTTAAAATTTACATTGAGTTAGCACTACAGTAGTTTAATTAATACAGTTCATTTGATTATTCTCTCTCTCCCACTCTTCTTCTCTGTCTGTCTCTCCTTTTACTTCTCACTCTGTCTGTTTCTCTTCTTCTCTGTCTCTCTGTCTTGCTGTCTCTCTTTTTCTTCTCTCGCTCTCTTCTCTGTCTCTCTGTTGCTCTCTGTCTCTCTTCTCTGTCTCTCTCTCTGTCTGTCTCTTTTTCTCTGTCTCTCTTCTCTGTATGTCTATGTCCTTCTTTCTTTTCTTCTGTTTCTGTCTCTTCTTCTCTGTCTCTCTCTTTTTCTGTCTCTCTCTTTTTCTGTCTCTCTTTTTCTACTCTCGCTCTCTTCTCTGTCTCTGTTTCTTTCTCTCTTCTCTCTCTCTCTTTCTGTCTGTCTCTTCTCTGTCTCTTCTCTTTCTGTCTGTCCTCTCTTTTCTTCTCTGTCTGTCTCTCTGTCTTTCTCTCTCTCTTCTTTTTCTTCTCTCACTGTCTTCTCTGTCTCTGTTTCTCTCTGTCTCTGTTTCTCTCTGTCTCTCTTCTCTGTCTCTCTTTCTGTCTATCTTCTCTCTCTTCTCTCTCTCTCTTTTTGTCTGCCCCTCTCTTCTTCTTCTCTGTCTCTCTTTCTCTCTGTCTGTCTGTCTATTTCTCTCTCTCTCTCTATGCACAGATAGTCCTCAATTTACAATAGTATTGTTTAGTTACCATTCAAAGTTACAATGACACTGAAAAAAAGTGACTTACGACTCTTTTTTCACACTTATGACCATGGCAGCATTCCCATGTTCATGTGATCAAAATTCAGACACTTGACAACTGACTCATATTTATGACGGTTACAGTATCCTGGGGTCACGTGATCCCCTTTTGTGACCGTCTGACAAGGAGTCCATGGGGAAGCCGGTCTCACTTAACAGCCATGTTACTAATTACACAATGATTTGCTTAAACCACTGTGGCAAGGAAAGTCGTAAAACGGGGCAAAACTCACTTAGCAAATGTCTCGCTTAGGCGCAGAAATTTTGAGCTCAATGGTGATCATCAATGGAGGACTCCCCCGTATGTGCAATTTCTCTCTTCCATCACATTAAAAATGCAGTTTGGAACTCGAGGTGGGCCTCTGGTTCCATCCATTCATTCAATGACCATTTAAAGTTATGAGTTTAAATGCTCGGGGCCTTCAAAATTCTGGATCATGCAGCCCATGGAGTCATATAATCAGAATTCGGGCATTTGGTGACCAGCCCACATTGGTGTCTCTCTGCCTCTGTCTTTGTCTGTCTGTCTGTCTGTCTCTCTCTCTCTCTCACTCACTCTCTCTCTCTCACACACACACACACAGACACACAAACACACACACACACACACAGCCGCTTCTGCCTCTACCTTGCTTTCATTGTCTCGCCTCCCCCTCCAGTGGTCCTACGGAGGTACCCGATTGGGGGAAACAGAGGCACAAGATTTCCTGCAATCTTCTTTTGAGCACAGACTATTGTGGAAAAAGCCAATACCAACCAGCATACGTTAAGCAGTGAGAAGACCACATCCTGTGCCAATTTTTGGTGGTCAGCTGCTTTAACGTGCAGCTTCTTCTCGTTTTGCCAAGGTGAACCTAAAGTCAGGAAGGAAAGTTTTGAGAGGCCCTAAAGTGGCTGTTGAGGGACACAGTGGCTCAGTGGCTAAGATGCTGAGCTTGTCGATCAGAAAGGTCAGCAGCTTGGTGGTTCAAAACCCTAGCACCACGCAACCGAGTGAGCTCCCGTGACTTGTCCCAGCTTCTGCCAACCTAGCAGTTCGAAAGCACGTAAGAAATGCAAGTAGAAAAATAGGAACCACCTTTGGTGGGAAAGTAACAGCATTCTGTGCACCTTCGGCATTTAGTCATGCCGGCCACATGACCACAGAGACGTCTTTGGACAGCGCTGGCTCTTCGGCTTTGAAACGGAGATGAGCACCGCCCCCTAGAGTCAGGAATAACTAGCACGCATGTTTGAGAGGAAACTTTACCTTTAAAGTGGCTGCTGTTAAAAATGGGTAGCAACCAGGCCCAAAAAATAAAATAAAAATGCTCCTATGAATTTCCACTATGGCTTTAGAAGTGATCAGCCTTAAGGGGACTTTTCCTCAGCTTCATGACTTTCCAAATTCCTTGGGAACGTTGGATCAAGAGCACTGTTAACATTTCACACGTAGATGTCCTGGTTTTACCCTGATTAAGATACCAAGTTAGTCTTTCTCTGCTTCATCTGTCTCGTTAATATACATGCCAATTTCATATGGTGTTTGACGCAAAACAGGCATTTTCTGCAAATATCTCAACAACAGTCGATGTAGAAATTAGAATTTACCCCTCGTTCTGGAGGAAGCAGCTGCTATATGTATAAAAATAATTGGCATTTTGGGGTAGCACGTGATCCGTTTTTCTTCGTTTCCTCAACTGCTTTTTAAGAAACCTCAGTTAAGATAAAACACCATGCAGATTCTCTCTATTGTTATTTTTTTTGTCAAAAGGGAATGGAGCTCAGCTAAACATGGAAGTTAAAAGTGTGCAAAAGTAGAGATTGCACCCTTTTTCTAAACACTTTTAATTACAACTAAATTTCATTTCGAGACTACATCCTATTGCAGGGATACTTCCAAGCTAGGAGTAGATTTCCTCATGTCAACTTGGCTTTCATCTTTAATATGCATTAGAAGATCAGTGTTTCTCAACCTTGGCACAGCTCGAACATGCAAAGGCTTTGATTCCCAGAATTTTCTTAGACAATCTCCACACACCTTCAAGTAGCCAAGATTGAGAAACACGGCATTAGACTGACAAACAGGGAGATAGAAACAGGAAAACTGGGAGGTTCCAAAATGGAATTCCAATCTCTAGTATCATATTTATTTGCAGCAATGGCTCTGGTCTCACCCAGCTCCTTTCAGCTTGGTGAAAAGGTGTGTTTGGTCTGCATCCCACATCTAGTGGGGCATTTTGCAAAAAGGCAAATCTCCTTTGGCAGCCATTTAATAAGAGCATCCCCCCCCACACGCACAGTTTTGCAAATGGACCACTGTAAGATTCTCGTCCTTATTCTATTTTAGTTGAGGATACTTAAAAATATTTTCAAAGCGTTGTATATCTGCATGTCTGAAGATACAGATCCTGGAGTTAAAGACTACTCAAAGCTAGGACAGTGCTAAAATAAGTCAGATTCTTGTACTTATGGCCAGTCCTCACATGTATCACCATTGCAGCATCCCCCACAGTCACATAATCAAATTTTGGGTATTGCTAATCTCCATGTTGCTAATCTCCATGTTACCCCATAGGGACATGGTGTCTGAGTGGCTAAGACGCTGAGTTTGTCGATCAGAAAGGTCAGCAGTTTGGCGGTTCGAATCCCTAGCACTGCCTAACGGAGTGAGCTCCTGTTACTTGTCCCAGCTTCTGCCAACCTAGCAGTTTGAAGTATGTGAAAAATGCAAGTAGAAAAATAGGAACCACCTTTGGTGGGAAGGTAACAGCTTCTGTGCGCCTTCGGCATTTAGTCATGCCGGCCACATGACCACAGAGACATCTGCGGACAGCGCTGGCTCTTTGGCTTTGAAACGGAGATGAGCACCGCCCCCTAGAGTTAGGAACGACTAGCACATATGTGCGAGGGGAACCTTTACTTTTACCTTAATCTCCAAGTATTTATGATTGTTGGATCATCATTTGCAATCTTCCAAAAAGCAAAATCAACGGGGAAAGAAATCAATGTTTGCTTAACAATCACGTGATTCACTTAACAACTGTGGCGATTCAGTTAATGACCAAAGCAAAAAAAAGGTTGGGAAATCGGGTGCCACTCACTTAACCACCACCTCATTTAGCAACAAGTTTTGATTCCAATTGGGGTTGTAAGTTGATGATTACCTATATTTAGTATGATGGAAAACATTACTTTCTACAATTTGTAACGGAAGATGGCTTTTTTTTGTTTTTATGTTTGTTTGTCTTTGTTCAAAAATAAATAAAAAATGTTTTTAAAAAAGAAAAAGGGTATCAGACACACAACAGTGTGGGAAATGGTGTTTTGTTTGTGTGTTTGTGCTTGTGTAAATACCCTGCCTCTCTTATACACTAATATGTCCTCCATGCTCTAGGGAGAGTTTGAACAAGACTATGTTGATACGTTTCTGGATATATTTCTTAAGCAGATTCACTAGTTCAGAAAAATTAAGAAATCCCTCTGAACTATTGTAGGATAGTGTAGGACAGTGATGATTAAGCTTTTTGAAGCCAGGTGTTAAAAGCCCACATGCGCGCACCCATAACGCAATGCACGTGTGACTCCCCCACATATGCCTTTCCCCGCGCATATGTTCATGATGACCCCCCCACATGTGCCATCCAGTGCAACCCCACTGCCCCGCTCCCTGTGCGTGCATTTGCGACCCCGTTTGAATGTACATGTAATCCCCCCCTGCATGGCCCCGTGCATGTGTGTATGCCGCCCCTCGTGTGCCCGCTTCCCCCGTAAATGTGCCCCACACATGCGCCCAGCTCCCTGCGGATGTTTGCGTGTGCGCCCTGCTCCCTGTGCATGCGTGGGAGAGACCTGAAAACCAGCTGGCCATTGGGAGGTGCATGCATGCACAGTGGAGCTGAGGTGGGGCAACAGCTCGCGTGCCTGCAGAGCGGGCTCTGCGTGCCGGTTCCACCACAAAACCGCATTCGACTAAAGCGCGCTCGACGAAACCGCGTAGCTGACGTCATCACAGGGCGACAACAGCGCGGAGACAGAAGCACTCTGTAAACGCTAAACCTAAAATTAATCCCTAAACCTAAACCTAACCCCCCTAAACCTAACCCTTAACCTAACCCTAAACCTAATCCTAACCCTTAACCTAACCCTAACCCTTAACCTAACCCTAACCCTTAACCTAACCCTAAAGCTAACCCTAAACCTAACCGTTACCTTAACTTGAATCGGCTTGCTTTCAAAGCGCTATTTAAAGGGCCCTTCTTTCTCCGCGCTCGCTGTTGTCGCCCTGTTGATGACGTCAGCGACGCGGTTTAATCGGGCGCGCTTTAGTCGAGCGCGGTTTTGTCGTGCCACGCTGCGTGCCACCCGTGGCACACATTCCATAGGTTCGCCATCACAGGTCTAGGATTTCAGGGTCATGGGAATTTTATGCGTGCATTGGTGAAGCAGTCCCCTATTTGCTTAACTTCCACAAGTCACTTGCCTTCTTAAATTTAACTGGCTTTATGGGTTTACGTTGCACAAAGTATAATATCAACAGGAACAGCAGCTCTGGTGGCCTGATTGTAGGCAGAATGGGTTTAATTGCAAAGAGGTATCGTAATTCCACCTTGGAACCAACCGACATGCAACTCTTATTATTTATTTTGTATTGGAATTAAATTTCACAGGGCTGTCTGCTTTTCGTTTTCCCTCTGTAACCAGAAGGAGACACTTGGATGGTACTCTGCCAACATCCACCACTCGCTGTTACAGAACAGGAGCAGATGCCTGTCTCAACAGGCAGCTCTCGAAACCTTGCTCAGCGCAGGGGTGGAATTCGGCAGGTCCTGACAGGTTCTGGAGAACCGGTAGCGGACATTTTTTAAGTACTCTATTTTTCGGACTATAAGACGCACTGGAGTATAAGACGCAGCAAGGTTTTGAAGAGGTAAATTTTTTTTAAAAAGGTTTTGCACTCTGCAGGCCCCCCAAACCTTCTGCACGCCTCGTTTTTTGTGAAAAACGGGACATGTAGAGAGTTTGAGAGGCCTGCAAAGTGCTTCTGGGGGCTGGGCAAAAATGAGCAAAAAATGACATGTTTTTTGCAAAAAAAAACAACCCAGGGCATGCATAGAGTGCATTCATCAAGAATCATAAGATCCAACACTTAGAGATAGTCAAGGTTACTAATAAGCTACCAAATCGTACTAGTAAACAAATAAATCAATATAAATCGAAAGATACAAGCAACACAGTTATAGTCATAAGTGGGAAGAGATAGATACTAGGAAGGAAGAGAAGAATAATAGTAATACAATCTTAGTAAATTATTTGACAGTGTTGTGGGAATCAGTTGTTAAGCAGAGGGATGGCATTTGGGGAGGGGGGGACGACGACTGTTTTTGTGTCTTGTTCTTCTGGTGTGCAGTGCCCTATAGCAGAAGTTGAAACAATTTATGTCCAGGATGTGAGGGGTCTGTAGATATTTTCACAGCCCTCTTTTTCACTCGTGCAGTGTACGGGTTCTCAATGGAAGGCAGGTTGGTAGCCATTGTTTTTTTCTGCAGTGCTAATTATCCATTGAATATAGCAATAGCAATAGCAGTAGACTTATATACCGCTTCATAGGCCTTTCAGGCCTCTCTAAGCGGTTTACAGAGAGTCAGCATATTGCCCCCAACAATCTGGGTCCTCATTTTACCCACCTCAGAAGGATGGAAGGCTGAGTCAACTCTGAGCCGGTGAGATTTGAACCGCTGACCTGCTGATCTAGCAGTAGCCTGCAGTGCTGCATTTAACCACTGCGCCACCTTGGCTTGAAGTCTGTATCTGTCTTGTTTGATTGCAGAGCCAAACCAGACAGTTATAGAGGTGCAGATGACAAAACTCAAAAACTCCCAATAGCTTTTAAAGAAAAGACGAATATAAAGAAATTAAAACCATTGTGCCTCTTGGCTTATCTTGAATCTGCACAGCCTCAGATTCCGAATCATCTCAGCAATTCAGCAAGTTTTAAGCTTCCACACTGTGTAGGAGATAAAGTGAGGGTGTAAGTGATGTTTACACATTGGGAAAGCTTTGGAGGTAGAATTCAGCTGGGCCTTTTTAAATGGTGTTCCTGCAGTTTATAAGCAGCAGTTCCAGTTCTGCACCATTTATCATCTGTTCTAATTGCAGAGGAAGAATCTCATATCAGATGGTGTGGGGGCAGACGAGGGATGAGTTTCCATGAAAGAAAAAAAAAAAGCAGAAATAGCTTTGCGATGTGTAAGTCATTTCAGGGACAGGCTTGTACTGTAGTACGTTTGCCCCAATACTGGTCAGCCTTGAATTGCAGCCACAATTATGCAAGACATTTCTGTGGCTAAGTAATTCAGTGTGTTGAATTGGCTCAATGTTACGAACTTTATTGCCGCGGTTGTTAAGTGGGTCACTAAAAAAAGGTTGCAAAAGGTGATCATGTCCCGTGGAGATTCGTACCCTCACCACCCTCCAGACCTTCCGCACAGCCCTCAAGATCTGGCTATCCCGTCAGGCCTGGGGTTAAAGATTATAATCTGTCCCCTCCCGAATGATGAATGAATGTTGCTTCTATTTTTAATTACGTGCTGTTTTTATATGTCATTGTGTGTACTCCCTTCCCTATACGTTGTAAGCCGCCCTGAGTCCCCTCAGGGAAAAGGGCGGCCTATAAATAAATTTATCTACATCTACATGTGACCCTGGGACCCTGCAGCTATCATAAATACACACCCTTTTTGCCAAAGTACCCAAATTTTGACCCCCATGGTTGCTGCAACAGTTGTAAGTATGAAAAAATGGCGATAGGTCACATTTTTCAGAGTAGTTGTAACTTCGGTCGTGAAACAAATAGCAATAGCAGTTAGACTTATATACCGCTTCATAGGGCTTTCAGCCCTCTCTAAGCGGTTTACAGAGTCAGCATATCGCCCCCACAGTCTGGGTCCTCATTTCACCCACCTTGGAAGAATGGAAGGCTGAGTCAACCTTGAGCCGGTGAGATTAGAACCGCTGAACTGCAGATAACAGTCAGCTGAAGTGGCCTGCAGTACTGCGTCCTAACCACTGCGCCACCTCGGCTCTTTAAATGGTAGTAAGTTGAGGGCTACTTGTAACTTAAGTCACTTAGTTAATTGGAGATTAAATGCATTTCACCAAGAATAGTAAACATTGTGTGTTTGGGGAAAAAAAATCCTTAGAAATGGATAGAATGGCACCAGGAATCATGGAATTTAGGAGAGTTGAAAAGCAATTATCAGTGTTGTCTAGAGCAATGTTTCTCAATTCTAGCAACTTTAGGATATATATGTGGACTTCAGCTCCCAGAATTCCCCATGCTGTCTGGGGAATTCTGGGAGTTGAAGTCCACATATCTGAAAGTTGTCAAATTTGAGAAACAATAGAGTATTCATTCCAAGTTCAGTGACACAGGGAGGTCCTCAAAACCTTTTATGATCATTGTTTCCATTATGTATCAATGCATAGGGAAACTAATCTCCTGCTCTTTTTACTTATTTGTTTGTATATTCATCTTCTTCCCTAAAGACTTTTTATAGAGTCTCGCCTAATGATTCAGTGCCTGAAAAATTCTAGTTCTATGTTTATAAAACTTGCACAACCAGATATATATCTTCAAGTGTTGCGTAGTTTTATTGGATCTTCCAGTCATAAATAAACATAAATCAAGGCCAAATGTTACTTTAGAGTCACTCCTCCTCCTCCTTTTTTAAAAAGAATCCTTAATATCGAATCCAGCAGAAAGCTACTTCTGTTAGGTTTTAATTTAGTTTAGATTTTTTAAAAACCCTAATATTTTTATAAATAACTCAAGGCTAATGGTTCTCCTCCTCCTATTTTTCCCACAACAATCCTGTGAGGTAGTTTAAATGACTGGACCAAAGTCCTCCAGTTGGTTTTTCATGCCTAAGGTGGGACTAGAACTCACTGTCCTCCAGTGATTGGCCAAAGTCACCCAATTGACGTTCATGCCTAAGGCAGGACTAGAACCCACTGTCTTCTGGTGATGGGCCAAAGTCACCTAATTGACGTTCATGCCTAAGGTGGGACTAGAACTCACTGTCCTTCAGTGATTGGCCCAAAGTAACCCAATTGACATTCATGCCTAAGGTGGGACTAGAACTCACTGTCCTCCAGTGATTGGCCCAAAGTCACCCAATTGACGTTCATGCCTAAGGCGGGACTAGAACTCACTGTCCTCCAGGCAGTCAGCCAAAGTATCCTGCAGTACTGCATTCTAACCACTGCATCAGTGGTTAGAATGTTTCCCTGAAAATAAGGCAGGGTCTTATTTTCTTTCCCCCCCCCCGAAATAAGGAATTGGCCTTATTTTTGGGGAGGTCTTATTATTTTTGAGATGCAGGAGGCGGCGAGCGTGGTCACTTCATGGCTGCTGCTGATTGCAATATTTTTGGGGAGGGTTTATTTTCAGGGGAGGGTTTATTTCAGCCCATGTGCTTAAATGGCCGATTGGGCTTATTTTCCGGGGAGGTCTTATTTTTCGGGGAAACAGGGTTTTTACCACTTTACAGTGTTTTACAGCCCTCTCTAAGTGGTTTACAGAGCCAGCCTCTTGCCCCCAACAATCTGGGTCCTCATTTTATCCACCTCGGAAGGACGGAAGGCTGAGTCAACCTTGAGCCTGGTGTGAGATTCGAACTGCCCAATTGCAGTCAGCAGAAGTAGCCTGCAGTACTGCACTCTAACCGCTGTTCCACTGTGGCTCATATGATAGTAAGTAAGGAGGTACAGGTAAAATCCTTGAACTTACACCATTTGTTTAATGACCATTCTAAGCTACAACAGTACCGAAACAAGTGACTTAATGACTAGTTTCCACCTGTAATGATCATTGTAGCATCCCTATGGTCACATGATCAAAATTCGGAAACTTGGCATTTAGATCCCAAAAAATTAGCTTGTATGTACCCGAATTTACAATCTAAATGCTGGAGATGTGATTGTGCTGATGCTACGTATTATCATATATGGTGGACTTGTAAAAAAGTCAAAGCATTTTGGATAAAAATATGGGGGATTATTCAAAATATTCTTAAAAAGAGGATAAAGTTTAATCCTCAGTTATTCTTGTTAGGTATAATTACAGACTCTGTACAGTTATAGAGGCTAATTTGATTCTGAACTTAACAACGGCAGCGAGATTGTTGGTGGCGCAGTACTGGAAGAAGGAAGAATTGCCTACTATTCAAGAATGGACGTTAAAAGTAACAAACTTAGCACAGATGGCTAAAATATCAGCATATCTCAGATGAGAAATACAAGTTGGAATGGAGAAGATGGACTGATTATATTCACCATAAATATGGGACTAAGAAATTTCAGTTAGCTTATGAATGAATGAACAAGGAATGTTACAATTTATCTAAAGTTAGCGTTACAAAAGGGGAGTTAAAGCATAAGTGAAGGTACGATGCTAAACTTAGTTTATTTTAGTGTATGATTGTTAAATGTTTATACCCTGTATTTTGCTCTGGGAGGTTTGGGGGGGAAGGGGGGAGGAGGTGCGGGATTGTGGGGGAGGGAGGGAAGGGGACACAATTGTAAAATCTATAAAACTCTTTAATAAAAAAAAATTCGGAAACTTGGCAACTGGCATGTACTTATAACAGTTGCACTGTCCCAGGGTCACATGATCACTGCTTTTAACCTCTCCAGCTGGATTTCAGCAAGCAAAGTCAGTGGGTGAAGCCAGATTGGTTTAACAGTTCCTAACTCTTGAGTAAGAATCCAGGAAACACCAAGCTACTAAATGAACACATGAGCAGAGGAGAAATACATACTTAAAAATCATTTTTCTACAAGGGAAAATCAAATCTGCCAAATCACTCCGTGAGTTGTTATGGAATAAACGCCCATTGTTTTGGAGAGCGCGTCCTATATTTTCCTGTTATGTAATTTTTCCTAATTTAATTTAAAAAAATATAATTCCTTCAATGCCGAGCGTACCATATGTTTTCTTTTAAACCAAGTCAGGCAGAAAAACTGAGAAGTAAATCCAGCAGGACTAAAGATTATTTCCTCTTTGAAAACTAGCGTGGAATTCTTTTAGAAAACTTACTCCAATATGGATCAAAGTGGAGATTGTCCGCGCCAATGGTGTGCTTTTTGACTTAAATTCTTTTAATGCCAACTGGGACATGACTTTTTGCTAGGCCGGCTTTGTTTACACAGTATTGCATTAAAGGAAAATAAGTACAGGTAGTCCTTAATAATGGCACCTTGAATCTCCATTGTTAAGCCCTGACAGTCATATGTTAGCTTAGAGAACACCAGGGGGGTCAAACTCAATTTTATTTAAGGTTGCGTTTGACCTCCGGGGTGGCCATGGCTGGGGTGAGCGTGACCAGCTGGACATCACTTGTGTTGAGGGCACCTGTTGGTTTAATTTACAATTCTGGAATCTTGTGATGGTTTTCCATCTGAATAGCTGGGAATTGACTTAGTTTTTAGGAATCGATTAAAATTAAATTAGATTTCGGGTTTTTGCAAGCGCGTCAGTTAAAGTTCTAAGCTTGCACACTTTTCCTGGTTATGTCAAAAGAGCATATGATTTATCCCGATAATAAGCAAACCTCAGTCTTTACATATGAAAAAGATTTTAATTCCAGAAATTACCGGTACAACTGTGATTATAAAGCAAAGTTAAGAGATGAAACTACTCCAATTATAAATGGTGTCTTTTAAAAATTGTACTGTATAAATCTGTCTCCGTGCCAGCAATTTAAAGCTTGTACTTTCAAACGCATTCATAACAAATCTCTATTTTTTTTTTAATGACTTAATGATGTACGGCCTACGTATTCCTTGCTGCAATTAACACACATTGTAGATTACTACTAGAGTACATTGGAAACTTGATCGTTAATGCGTGCCAGCATTTGCATGAGATACTGGTCTGTTTCCAAGCTGAGTTCAAAGTCTTGGTATTGTTGGAAAAATTACGGTAGTTAATTTCCATGCCACTCAGTTCAGCTACGAAAAATATAGCTTGAAGTTTTGTTTATTAAGCATCGAAACCTGGCAAACATGGATGAAAGCAGAGAGATAAACAACAGGGAACATATAAAAGAGTTAATAGTAACAATCTACAGTATCTATATCCAAAAGAGCCGAGGTGGCGCAGTGGTTAGGGTGCAGTACTGAAGGCCACTTCAGCTGACTGTTATCTGCAGTTCAGCGGTTCTAATCTCACCGGCTCAAGGTTGACTCAGCCTTCCATCCTTCCGAGGTGGGTGAAATGAGGACCCAGACTGTGGGGGCGATATGCTGACTCTGTAAACCGCTTAGAGAGGGCTGAAAGCCCTATGAAGCAGTATATAAGTCGAACTGCTATTGCTATTGCTATAAGGCAAAACTTCCAAAGACACTGGAAACAATGGCAACATAACACAAATTGTCCTTTTAAAGGAAGCGGCTTTTGGTGGTTCCAGATTTTACTCTTTTATGTACATAGAGAAAAAAGATGGAAAGCAAGACATCAGCTGATCCTTTCTTTATTTTCTACCATGAAGGAAGGAATTTGCTAAACAGAGATGGTATATTTCATCTACCATATTTTGGGGACTGTAAGACGCACCGGAGTATAAGATGCACCAAGATTTTGAAGTATTTTTTTTAAGTGTTTGCCCTCCCCAGCCCCAAGGAGAACTTTGCAGGCCTCCCAAACCCTCTGCATGCCCCTTTTGTTTGTGAAAAGGGGGCATGCAGAGAGTTTGAGAGGCCTGCAAAGTGTTCCTGGGGGCCGGGGGGGGGGCAAAAATGAGATGCATGGGAGATTTGGGAGGGAAAAAATGGGCCTGTTTTGGGGGTTTTTTTTTGCAAAAAAAAAAGTGTGTGCAGAGAGTTTGGAGGGCTTGCATGGTGCTCGTGGGGGCTAGGGAGGGCAAAAACAGCCCTGTTTTTGTGAAAAACAGGCCCATTTTCCACTCATTTTTGCTCTCCCCAGCCCCCAGAAGCACCTTTGCAGGCCTCCCAAACCCTCTGCGCGGCCATTTTTGTGAAAAATGGGAAGCGCTGGGGCGGGGTTTCAGGAGACTAAAAATGCTGTATTCAGTGTATAAGACGCACCCAGATTTTCACCCTCTTTGGGAGAAAAATGGTGTGTCTTATACTCTGAAAAGTACGGTATGTATATAAAAATGACTGTAGGTGTGTGTGTGTGTGTGTTCCAGCATAACTCTGAAATGCCTTGAGTAATTTCAACCAAACCTGGTATACAGATGACTTACTCTCTGGAACAGTGGTGGGATACTACCAGTACGCCCCAGTACAGGTGTACCGGTGCCTGCTGGAAGCACCAGATATTGTTGCAGTACGGTGCTCCAGAGGGCCCGCCTGCCCACTCCCCTTACCTGTATTTGAGCCGATGGGGGCTTACGCGCACAGAGCATACAGCTCCTGCGCGATGCTCCACCGAGCAGCTGGAGCATCCCGGAGCGTTGCAGGCAATAAGTACGCACTGTGCACGTGCTGCGCGCATGCATGTATGGACACCCGACCCCCTTGTACCGTACCGGTTGCCACAGGATCCAGAACCCACCACTGCTCTGGAAACAAAGTAGTGGGGGGTAAGACACCCCTAACATCCCTCGGGGAGTGTGTTCTGTTAAGGTACAGCCTGTGAATCAACTCCAGTGATTCACTTAACAGCTGTGCCAAAGAAAGGTGGTAAAACGAGACAAAACTCACAATAAATGTCTCAGTTAGCCACAGAAATCTTGGGCTCGATGGTTGTCGTAAGGCTGAGGACTCCCTGTAATATGCACCTTCGTTCCAGTCCCAAAACATCAGAAACACCGCCGAAACCTGTCATCGTCCACAAAAATCAAGTCAATTGCAAAAGGCAGCCTTGTCTGGAACAGCTTACATCTGGAGGAAATAGCCTTAATATTAGTGAACAGCATCTGACTCCTCCAGGTCCTTGGAAAGGACTTGATGAGTAGACAAAAATGCCAGTTCCGATGCTAAACATCTGTCTGTGCGGCCAACCGTTATAATAATACCGACAGCTGTAGCTTGGCCTTTTGTGTTTTTTGTTAATGTCGCTTTTGGTTCTTAACCGTTTTGGTTGCAGTGACCGTATCTCTGTCAGCAAAGGTCTTTTTTTAAAGCTATTTGGAATCGCCTGACATTTTCAAAAAAAATCAGTACAGCCAAGAGCTCTCGGTCCACGATTCTGCCACTCCTGTCACTTGATCTGCACCCTTGATCGAGTGTCCCAGAAAGCAGCTTGTGAGAAATTGTAGAGCATGATTCAGCGAACACATTGGCGGGTCCTAATTCCAGAGTTTTATGCAAAGTGCTTGGGCTTCGTTTTTGTGCTAACCTCTGGTGACTTCCAGGATAAAGTCCCTGTGGTTTCCTTGGCAAGATTTTTGCCCTTGTTGTTTTCTTGGGACTGACAGTGAGTGATTTGCCCAAGGTCAGCCAGTTGGCTTCGCGCATAAGGTAGAACTAGAACTCCCAGTCTCTCGGTTTCTAGCCTGGCACCTTAAGAACTACATCAAAGTGTCTCTGTTCTTAATTACTTGTCTTTCAAGTTGCAGGGGGTAAGCATTTCCCCTTCAGAGGGTTTCTGTTTAATTCAATAGCATTACCAAGAACCGTGATGGCAAACCTATGGCATACGTGCCCAAAGAAGCATGCAAAATCACGTCACCTGGCCTGCCTGTTTGTCTTCTGGGTTTCTGGTGCCCATGCGCACGTGAAAGTCAGCTGTCCTTTGCGCATGGGACAGTGCCAAAAACCGGTGTGCACATGGGCAATGGCCAGCTGATTGTTGGGTTAGGATTGTTGGGATTGTAAATACTTATTTTCCACTCTAATTTGCAAAAAAAAAAAAAAAAAAATTCTTTCCAAACCAGACAATGTGATTGTCTGGATTTGTTTTCTCGTTGTGTCTCTCATAGTTGAGGTCTGTTGTGACTCAGCAGAAGTTTGCTGTGAGTTGAGTCGGGATGCAGGAATAACAATGCAGCTGGGGCTCGTTAGTGTGGTCTTCTGAAGATAAAAGGACTGATGGTGAGACGCCCTGGTTGCAGAAGTCAACGTTCATCGTTCGTTCGTGGTTTGGTTGTGAGAGGCACTTGGATAAGTGGTTTGCTTTCTGTAACCCTGATTCAAAGAGACACTTGGGGAAGTGATTTGCTTTCTTTCTGGTTTTGCTGTAAGAGATCTTTGTTTTGCATTCTGTTATCTTCTTGCCAGAGACTTTATTTATGTTTATTTTGGGCTCGCAGCCAGCGTAAGCCAGGACTGATAAAGTTATTTCCTTTTAAGTCTGTCTGCCTGTCGTCTTTGAACGAGCGAAGGAGGGGGGACAGAACAAGGTCTACTTATGATGTCAATTACAGGCCTCTCTCATCTTTTTAAGTGGGAGAACTTGCGCAATTGGTGGCTGACTAAATACTTTTTTGCCCCACTGTATATATGGTGTTCTGCTACATTTAGTCCTTGACTCACAACAGATTAGTGACTGTTTGAAGTTACAACAGCACTGAAAAGTGGCCGATAGCTTTTTTTTCAAACTTACAAGCATTGCAGCATCCACATGGTCAAATTTTGGGTGCTTGGCAATTGATTCATATTTATGACGATTGCAATGTGATCCATTTTCGTGACCTTACTGATAAGATGCACCTAACTGTCGTGTTACTAACTTAACAATTGCAGTGATTCCCTTAATATCTGTGGCAAGGGAGGTCGTAAAAATGGAGCAGAACTTGGATTAACAACTGTTTGTAAACTGTTTGTTTAGCAGCAGAAATTTGGGGCTCAGCTGTTGGCCATAAGTCAAGAAGTGCCTGTAATAAACCTTCCTGAATATTCTGTGCTGCCCAGTTTGTCATCTGGAATAGCGCTCACATCTCAGTGGAGATACTCAGGAATAATGGGAAACATCCTGAAAAGCCATATGGAAAAGAAGAGTTGGCTTAGAGGTGAAATGCGGTGGGGACCGAGAAAACAGATTCAGCGTCTGCGCAATCGCTTAATCATTTCCACGAAAGTCGGGCCGGATCATTTTAGCATCATCATGACATACGACCGTAATTGCCAGCCTCAATTACAGTCGTAAGTTGGGGACTACTTGCATCTCTTTTGTATTCTAGCTTTGTGGTCATTCCTTGATGACATTGTAACTCTCTGAAGTATTTCATGGACTGGACAGTCAGTGTGAGAATGTAAAATATTTTTCAAAATATGTACTTAAAACTCGGGTGCATGTTTTATGAAGATGCAGCCTGTTGTGCCGTAAAATGGCTTCTACTGTGCAGCACAGTGGAGTTGCCATGGTAACTGCTTCACAGTACTCCACAAGGGGGCTCCCTCTGGTAAGGGGGAAAATCCATTAGAAATTATGTTTGGTCCGGACATTTTCCCCCCTATAAATAAATACCCTGACAACGGCGGGTTATCGGCTAGTAGAAAATAAAAGAATTGAAAGTAAAAGAATTGAATTGAATTGCTTATTGGCCAAGTGTGATTGGACATACAAATCTTTTACATGTTCTACATGTTGATGGGGGTAATGAAGTTTTAAAGATCCTTAGTTTCTGTGCTCGTCTATATTAATGCAGTAACAAAAAGGAGGAATTGGTTTATTAGATAACATCATGGTTCATTCTAACCCCTCCCCTCAAATGCCTCAATTAAGCTATTTTTATGACTATGTTTTGCCTCTTAGCCATTTATTTTGCTGAATGCTCTCATGCACAACTAATATGCCTTTGACTGTGTGTCAGAGCTAAAGCACTTAGCTTCAAACATGGTTTAATGCCCAGAGATACTGGTTCGTATGAATAGATTGGTTTTGCCCATCTTTTCTTGTTAAAAGAATCAGTGGGTTAGATCAAAATTGAAGAGTACGTCCGTGGAAAGGAACAAGGGGTATTTATTGACACTGAAGAATTTTTTTCGCTTTGCTTTGAAAGTGCAAAAAGAAAAAAAAAAATCCAGTAACACCTCTGTAAATAAAAATAAAATTGTGTGCCTTTAAAACCATCTGGATAAGCTTTTTCAGTTTTCTTGGCATCCTTTTATCAGTGGTTTCCTAGGGCTAAGAGAGAGAAATTGGCTCTCACAGTCTTGCAGTTTGGCTTGGTGCCTAAGGTAAGACTAGAAGTCCCAGTCTCCCAGTCTCTAGCCAGATACGTCAAGCTGACTCATAAAGTATAATCACCCAAGATAAATATGAATTGAATTCCATCCGCATTTCCTGATTTAAACTATATTTATCTTCTTGTGCCATGGCTGTTCATGAAGGAATTGGAATGTTAGAGATTTAACGCTTCTCAGCAGCCCACCATCATTTCCAATTATAGTTTTATTTATTGATGTTCCCTCTTTCTGCCACCATTCTTTTTATTCAAGGTAACTCGAGACTTTTTATGATATGGGAAGCCTCGAGTGCCTTCCGTCTGGTGCCAAAACCATCCGTGTCTCAAGGGAATCTAGCTCTGCGAAACGTTTTAGGCAGCTGCTTGTTTAAAAAAAATGGCTCGCTAGATGTACATTGGTTGTGCCACTGAAAATTTTGTTTCGTTGACTCTCGCCCTATTTGAGAATTAAGTAGGATAGATTTTGATAATAGCACTTAGCACTCAGACTTATATACCGCTTCACAGTGCTTTTACAGCCCTCTGTAAGCGGTTTACAGAGTCAGCCTCTTGCCCCCCAACAAACTAGGTCCTCATTTTATCCACCTCAGAAGGATGGAAGACTGAGTCAACCTTGAGCCAGTGAGATTTGAACTGCTGGCAGTCGGCAGAGTCAGGCTGCAATACTACATTCTAACAGGTGGATGGTGAATGGCCTCTCCCATCAGGAATAAAGAGGAGCGAAAGGGGAGAGGAGTTTGCAGGAGACAATTAGTTCGCTTAATTAGTGTGGAGATTTGTTCATGACTCTCAGAGACTCCTTGCCAAGTATTTTCTTGTACAGCGTTGCGTTTGGGAGATATCGGCTTGGCAGCTCTCCAAGCCTGATAAGGTCTGTGGCTGTCAATTCACCCTTGAAAGACTGTTTGCCGAGACTGTGCTGGATGTGAATGAGAGGAATTCACTTTAGCTTAATAAAAAGGGGCTTTGTTGGGACAAGGAATCTGCTTTGTGATTTTGTGAAGCCTAGGTCAAAACCAGTGGTGGGTTTCACATTTTGTTACCACCGGTCCGTGGGTGCATCCCCCCCATTCTGCACATGCGCCCGGCCTTCTGCACATGTGCTTTGCTCATGAGTACAACCTTCCACGCATGGGCCTAAACAGCGTGGGCGGGTGGGCCATTTGAGAGTTCTGCTACCGGTTCGGCCGAACCAATCCGAACTGTCTGAATACCACCTCTGCTCCGAACATCCACGGAAAAACCTCTCTCCATGGAACCAGTGCCCAAAAGGTTGGGGGACATTGCTATGGCAAGTTGGCTGTGGCAAGTTGACCACAACAAGTTGTCCTAAACCCTCCTGCCTGCATGTTGCACCCTGCCACACAGATCTTGGATGCTCTCTTTGCTTATATGAAAATCACAACTGTTTTAAAAACCGGTATTTTTCCAGCCCAATTAGTTTTCGACTTCCTACCCAGAGTCCTGTTATTGTAATCAAGGCAGTTATAGAGGTAAACATGCGAGTGTCCCTTCTCCTTTGCCCTTGAAATATTTGGCTTCGGTTTTCTTATTCTAAAAATGGAAGGAAAATTCGGGAAGCGAACATGCATGGATTCCAAGAGTAGCACAGCCAGTTGCAATTGGAAATATTAAACTCTAGAGCCTCTCTGGTTTTCCTTAAGTCATTTGGACTCAGGTTATTTTAGCTCTCAAACATGAAACTGGCAGTGGATTAGCAATTTGGCACTTCCACTAGGGAGTTTTGGATATGACTGATTTGTGCTCCTCCTCCTTATCAGCTTAGATGCAGCAATTCAGTTAAAGACAGGCCTGTAACGGCGGAATAAAATCTGGTTTTGATTGGCGTTTGCCTTTGGAGATTCTTTCCTTTTCTCCCCCGTCTGTTCCTCCTTTTTTAAGGAGTTTTACAATCCTTGCAGGAATGGTTCTTAGCTTGTTTCTTTCCTTTTGCTACTTTACTATAAAAAATAATACCCTGTTTTCCTGAAAATAAGACGTCCCCGGATAATAAGCAATCAGGCTTTTGAGCGCATGCACTAAAATAAGCCCTCTCCGAAAATATTGCAACACAGCCGCAGCCATGAGGTGACCACGCTCGCCGCTTCTCACACCTCAAAAATAATAAGACCTCCCTGAAAATAAGGTAAAAAGGATGTCAAAAGAAAATAAGACACTGCCTTATTTTCAGGGAAACACGATAATAATAATAACAATAACAACAACATTTAAAACAGTTAAAAATTGACAAAATCACCATCAGTCAAATGCAAAAAGCCGCACTGCTTGGATCCGCACGCGTATTACGAAAATACATTACGATGTCCTAGGCCCCTGGGTGGGGCCCGACTAGTAACCAATGCCAAATCCTGTGAAACAACTGGCCGCTGTGATTCACTTCTGTTGTTGCGATAATAATAATAATGATAATGATAATAATAATAATGGGACTTCAAAATCCAGACTGACAGGCGCTTGGCCTACAACACACCTGACATAACAATAATTGAAAAGAAAAAAGTATGGTTCATTGACATTGCAATACCTGGTGATGCATGAATTGAAGATAAACAGCAAGAAAAAATCACAAAGTACTGGAACTTGCAAATTGAGGTTGAGCGACTGTGGAAAAAGAAATCGTGTGTTGTCCCGATTGTAATTGGAGTCCTTGGAGCAATACCTAAAGGGCTACCTCGCTATTTGGAAATTCTAAATTTATCAGACTTGAACATTCTGACTCTACAAAAATCCACCCTACTTGGAACAGCTTATATCCTCCGACGTTACCTTAACAGTTCCTAGGTCCTTGGTTAGGACTCGAGTTGTTGAGCTGCCAACCAGCCCCAAAGGCTGTGAATCTCACCAAAGATTAACCACGCAATAATAATAATAGATACAAAAGTCCACTGACAATCCAAACTGCCGACTTTGCAACAAGAAAGTTGAAACTGTTTCACATTTAATATGTGAATGCAACAAAATTGCACAAACTGATTACAAAGCTAGACACGACTGAATTGCTAAATTAATCCACTGGTCATTATGTAAAAAATACGACTTACCTGTATCCAAAAAGTCATGGGAGCACAAAGTGGAAAAAGTTACCGAAAATGAGAAGGTGAAGATCTTGTGCGACTTCCGAATACAGACGGATCGCCATTTGGAACACAAAGCCAGATATCACAGTTGTATAGAGCCGAAACGTTCAATTTATTGACATTGCAGTACCAGGAGATGCCAGAGTCAAAGAAAAAAAACTGGGGGGGGGGGAAATCACAAAATATTGCGACCTGGCCATCGAAACTACCCGATTATGGATGAAACATGGAACAGTGATTGATACCCATTGTCATCGGGGCACTTGGTACCATGACCAAGAATTTTACAAAACACATCAAGAAATTGAAGCTTCCTGCAATAACACCGACGGAACTGCAGAAAACTGCGCTACTCGGAACATCATATATTTTAAGAAGGTCCTTGCTTGATACCTAGGATGCTGGCAGCAACCCGTACCAACCATTGGCACCAGCCAGTGCTATTTGTGACACAATTTTAAATGTTCAGTTGACTGAGTTTCATGTGCAATGAATAAAAAAACATAATAATTCATTTTTTTCTTGCTGGTTTGGAATCTGAATTGAGAACAGTGATATTGCTTCTATTCCAAATAGGAAACATTAGCGGTTTGTTTTAAAAGCCTTAAGGAAAATAACCTTTTATATCTCTTCTTGGCGGTGGTTCTCCTGTTGCTGCTTTGCGTTTAATTTGATCTTCCTAACCAAACAAGATCCATGTTTTGGTCTCACTACAGAAAACAGAGTTGGATTATTGTGTTAAGGGGGAATATTTGTAAAAAAATAAAATAAAAAAATAACACTGACTCCAGAAAATGCTCTCAGCAAAGTGGGACAAAGAACCATCTTTTCACAATGTAAGGTTGGGGAGGTAAAATAGTAACCTGTTGTGGCCCAGCAGGAGCCGTTGGAGCTGCCACCAGACTCCGACAGCGAGGGGCCCTCTGAGTCGGCTCTGGAGGATGTGGAGGACCCTGGACAGGGTTCCGACTCTGAGCAGGGCGCAGAGAGACTGGTTGGCCACAAGGTGGCGCCTGAGCCTTGGACCGTTGGGGAGGAGACAAGGGAGAGTGAGTCGGAGGCCAGCAGTGAGTTGTTCCTGGATGCATGCCATCGAAGAGCTACTAGGCGTCAGGAACAATTACGCAATTACAGGAGGTAATTGCGCTCAGCTGGTGGTCATTAGGCTCCTCTCCAGACTATAAAAAAGACTGCTTGTGACACACCCTTCTTGCAGAAGTCAACACATTGACTAAAGAGACGTAAGACTGCTTGTGACACACCCTTCTTGCAGAAGTCAACACATTGACTAAAGAGACGTAACTAACTTGGCAGTCTGGATTGCTGCCAAGGTTTGTCTGACTTGCTGCCAAGGTCCTTATCTGTTTGTTTGCTTGGCTTTCAGCCACCGAGATTTTGGCTTCTTGCTATTAAAAGTACATTCTAGTTAAGCTTGTCTCGGCATTCATTACTGGACGGAGGAGAGGGTCAGAACAGTAACCCTTTTTCGATTGCTTTCCTCATGAATCAGTAGTACAAATAGTCCTTGAGTTACAACCACGATTGAGACCAGAACTTTGGTTGATGAGCAAAGCAGTTGTTAAATGAGTCACATCCTATTCCATGTCCTTTATTGTCATGGAAGTTAAGCGAATCATGTACTCAGTAAGCGAATGGATGCTAAATGAATGATTGTAAGTCGGCTACTTATAAATAGCTAGTCCTCGACTTACAACTGTTCACTTGGTGACCATTTCGAGTTACAACAACACTGAAAAAAGATAGTTTCCTGCCTAGGCAGGGGGTTGGACTAGGAGACCTCCAAGATCCCTTCCAACTCTGCTATTTTATTGTACTGTATTATTGCAATCCTCTTTGTTGCTCTTCTCTGCACTCTTTCTAGAGTCTCCACATCTTTTTTTTTTTCACATCGTGGCAACCAAACCTGGATGCAGTATTCCAAGTGTGGCCTTACCAAGTCATTATAAAGTGGTATTAACAATCATAACTCACTTTTGCAACGACTTTGTAACTTTGGACGGCCACTTAATGAGTGGCTGCAAGTCTTTTTTGCTACCAGTAGCAGCGAAAAGAGTTTTATCCATGACAGGCAGAGAAGCTTTTATCGTTTGTGGGATCCCTATAGTAGATTTCCCACCAGCTGCCGCTGGCATTTTGTGTTGCCCCGCGTGACTAAATGGTTGCAACAGTTTTCTTCCTTTTAACAGGGTGTCTTAAGAAGAGCAGTGAGCTTTCGACTTCTAAGCATTTCCTTGGCCAAGGGAAAGCTACAAAGGACGAGCCGATCCCTTGGAGGGATGGGAAGAACTTAAGTGAAATCAAGAGCTTGCTTTGTTAGGATTTCTTCTTGTGTTTGTTGGCTGGATCAAGTTTGCTTATGTGGCATCTTTTAAAATTAGTCCAGGCTGGAAAGGGAACCAGGGAAAAAAAGCGTCGGAGCTTGGCAAGTTTTATAAACTGAGCAAAAGAGGCTTTGGAGATAGAAAGAGGAGGATGGGCCAAAGCTTTGAAATAACTCAGTGTTTAAACCAGGGGTGTCCAACTTTGGCCACTTTAAGACCTATGGACCTCAACTCCCAGAATTCTGGCGAATTGAATTCCACAAGTCCTAAAGTAGCCACAAATGGACACCCCTGGTTTAAATGCTACTTTCTGTCTATCTTGTTTAGCTCAGCTCTTCCTTCTTGGTATACTTTTTGGATGGGGGGCAGGGGTGGGTTCCTACCAGTTCGCACCAGTTCGGTAGAACCGGTTCGTCAAATCTACCGCACCGGTTAGAAGAGGTTCCACCAGTGGACCCGGAAAGCAGGCCACACCTACAGAAGAGGTTCCAAAAATTTTTGAAACCCACCACTGACACACACACACACACACACACACTCACACTCACACTCACACAGAGAGAGAAAGAGAAAGAAAGGAAGAAAGAAAGAAAGAAAGAAAGAAAGAAAGAAAGAAAGAAAAAGTGAGAGACAGATGAAAGAAAAAAAGGAAAAAGGGACAGAGAGACAAAAGGGAGGAGAGAGAGAGAGAGAGAGAGAGAGAGAGAAAACACATGGCCGGCAAGCCACTCCCACCAGATCACATGGCCGGCAAGCCACTCCCACAAAGGGGGCCACACCCACAGAGTAGGTTCGAAAAAATTTTGAAACCCACCACTGACACAAACACACACACACACAGACAGACAGACTCACAGAGAGAGAGAAAGAGAAAGAAAGGAAGAAAGAAAGAAAGAGTGAGAAACAGATGAAAGAAAAAAAGGAAAAAGGGACAGAGAGACAAAAGGGAGGAAAGAGAGAGAGAGAGAGAGAAAACACATGGCCGGCAAGCCACTCCCACCAGATCACATGGCCAGCAAGCCACTCCCACAAAGGAGGCCACACCCACAGAGTAGGTTCAAATTTTTTTTGAAACCCACCACTGGTGGGGCGAGGGAAACGGAGAGAGCTATCTTTCATTGACTTTTCTGTAGTTGGAGAATGCAGTTTCCTAAAAGTAAAATAAATTAATTTTGAGAATGTGATGGGTGGGTCCCGTATTTACAGCCCGTTTTGGAGGGGGAGATTTCAAGAACCAACATTTGTCTGTTTGTTTATTTGTTTGTCAAACATGTACAAGGTAGCAGGTGTAAGTGGGAACATAAATATGAACAAAGGAAGTAGATGCAGATAAATGGGGACAGTAGGACAGGGACGGCAGGCACGCTGGTGCGCTTATGCACGCCCCCTTTAAGGACCTCTTAGGAATGGGGTGAGGTCCACAGTAGACAGTTTAAGGTTGAAGTTGTTTGAGGATGTAACAATGGAGTCAGATAGAACATTCCAGGCATTGACCACTGTTGCTTAAGTCGTATTTTCTGCAATCGAGTTTGGAGTGATTTACCTTGAGTTTGTATCAATTGTTTTCCCGTGTATTATTGTGGTTGAAGCTGAAGTAGTTGTTTACAAGTAGGATGTTGTAGCAGACAATTTTGTGTGCTATGCTTAAGTCCGACTGCAGACAGCGCAGTTCCAGATTGTCCAAGCCCAAAATTTCTAGCCTGGTAGCATAAGATATTCTACTGTGAGCAGAGGAGTGAAGTACTATTCTCATGAAATACTTCTGCACCTGTTCAATTGTATTGTCTGATATACAGTGTGGATTCCAGGCAGACGAACTGTATTCGAGGATTGGTCTGGCAAAGGTTTTGCATGCCCTAGTTCAGTGGTCCCCAACCCCCGGTCCGCGGACCGGTGCCGGGCCGTGGAGTACCTGGCACCGGGCCGCGCAGCGGCCGGGGGCCATGCAACGGCCGACTCTTCACTCATGCAGCGCCGTCGCCGGAGGGGGGGAGCTGCGCAGAAGCACAGGAGCAAGTGAGGCGAGGAGGAAGAATCCCCCGCTACTACACCACCACCTCCCCGAGTCAGCCGTCCCCTCAGTGAATGCCTCCGCCTCTTTCTCCTTTCTCGCCTCAGTCGGCTCGCCTGGAAGCGAGGCGAGGAGGGGGCGGACTATGAGCTGGAAGCGGAGCCCTTGGAGGCCCTGGCGGCTTCCCCGGCGGTCGTTGCTGGCCGCTCTCTTCTTTTTCTCGCTGTCCTCCTCGGCTCAGTCGTCTCCGAGTTGCCCAGGGAGGGGCGGCGTGCCCGGGACGGAGACGGCGCTTCCCCGCCCGGCCTTGGCTTGTGAGAAGGAACGGCGGGAGAGGCGGGCGAGGTAGAGAGAGGTAGAGAGAGAGAGAGAGAGGTAGAGAGAGAGAGAGAGGTAGAGAGAGAGAGAGGTAGAGAGAGAGAGAGGTAGAGAGAGAGAGAGAGAGAGGTAGAGAGAGAGGTAGAGAGAGAGAGAGAGAGAGGTAGAGAGAGAGAGAGAGAGGTAGAGAGAGAGAGGTAGAGAGAGGTAGAGAGAGAGAGAGGTAGAGAGAGAGAGAGGTAGAGAGAGAGAGAGGTAGAGAGAGAGAGAGAGAGAGAGAGGTAGAGAGAGAGAGAGAGAGAGAGAGAGGGAGAGAGAGAGAGAGAGAGGTAGAGAGAGAGAGGTAGAGAGAGGGAGAGAGAGAGAGGGAGAGAGAGAGAGAGAGAGAGAACGTCGGGCAGCCGAGGGCGGGGGGGGGGGTCTTTTGAGGGGAGATCCAAAATTTCGGCAACGGGCATCGGTGAAGCGCGCTCTTTCTCTTCCTCACAAAACACATTTCCTTTCCCCCCACGCGTAGTTATTGGCGATATGGACTCTTGGACTCTTACCCAGCCAGATCAGTATCAAACTTTTCCCTGACCTCAGCAGAAGCGAGGTTTTTTCTTCTCCTTTCTCTCCTTAATACTGTATTCTTTTTACATTGCTATCCTCTGGCTTATTTAATTTTGCCCTTGCTCTTTTTATCTTTGACCTTGATTAATTCAGCTGTTTATTCCTTAAAATCTACATACAAAATGGAAGGTGGGATATGATTCAGGTGTTGAATTGGGAAGGTGGATTTAAAACAACGCCCCCCCCCCTGCGCGTGCTCAGCGGGCCACGGTAAAATTATCAAAGGCTGACTGGTCCGCGGCGATAAAAAGGTTGGGGACCACTGCCCTAGTTAACAATACAATGTTACTGGAGAAGAAGCTTCACAGAATTAGGTTAACAACTCTTAATGCCTTTTTGGCAATGACATGGATGTGTATTCTTCAAACATGCCCACATTGGGCACAAAAGAAGAATTGGAACTTGAGAGCTTTGCCAAAATATATCCTCTGGGAACAACAGAAATAGGGCTGAGGGTGTCATGTGCCTTAGAGGCCAGGAATTTGCAAAGAAGAGCAACAAGGATGATTAGAGGACTGGAGGCTAAAACGTATAGAGAACGGTTGCAGGAACTGGGTATGTCTAGTTTAATGAAAAGAAGGACTACTAGTGACATGATAACAGTGTTTCAATATTTGAGGGGCTGCCACTTAGAAGAGGGAATCAAGCTATTCTCCAAAGCATTTGAGGACAGGGCAAAAAGCCATGAAGAGAAGCAACTTAGAACTAAGGAGAAATTTCCCGACAGAACAATTAAACAGTGGAACGACTTGCCTCCAGAAGTTGTGAATGCTCCAACACTGGAAGTTTTTAAGAAGAGGTTGGACAAGCATTTTTCCGAAATAGTATAGGGTTTCCTGCTTTAGCAGGGGGTTGGACTAGAAGACCTCCAAGGTCCCTTCCAACTCTTTCTGTTATTCTTTAACTTCCTACTCCTATTCTAAATATTGCCATTTTCCATCACCCTTGGTTCTTTGAAGCTCCAGGTCTCTATTATTGGATCAGGTAATCTGATCCTTATATAACACTTTATTAAGGATTTGGACAGCTGCCAAAAAGCCAACACAGTCTGCCTCAATGGAGGGATAATATCAAAATCACTCAAAGAGCTTTATATTGCTTTGAAATATTACTCCCAGTTTTTGTCACCATGGTTCAAAAGAGTGTTTAGAAAGAGTATGGAGAGCAACAAAAAGATGCGGAGACTCTGGAAAGAGTGCAGAGAAGAGCAACAAAGAGGATTAGGGGACTGGAGACTAAAACATATGAAGGACGGTTGCAGGAACTGGATATGTCTACTTTAATGAAAAGAAGGACATGATAGCAGTGTTCCAATATCTCAGTGGCTGCCATAAAGAAGAGGCAGTCAACCTATTCTCCAAAGCACCTGAGGGTAGAACAAGAAGCAATGGGTGAAAACTAATCAAGGAGAGAAGCAACTTAGAACTAAGGAGAAATTTCCTGACAGTCAGAACAATTAATCAGTGGGACAATTTGCTTCCAGAGGTTGTGGGTGCTCCATCATTGGAGGTTTCCAACAGATTGGACAACCATTTGTCTGGAATGGTATAGGGCAGCGATGGTGAACCTTTTTTGGCTCGCGTGCCATAAGGGGGGGAGCCCAGGGGGGTTGTGCGCGGGCGTGCTACACCCATAATGCAACACGCATCCCCCGTGCGCATACACACATGATAAGTGCTCCCCCCATTTTTTGCATGCTTATTTCGCCCTCCCCAGGCTCCAGAGGCTTTATAGGAACCTGGGGAGGGCGAAAAAAGCCTTCCCTGCCCTCCGGAGGCTCCAGGGACCTTCAGGAGGCTTCCCTGAAGCCTCCGGAGGGCAAAAAACGACCCTATGAGCAAAGCAGAAGTGACTTCCGGTTTGCCCATAGGGCTGGTTTTTTGTGCTCTGGAGGTTTCAGGGAAGCCTCCTGAAGCCTCCAAAGGGCCTCCGGGAGGGGGGGAGGCTCTTTTCACCCTCCCCAGGCTCCTATAAAGCCTCTGGAGCCTGGGGAGGGCGAAAAATGGTTTTAAAAAAGGCTGAAGTCAGCTGGTAAGCGTGTGCATGCGTGCTGGCCAGCTGACAGGGCAACACCTCGTGTCATAGCTTCACCATCCCAGGTATAGGGTCTCCTGCTTGAGCAGGAGATGGACTAGAACAGTGCTCCCAAAACCCTGTTATGAACCAGGCCACACCAGCGAGTGAAGCTTTATCTGTGCCTTAGCACATGAAACCATCTCCCCCCAACCCACCCCAGGCCCCTAGAGAAATTGTCTTCCACGAAACCAGTCGCTGGTGCCAGAAAGATTGGGGACCCCTGGACTCGAAGACCTCCAAGGTGCCTTCCAACTCTTACTATTCTACATTCTGTTCTGTATGATTTTTCTGCTTGCATACCTGACCCTTTTCAACTCCCTGGTCCTTAGCTGCATCAGAAATGCTTCGAACTCTTAATAGGAGTAAAAAAAAAAGCTTTATAATAAATGAATGTTTTTACGGGTTAATTCTTAATGCCGCTGCTTGAAGATTCCAAAAATCTATTTTGACATATCCACAGTGAGTAAAATTTTACAACCCCAGGGGCAGAGGGTGAATATGTCCCCTCTTGAGGCTTTTTAAGATCCTGGGATGATAAGCTAAGTCGAGAAGCCCTTTAGATGAGAAGAACAGACCAATAAATGTTTCTGTAACTAGGACGGCTTCGTTTCTTTATTTTCAAGCTGCCAGTTGTATAACGAATGACTAATATAAACAGGAAAAAGGTTGTGAATGACTAGCTTGTGGAGAGTTGTGTTGAAAGATGAATCTGTAGGGTGTTTCTGGTCTGGTCTGAAGGTTAGGATGTTGGGGGGGTGGGGAGTGGAAGTACCACACACCAGCCTGTTAGATGTGAATTACACCACCTAATATTGTATACAATTTTTAAGAAAATTGGAAGTCTTAATTGGCAAGGGCTGCTTAGCACAGAACGAAAAAGGGAGATAAAATGATTTCTCTAATATTAGAAATATGTTCGTGTTTATTGCTTTCCTGCCTCAGCTGGAATAAAACACAAGCGAAGATGAAATAATAAGAAAAATTATGGATTGTGCTGAAAGGGACAAACTAACTAAAGAAATCCAGGAAAAAGAAGAATCAGAATTCTACCAGATATGAGATAAATGGTATAGGTGGATGGAGGAAAGAAACAAAAATCAATGAAGGAATATAAGAAAAAATAATAGTTAATGAGTAAAATAAGAGAGTTAAGAATGGTGAAATCCAAATGGAATACAATAGAAGGGGAAATAATATAAGGTGAGCGGTATCGATTGATGATTGCTATTAGAAAGAACAGGAAGTTCCTGTTCGTATTGTATTGTATAAATGTGGTGTACATCTAATTTTTGTGTGTGTGTGTATTTTACATGTTTGTTAATAAAAATCTTTAAAAAAACACACAGACACAGCGATCCCACATGGTGCTTTTTCAAGAGGCAACTGGACTTACTTGTTATTCTTTGAAGGTGTTTTGCTTCCCCATCCAAGAAGCTTCTTCAGCTCTTCCCCACCATCCAGTCAGAGCTGAAGAAGCTCCTTGGATGAGAAACGAAACGTCTTCAAGGAAAAAAACCAGAAAGTCCAGTTGCCTCTTGAAAAAACACCTTTGGCCTGGTTGACTGGAGAATCTCCATAGAAACCACAGTCACCTTTACGGCTAGGAAAACTAGTGTTTGTGGAAGAATTTATGTTGCCTCCTCCACAGAGCACGATGGCTCAGTGGCTAAAGAGGTTGGGCTTGTCAATGGAAAGCTGACAGCCCAGGTTCAAGATCTGGGCGTTGTGCGATGAGGCGAGCTCCCATTCGTTGCCTCAGCTCCTGCCCGCCTAAGAGTTTGAAAGCATGCAAATGTGAGTAGAAAAATAGGTACCATTTCAGTGGGAAGGTAACAGCATTCCATGCACCTTGGCATATACGTATCCATGCTGGCCACATCATGACCACAGAAATTGTCTTCAGACAACACTGGCTCCCTTGGCCAAGAAATAGAGATGAGCCCTAGAGTCGGACACAAATGGGCAGGAGAAACCTTCACCTTTTCAATATAAATGAGGTTTTAAAGGGAGAAGGCTATTGTGGCCACTCTAGGACAGGGGTATCAAACTCGATTTCATTGAGGGCCCCATCAGGATTGTGTTTGACCTGGGGAGGGAGTGGGTGTGGCCAAGGTGGGCATGGCCAGCTCAACATCACTCATGTCAGGGGCGCCTGTGGTGGCCCGAGCACTCTGCCAGCGAAAACGGGCTCCTGAGCCCCGTTTTCAGCTGCGATGGCCTCCTGCAATTCTCTGCCAGCGAAAATGGAGCTCCGTTTTCACTGGAAGAGGCACCGTGAGCCGGTCCTTTGCTGTTTCCAGGACGTCCCCGCGGGCCAGATCTAAGTACACCGTGGGCCGGATCCGGCCCATGGGCCTTAAATTTGACACTCCTGCTCTAGGAAACCAAAGGATCTTTCTTCCCTGTCTCAAAGTATGTGAATCAGGGTAAAGAGAAGGAAAAAATGCGACAGAAAGAACATAAACATGAGCGTGGCTGGGGGACGGAGAGATATGAATATTTCCTTGGCAACTAGGAAAAATGCGCAGAAAGAAAGTTGGTTAAATGTTTGGGAGTCATGTAGTAAGTAGATTTAGCAGATCCATGAGTGAACTGCTATTTACACAGATAATCCTCAACCCACACTCATTTTCTTAGCAACTGTTCCAAGTCACAACAGCACATGGCCAGTCCTCACACAACCTCACATCATCCCCACAATCATAGGATCAAAATTAGGATGCTTGGCAACCGTCATGTATTGTTGTGGTCCACCGGTGGCCTGCAGAGCTGGTAGCAGAGTCAGACAGTGAGGAGGTTGGGGAGGAACATGGGCCGGTCCTGGAGTCTGGGGAAGGCTCGGACGAGGGCTCTGCGTCGGAGGCAGAGAGGGGGCCATGGCCATCTGGTGGTTATCTGCTGCCTCCGGAGCCTCCGGAGCTGGACCTCAGCGAGGCAGAAGAACAATGCGAGCCTGTTCCCACTGTGCGCATGCGCAGAGCTTCCAGAAGGCAAAAACAATTAAGACAAAAAGGGTGATTTGGGAGCAAGGCTTGGAGATGAGTGGCCCCTCCCATAAGACATATGGGGAGGAGCAAACGGATGTGAGCCTTTGCAGGAAGCAACTTTGTCAATTCTGGTTGGTTCAAACTCCGAGAAGCTCCATTTGATTCCGTGTTCCGTTTGGCCTTGCAAAACTAATTGTCAATTAGGTCTCTGGCAGTGTTTCAAGGGAGATAAAGTGGGGTACTTATCAGCCTTACCCTGAAATAGCAGTAGAATAGCAATAGCAGTAGACTTATATACCGCTTCATAGGCCTTTCAGGTCTCTCTAAGCGGTTTACAGAGAGTCAGCATATTGCCCCCAACAATCTGGGTCCTCATTTTACCCACCTCGGAAGGATGGAAGGCTGAGTCAACCCTGAGCCGGTGAGATTTGAACCGCTGACCTGCTGATCTAGCAGTAGCCTGCAGTGCTGCTCTTAACCACTGCGCCACCTTGGCAGACTGTGGCAGACTTCTGTTGGACTCTTCAAAGACTGTTTGTGAATCATTATGGGCTGCGATTGAACATAATTCACAGCCGCTTAAATAAAAAGAGGGTTTTTGGGACTAAGCGTGTGATTTATCCTTTCTCAGGAAGCCTAGGTCAGAACATGTATTTACAATGATTTCAACATCCTGGAGTGATGTGATTGCCATGTTCACCTGTTCCCAGCTGCCTTCCAACAAGCAAAGCCGAGATTCACTTAATATAACCATGCTATTCACTCCACGACTGCAGTAGTTCACTTAAATCCTATAGCAGTTCCTATAGTATTTATTACCGTTGTTATTTTTTGCTTCGTTGTTTTCCTGTGCAGTAGTTTTAATGTTTCTAAGCTACCCAGAGTCATCTCTAGACAAGATGGGTGGCACATAAATTGAATGAAGAAATATTAAATTAATAATAATAATAAATAAAGCATACTGGTCTGGACTAACTAGGAGGCAATACATTGAAATGGCACAACTGTGTCTTAGGAAACCTGCTGTGCGACGCCCCCTGGAGGTGAAAGGTAAAGGTTTCCCCTATCAAGATGTATCCAACTCTCCAGATAGCCTATGCTTAAGATTAGGAATAAGTTAAACTGCTTAAAGTTTGGGTAACAGCAAGAAGCTGAGTTCAACGTAGAGATCTTATTGACTTTCTTTTTTTCCCCTTTAATCTCCTTTGTTTTAATATATTTTAGACTGTGTTTGTTAAAAAGCTATACTGTGTACGGGCTCTGGGAAGTCAGGGGGGGGAAGGGAGGTGGGGGTCTTAGGGGGGAGGGGGGAGGGGGGAAATATAGTATGTGTTAGATTTTAAAGTAACATGATTGCACTGGTATACTGTTGCTCTTTAATTTTAGTGTAAAAATAGGACAAGCTGAATATATTGATAGATAGTAGAAATACACCGAAGGGAGGAGTAGAGGGAAAGAAGAAAGAGGGGTAGAGAGGGTGGGAGAGAGGATTGGCGGGAGGATGAGAAGGAAGGGAGGGAGTGTATTGGGAGAGAGGAGTGATAGAGGGGGAGGGGAAGTAGGGTAAGGGGAATGTTGGAGGGAAGAATGAAAGTTGGAGGGGGGCGAAAGAAAGGGTGTATGGTGGGTCGAAGTGGTATATTGGGTTTGTATTTTGGGGGGTATTGTTGACAAGAGGGAGGACTGTGTTTATTGTTCAATGTTATATGCCCCGGTTATGCACAGTATATATGTGACTACGAAATGAAATGGAAATAAAACATATTTAAGAGAAGATGTATCCAACTCTAGGGGGCAGTGTTTCTAGCTGAGGGAGCCAGTGTTGTCCGAAGACCCTTCTGTGGTCATGTGGCCAGCATGACTATATCCCAAAGGCGCGTGAAACACTGTTAACTTCCCAGCGAAGTGGTACCTATTTATCTACTCGCATTTGCATGCTTTCAAACTGCTAGGCGGGCAGGAGCTGAGGCAAGGAACGGGAGCTCACCTTGTTCACACATTGCTCAGGCCTCGAGCTGTCAGCTTTCCACTGATAAGAGCAGCATCTTTAACCACCGAGCCATCGCACTCCATGGAGGAGGCAAAATTAATTCTCCCACAAACACTAGTTTTCCTGCAGCTAAAGATGACTGTGGTTTCTATGGAGATTCTCCAATCATGCAAACGTCTGATCATGTGAAATCAAACTTGGGTAAATCAGAATGAGTTTGCAAGAATGATTATTTTGTCCTGTCACCAGAAGGCTTTCTCCTTACATTAAAAAAAAAGCATTGTAACCTTCGAGACACATTATGTGTTCTGACTGAGGCTTCCCAAGAGCATGAAGCAAACTCCTTGTCCCGACAAAAAACCCTTTTATTAATTCACTGTAAATTCTGCTCATTCCCATTCAGCAAAGTCTTTCAAGGGAGGATTTACAGTCACAGACCTTATCTGGCTTGGAGAGCTGCCAGGCCCATATCTGCAGAACTTGGCAAGGAGTCTTGGAGAGTCACGAACCAATGAAGGGAACTAATTGTCTCCTGCAAACTCCACTCCCCTTTCGCTCCTCTTTTATTTCATCTGGGAGGGGCCATTCATCGTCCACCTGTGGCCTTACTCCCAAGTCGATCCCTGTTCTTTAGCTCTTCCCTTCCTCTGGCAACTCTCCGCTTGCGCACACTGGGAACAGGCTCCAGCTGTTCTTCTGCCTCACTGATGTCCGACTCTGAAGGCAGCTGATAACTGGCATATGGTTCTGGCCGCCTCTCTGCCTCCGACACAGAGCCCTCGTCAGAGCCTTCCCCAGACTCCAGGACTGGCCCATGTTCCTCCCCAACCTCCTCACTGTCCGAATCTGCTGGCCTCTGGTGGGCCACAACATTATGGCATGATGCCTTTTCCTGTCAGCAGTTGCCAATCATTTCCTTTAATGCAGGCCATGACATCCTTAAAAAGTCTCGGAGACCACCCTATAAAGGGAGTTGTTTTAAATTTGTCTCTCATGAGCAAATTAGATAACCGCCCTTGCTACAGTTTGGGATTCCCATGTCCTAACCATACAATGATGCATATAAAAAAAACATTGGCTCATGATGATACTGCACAAGAGGCTCCTATTAAAATTTGGAGGAAGTTGGGTCACGAATGTTTGTGAGTCAATAGCATTTCAAATAATCAGGTCATCTCCAGTTTACTGAGCGATCAACATGAATTGAAAATGGATCACGGAGTACAAATGGGGGGCGATACCATAAAAATTGGTGAATACACGAATTTCCTCTGGGGTTAGTATTATTTTTAATGGTGAAGACTCCATTAACTTGGTGGTAGAACCTGGCTTGTTTTACATACACAAACCTCCATTTGTATTGTCCATTTGTTTTCCTGTTTCCACTGAAAAGGAGTTTGGATAACTGGAAAGGAAACACCTTTCTTAGTCACTTCCAAGCAGAATAGCCACCTAAATAGGCCAGTGGTCCAATACTGTATTAGTATATTTAATCATATATGTGTAAGTTATTAAATAAGGTGGCTCAGTGGCTAAGACACTGAGCTTGTTGATCAGAAAGGTCGACAGTTCGGTGGTTTGAATCCCTAGCGCCGCGTAACGGAGTGAGCTCCCATTATTTGTCCCAGCTTCTGCCAGCCTAGCAGTTCAAAAGCATGTGAAAATGCAAGTAGAAATATAGAGACCATCTTTGGTTAGAAGGGAACAGTGTTCCGTGCGCCTTCGGCGTTTAGTCATGCCGGCCACATGACCCCACGGAGACGTCTTCGGACAGCGCTGGCTCTTCGGCTTTGAAACGGAGATGAGCAATGCCCCCTAGAGTCAGGAATGACTAGCACATATGTGCGAGGGGGAACCTTTATCTTTAAGTTATTAAATACAAAATATATTATATATTATATATATTATATTAAATATATTTGAAAAGCCCGACCATTCATGTCCGTCTCCATAGAGAAAGCGCCCCTGACTTTGTACTAATAAATAGTAGTTAGTCCTCAACCTATGACCACAATTGAGCCCAAAATTTATGTTCCTAAGTGAGAGATTCATTAAGTGAGTTTTGCCTCATTTTACGACGTTTTGTTAAGTGAATCACTGCAGTTCTCCTATTAGTAACACGGTTGTTAAGTGAATCTGGCTTCCCCACTGACTTTGCTTGTCAGAAGGTCGCAAAAGGGGATCACACCTCTCTGGGACACCGCAACCGTCATAAATGTGAGTCAGTGGTCAAGCATCCGAATGTAAATTGCATGACCCCCAGGGATGCTGCAAAGGTCAAATATATGTGAAAAATGGTGATAAGTCACTTTTTTTCAGTGCCCTTGTAATTTGGAACGGTCAGTAAATGAACTGTTGTAAGTCGAGGACTGCCTTAAATGGAAATCGGTTCTGCAGAGGCCGTCAAACCTTTTTCTCTTTGGATTTGCAGAATGACGACCTTCGAAATCTCGCCTTGTCAGGCCATGTCGGCTTCGACAGCCTCCCAGATCAGCTGGTCAACAGGTCAACCTCGCAAGGTTTCTGCTTCAACATCCTTTGTGTCGGTAAGTCCTACTCGTGAGACAGAAGCCATTTTCTGCAGTATTTCCAAAAATGTGATTGGTTGTTGTTTCCTCAATCGGCCATAAGAGGGAGCCAGAAGGACTGTTAGCTCTCTGTGCATTAGATGCTGGGCTGATCTGATCTGAGTGTTTTTGGAAGCTGGCTGTTAGAAAGTGCCGTGAGCTATTGTAAGTTTTGCAACAGTTAGCAAACTTTGAGTACCAGACTGATTATATGATACTGGACTATGTTAATTGGATTATCCCTTAACTGAAAGACATTGATGACTGGCTGTCTTATCCATGTATGACTTGGATTGTTTGATGGACTCCGATACCTCTATTTCCACGAAAGTAAAAGCCTATTTAAACGGCAGTGTCTCTGCATGCTGGTTTGTGTGTTCTCCAACACAACTCTCACAACGCTTCTCTGAACGCACTCGCTCTCCCAACGGGAAGCTTACCTAATACTTCCTCTTAAAGATAACCATGTATGAAGACAGGAAGCATCCCTAAGATTATATTACCAGGATCTGTGCCAACGCCGGTGTTCACCGGAAGGGCAAAGGGCATCACGTCATACATAGAATGCCAATGACATCATTACGGTACAGAATGATGCAAGTCCCTAATTTGCACCGTTTGCAAAATCAAAACTCCTCCAGTGTTCAAAAAATGTGACATTTCAGAGCTTGGAAACTTTCCTTTGAAACTATGACATTTTCCTGATAGGCAGTCCTTGATTTTAGTATCACAGCTGAGCCCCAGAATTTATGGTGCTAAGCAGGACGGTGAAGTGAGTTTTGCTCTGTTTTACAACCTTCCTTGCCATCGTTGTTAAGTGAATCACAGCAGTAACGCTTTTGTTAAGTGAATCTGGCTTCCCCCGTTGACACTGCTGGTTGCAAAGGGTGATCACCTGAACCCAGGGCAGAGCCGCCATCATAAATACATGCCATTTGCCAAGGATCTGAATTTCGATCACATGAACATAATTGTGAAGAAATGGAAACTTTTTCCAGTGCCATTGTAACACTGAATGGTCACTGAATGAATGGTTATAAGTTGAGAACTACCCGTAATCATTGTTGGATTCCCAGACTTTTGAAGCTGGGGACCCCATTGTTTTTTGTCTTTCAAATTTTGACAAGCCTGAGTAGGTCAATATCCTTGGGCACGCAACTTGAAGTTGAATTTGAATCTGCCCTGAGTTAATTTTTCAAACTAGGCAAACTTTAAGATGAGTAGAATTCAACTAAAAGAGTGTAGAGAAGACCCAACAAAGAGGATTAGGGGACTGGAGGCTAAAACATATGATGAACGGGTGCAGGAACTGGGCATGGCTAGTCTAGTGAAGAGAAGGACCAGGGGAGACAGGATAGCAGTCTTCCAATATTTGAGGGGCTGCCACAGAGAGGAAGGGGTCAAGCTATTTTCCAAAGACCAGGGAAGGAATAATGGATGGAAACTGATCAAGGAGAAATTCAACCTGGAAACAAGGATAAATTTTCTGAGAGAACAATCAACCAATGGAACAGAAGTTGCCTTCGGAAGTTGTGGGAGCTTTCAAGAAGAAACTGGACAGCCATCTGTCAGAAATGGTGTAGGGTCTTTTGCTCGGGTGGTGGGTTGGGCCAGATGACCTACAGGGTCCCTTCCAACCAGTGGTGGGATTCAAATAATTTAACAACCGGTTCTCTGCCCTAATGACCAGCTGGGTAGGCGTGCCTCGGTGGTCATGTGACTGGGTGGGCGTGGCCAACTCAGCGTTACTCATGTCGATGGGTGCTTTGCCTTAGCTGTTACGATGTAATAAGGTTTAACTGGAGAGGCAGTTTCTGTAAGCAGGGCAATAAAGATTAGGCTAGAAACAACACCAGAATGTTTCCTTCCTGCCTTCCTCACAGGATTAGCCCTGTAAAGTGGAAAAAAAACAAAAGGAGATTTCTTCCAACAACCAGTTCTTCGAACTGTCTAGAAAGTTAACAACTGGTTCTCCCGGATAGGTGCGAACCGGCTGAATCCCACCACTGATTCCAACTGTTATTTTTTTAACTTCCAAAATTCCCCAGCCAGTATGTGGGGTTAATATGTCCACCAATATTTAAAAAAAACTGATATGGCTACCCTTTTTAAGAGACACAATTCTGGCTGTCCCCTGCTGAGGCAAAAAAAAAAACACACACACAGTCTAAAAATAATAATAAAAGCAAAGTGATTAAGGCATAAAACCTAGCATCACAACCTATTTAGACAAAGCAGCTAGCCGCCACCATTTTCAATCTCCAACCTCACCCCATTTTAGCACATAGGGGTTGTTTCTAAGTGCAAACCTTCAAAGTTTCCCTTCGGCAAATGTTATGAAGTCCTTGTGATACAATAATTCAAGCGAGTGAACTAATTTCAGTTTGTAGCTAGTATATTTATGTGTACGCCAGGGCCAAGACTTTTCAAAACTGTTATTCCAGCTTTATGGTCCTCTGGAATGGAGGTCAGGACTTTCCCTGATAAAGAAAGAATCTACAGCAATGCATTATTTACATAAGGGCTTCCTGACTGCTTATCAGCCTGAGAAGCAAATCCTACAACCTAAATTATAACTGTAAAGCAGCCATCTGGATTTTGCTGCTTTTGAAAGCACAGGGGAGGGGTGAAGTCCTGCATTTTTAATGCCTCCTTGTATCGAAGCCATCTTCGGTTTAGAAAGTTGGGGTACTACAGAGAACAGTCCTAGATAAAACTTCCTTGGAGTTTTAATCCTCCACATCAGGGGTGTCAAACTCGATTTAATTGAGGACCGCATCACGGTTATGTTTGTATATCTTGAGGGCCGGGTGGGCATGGCCAGTTCGACATCACCCATTGAGGCTCTGTTTTCAGCCACGATGGGCATGTGTGGGTGTGGCCGGCTTGGGTTGGCGTGGCTAGCTTTACACCACCCATCGAGACTCTGTGTTCGGTCACGATAGCCCAGTGGTGGGTTTCAGCCAGTTCGCACCAATTCGGGAGAACCGGTGGTTAACTTTCTCAGCAGCTTAGTGAACTGGCTGTTGGAAGAAATCATTAGGGCAGAGAACCGGTTGTTAAATTGTTTGAATCCCACCACTGCGATAGCCCTCTCTCAGCTCCGTTTTCAGCCACTATGGCCTCCTGCAGCCCTCTGCCAGCCAAAATGGAGCTCGGGAGGGCCACAGCGACACCGTGGGCCACAGTGGTAGGTTCTGGATCCCATTCCAACCAGCACGATTGGAAAGGGCCCGGTAGCGTCCACATGGACGCGCGCACGCGCATGCATCTTACAGCTTTCCCGAGCCTCCACGACACTCCAGCTGCTCAGCAGAGCTTCGCGTAGGCGCTATATGTGGAGTGCGCTGAAGTGCCAAAGACTTAAAAGACCGGTAAGGAGCTTTGGCGGGTGAGTGGGCCCTCCGGAGCACCGTACCGGAATGGTATCCGGTGCTCCGGGCAGGCTCCAATATGCCCGTACCGGGGTGTACTGCCTGCAACCCACCACTGGTGGGCCGGTCCTTCACTGTTTCCAGTGTAGGCCCGTGAGCCAGATCTAAGCACCCTGCAGGCCGAATCCGGCCCACGAATCTTGGGTTTGACACCACTACTCTATATGCAGAGAACTTTATTCCTGTTAAATGTGGGAAGCATTTAAAAAGTGTAATAATTCTCTAGCATTTAGGCTTTTATCATATTCCTCTGCTTTAATATTCTAAAGAATAGGAACAGAACACAACAGCTTTATTTGGCCAAGTGTGATTAGACACACAAGGAATTTGTCTGCAGTGCATAAGTGCACCACAAGAAAAATGGGTGATGTAAGATATTCTCCAGAACACATTTGAGTGTTTTAATCATCTGAATATGTTTTAGATTCCTAAAGTACATTGGGAGTTGGATGTTTACAGGTAGTCCTTAATGTATAACCATTTGTTTAGTGACCGTTTGAGCATTGAAGAAACGTATGTTTTTCACACTTATGACCATTGCAGTCACGTGATCAAAACTCAGATGCTTGGAAATAGATTCATATTCATGACGGTTGCAGTGATCCCCTTTTGCGACCTTCTGACAAGCGAAGTCAACGGGGAAGCCAGATTCACTTAACGACTGTGCTACTGACTTAACAATTGCAGTGATTCACTTAACAACGGTGGCAAGAAAGGTTGTCAAATGGGGCAAAACTCACTTAACAACTGTCTAGCTTAGCAATGGAAAATATTGGGCTCAATTTTGGTTGGTAAGGCAAGGACTATCTGTATTTTATATTTTTAATTTAAATAAAAGTTTAAATTAAACTAAAAGTTATAATTTCGGAGCAAGAAAGGACTGATTCTACGTAATGTACAAATTACATTAAAGTGCACCATTTTTTTGCAGGCCTATTTAGAAATGGCTAGTTTGAATGCAGCCTATTCCATGTGCGTTAGTTGAAGTCATTTTCCAAAACATTTTTCAGGCTCTTGAGATTACATTGACTGCTTCTTCATCCACATACATTTGTGGTTTGACTTTTGTAAGCTGACTGCTGCGTTTGATACTGTATGCTGAATTTTAACTCATGGTTTCCCCGTGATTGCTCGCGCAACTTTTTCTTTTTCTTTTGAGATACTGAAACAAATTGACTTTTAAGAGTTGAGATCAAAGTCGCTGTGCCAAACAAAGAAGCTATGGAAGATCCAAATCAAATGTCTCCAGAGATTTGAGTGTCTCTGGAATGCAAAAAAGTTGTTTCCTTCCCTTAACATTAGTATTTTCTCTCTTCTCTTCCCTCCCCTTTCCTTTCCTTTCCTTTTCTCTTTCTACTCTTCTCTCTCCCTCCCTTCCTCCTTTCTTTCTCTCTCTCTCCCCCTCCCTCCCTCCTTTCTTTCTTCTTCCTTCCTTTCTCCCTCTCTTCCCTTCCCTCCCTCCTTCCTTCCTTCCTTTCTCTCTCTCTCCTCTTCTCTCCCCCTCCCTCCCTCTTTTCTTCCTTTCTTCCTTTCTTCCTTCCTGCTTTCCTTCCTTCCTTCCTTCCTTCCTTCCTTCCTTCCTTCCTTCCTTTCTTTCTTTCTTTCTTTCTTTCTTTCTGCTGCAGGCTATATAACCAAGTAGTTTAATCTTCTAACTCCTTAGTGTGACTGATAACTGTCTTGAGACTTCTTGCATTCCTGAAAAAAACTTTTTGTGTGCACGCGCAAGAGTGAAATAGTTGATCTCTGTTCTTTCTTTGGCAGAGATGACCTATTCCCATTTCTGTTCCCTTTATCTGATATCTGATTTGTTTTTACAGTAAAACTTCATTTATTTCTTTAGAAAAGAGACATCGACTGAAGCCTTGTGCATTTAGCCTGGGGAGATGGATTTCATTGTTGAATTCCTTTTTCTTTTTTTTTTGCAAATCAATGTTTTTGGGGGAAAATAACAGAATTGGGCTTAGGGATATTTAAGAAACTTTGGGGATATAATGATGTGAAGCTGATAAAAATCAGTTGCCTTTTTTCCTCTGCCATTCCTGTTCTTCGGCCAAATGCAATTTTTGAAATACAAGTAGTAAAAGATGAGGAGTGCTGTTCAGTGCAGTGTCATGACAAACAAAAGTTCGAGAGCCAGTACAGGTAGTCCTTGACTCATGACCGGTCACTTATCAACTGGTTGAAGTTATGACAGACCCTCCCAAAGGTACTAAAATTCTGAACAATTGTTTCTCCTACACGGACATGTGACATTTTATGACTATTTGCGGTGTCCTGTGCTTTCAGGCAAAAAAAATGGCACTGGGAATGCATTGCAGCGTTTAACAACCTGGGCATTCACAGAACAGCCATTGTGTTTACTTAATGAATTCTGCAAAACAATGATAAACTCCGTGCTTTGTTTTTGCTGAAAACCAAGATTTGTTTCCATTGCTTTTGGCAAAAATGCCCCATTGCAAACAGTGGGTTTGCTTTATAACTGCTGCGTTCGGTTATAATTACAAAAAAAATAATAATCATAAAATCAGATTGGTCTTGTAGGTGACTAGCTTTTCAACCGTCCTGACTAATAACTGTAATGGGCAAGCTTAATTATCGTCATAAATTCTGGACTATGTATTATTGTTAATAAAACAAAGGAGATCGCTGTAGATTTTAGGAAGAACCCACATGGTCCTACTCCACTCAATATCAAGGATGCAGCTGTAGTAGTTGACAGTATTAAGTTTCTGGGGGTGCAGATAACCAACAATCTGAATTGGCCTCTCTGCACAACATCCTTAGTGGAGCATGCAAACCAGCATCTGCATTTCCTGCGTCGCATGAGGAGAGAACATCTTTCTCCTTCTGTCCTGGCCACTTTTTACAGAAGCACGATTGAGAGCATTTCAACAAACTGCATTCCTGTTCATTTGGTGGCGGCAGCGCCTCAGATAGAAAGTCCATACAGAGAGTGGTGAGGACAACAGAGAAGATTATAGGAAGCCCGCTTCCTGTTATTCAGGATGCTGCTTATAAGCGCTATGTACTTAGAGCTCAAAGCATTGTTAGAGACCCCACACACCTACTTTACGGTCTGTTTCTGTTGCTCCCCTCTGGCAGGAGGTTTCGAAGTATTCCTAGCAGGACTACCAGATTCTGTAACAACTTTGTTCCTTATTCCCTCCATCTAGTAAACTCACTTTTTCTCGCCATGTACATGTATACATCTGAACTAGACCGTATTGTTTCTCTGTGTCATATCATATATCTGGGTATATGCATAATTTGATATTTATTTATATTGTTGTGTGTGTAGTGTATTTGGAGCTGATAACCCTTTGAGCTGTATGCAACGAAATTTCATTTTAATGCATGCCGATTAGTGTACATTCAAAGTGACAATAAAGTTAGTCTAACTCTATAGCTCCTTCTCAAAAGCTCTCAGCTGGAAAGTTTTAGATGAGTGGACTTAAACTAATCAAGGAGAGAAGCAACTTAGAACTGAGGAGAAATTTCCTGACAGTTAGAACAATTAACCAGTGGAACAACTTGCCTCCAGAAGTTGTGAATGCCCCAACACTGGAAGTCTTTAAGAAGATGTTGGATAGCCATTTGTCTGAAACGGTATAGGGTTTCCTGCCTAGGCAGGGGGTTGGACTAGAAGACCTCCAAGGTCCCTTCCAACTCTGCTATTGTATTGTATTGTATTGTATTAAAGGGGTTTGTCTCGTCTCCATGCTTAATCTAGCCACTATGGTGGTTATAAGCATTAATGAAAACACCTAGTTTCACATTTTCACTGTCATAATTCACAGGAGCTGTAAACAGCAGAAGAAGAACAGTGGTGTGGCATCTGGAAATTCTTTGGAAGCTTTTAAATGTTTTTGTGTACGGTTTTATAATTAAGTTTTCCTTGTGTAGTTTCTCATCATAACAACCCCTCAAAGTGTCGTGCAAATTGCGAGGCCTATGCACGCAAAGCCGTGTCCTGAAATACATTCTTTTTTTCTAGGATGTCCTAAAAAGAACCCTTTAGTACCAGCAATTTATTTTATTTCTTGTTCGATCAGAGAGGGGTTGAGAAATTTTTTTTTTTTTAATTGCTTAAGGAAACAGTTATCTACTGCTTATTCAAGAAGCCATAGTTGGACCCTTTCTGGACAAGGCTCTGGAGAAGGTGATGATGGGCCTACAGCTTCAGAAGATTCTGAGGGAAACAGATTATCTAGAACAGGGGTATCGAACTCAAGGCTCGCGGACTGGATCTGGCCTGCAGAGTGCTTAAATCTGGCCCGCGGGGCCTGGAAATAGACTAGGACCAGCCTGCGGTGCCTCTAGTGGCCAAAGCAGCCTAGTTTTTTGTCTGGTTTTGAGGACATTTTCAGGATATTTTTAGGCACATGTGAAGACCAGCTGGCCGGCATGTATGTGCCAGTGGTGGGATTCAATTTTTTTTTTACTACCGGTTCTGTGGGCGTGGCATGGCTTGGTGGGCGTGGTAGGGGAAGGATATTGCAAAATCTCCATTCCCTCCACACTCCAGGGGAAGGATACTGCAAAATCCCCATTCCCTCCACACTCCAGGGGAAGGATACTGCAAAATCTCCATTCCCTCCACACTCCAGGGGAAGGATATTGCAAAATCTCCATTCCCTCCACACTCCAGGGGAAGGATACTGCAAAATCCCCATTCCCTCCCCACTTCAGGGAAGGATACTATAAAATCTCTATTCTCTCCCTACTCCAGGAGAAGGTTAGTGCAAAATCTCCATTCCCTCCACACTCCAGGGGAAGGATACTGCAAAATCCCCATTCCCTCCCCACTTCAGGGAAGGATACTATAAAATCTCTATTCTCTCCCTACTCCAGGAGAAGGTTAGTGCAAAATCTCCATTCCCTCCACACTCCAGGGAAAGGACACTGCAAAATCCCCATTCCCTCCCCTCTCAGGGGAAGGATACTGTAAAATCTCTATTCTCTCCCTATTCCAGGAGAAGGTTAGTGCAAAATCTCCATTTCCTCCACACTCCAGGGGAAGGATACTGGAAAATCTCCATTCCTTCCCCACTCCGGGGAAGGATACTGTAAAATTTCTATTCTCTCCCCACTCCAGGAGAAGGTTAGTACAAAATCTCCATTCCCTCCCGATCAGCTGGGACTCGGGAGGCAGAGAATGATGGGGGCGTGGCCAGCCAGAAGTGTTATTTACCGGTTCTCCGAACTACTCAAAATTTCCACTACCTGTTCTCCAGAACTGGTCAGAACATGCTGAATATCACCTCTGGTATGTGCGTGCCGGAAACCAGAAGAGCAGCTCTGCATGCCATAGGCTCACCATAATGGATCTAAGTTCTAAACATGATTTGGTAAGAAATTAATGTGTCAGTTTTAGTATTTCCCAGATCTACTAAATAGGCAAAATAAACCACATTTCTTTGTGCCGATATTTGTGTTTTTCCTGAAATTCAGAAGATATGCGGATTAGGGAAATGTGCATATTTTTCATAGAAAAATTTCTTAGAAAAATGCCAGTGGATACGGGATGACAAGTCTTCTGGTAAATGAAATGGGTAAATGCAAATTCAACAGATTCTGTCACCTCTATTCCAGCATAAACCGCATTGAATATGATGGAGCAACTACATTGTTAGCAAACATGAATAGAATTGGACTGCGTTAAAATGCTGTTCTCTTGTGCTGTTGGTGGATTTTCTGAAGGCATTTTGTTAGCTAGTTTAGGAAGTGAAATTGAGGGTCAGAGGGAACAGGGAATGATTTGTAGGGTCTGCTAAGCCCAAAATAAGAATTTCGTATGAATAATAATGCGGTTTAGCTTTACAAGAGAAAGCGATTTGCAAATACTATTTATTCCTGTTGCAGACCAAAACCAAAAGATTGTAAAAATAAATATTGGAAACACCCACAATCTTAATTCCATACTTTTAAGTACGCTTTTAAAAAACGTTTTCCCCATAAACCCCGTAAGTTAAGGTGATTAAGAGTGTATCCCCCATTGCTCATCAATTGGTATCTTTGTTGGTTTAGTGTGAAGCCTACTATGAAAAGCAGCTGATTTCCTTCTTCAAAAAATGTGACGCTCCTTATGCAAAGTCCAGACGGCCTGTGGAATGTCGGAGCAAAATGCAAATTGAATTTAGCTATTCTGTCGCTCTGCAGTCATGATTTGATTAAAAACAAATATCTTGACATTTTAATTTAAACTATTTTTTTTCTTGGTAGCTAAACATAGGTTTGGAATGGAAAGTGTGGGAGGAGAATGAACTTAAAGAGGTAATGAAGGAGTAAATACAGAGTAGTTCTCAACTTACGACCACAGTTGAGCCCAAAACTTCTGTTGCCAAGCGAGACATTCGTTAAGTGGATTTTGCCCCATTTTACAAGCGTTCTGGTCACCGTTGTTAAGTGAATCACGGCAGTTGTTAAGTTGGTAACATGGTTGTTAAGTGGGTCTGGTTTTTCCGTTGACTTTGCTTGTCAGAAGGTTGCAAAAGGGGATCACGTGACCCTGGGACACTGTGACCGTCATAAATATGAACCAGTTGCCTAGTGTTTGAATTTTGATCACGTGACCACAGGGATGCTGCAATGGTCGTAAGTATGAAAAACAGTTGCAAGTCACTTTTTAAGGGCTATTGTAATGTTGAATGGTTGTGTTGTGGCCCGCCAGCGGAGCTGATGGCAGACTCAGACCGTGAAGAAGTTGGGGAGGAACCTGGGCCAGTCCTGGAGTCTGGGGAAGGCTCTGATGAGGGCTCTGTGTCGGAGGCCATCCGACAGTTCTCAGCTGCCTTCTGAGTCAGACATCAGTGGGGCAGAAGAACAGCTGGAGCCTATTCCCAGTGTGTGCATGCGCAGAGTTGCCAGGCAAAGGGAACAGCTAAAGGACAGGGGTCAACTTGGGAATAAGGCCACAGGTGGACGATGAATGGCCCCTCCCAAAGGAGGAGCAAAAGGGTAGTGGAGTTTGCAGGAGGCAATTAGTTTGCTTAATTGGTGTGAAGATTTGTTCATGACTCTCAGAGACTCCTTGCCAAGTATTTTCTTGTACAGTCTTGCGTTTGGAAGATATCAGCCTGGCAGCTCTCCAAGCCTGATAAGGTCTGTGGTTTTAAATTCACCCTTGAAAGACTGTTTGCCAGGACTTTGCTGGATGTGAATGAGAGGAATTCACATTCGCTTAATAAAAAGAGGTTTTGTCAGGACAAGGAGTCTGCTTTGTGGCTTGGGTCAGAACAGATTGTAAATTAAGTGTGTTTTGACTCTTACTAGAGACAAAATGGGAAACTGCCGTTTCTTCTGATGTGACACTTTAATTTTGTCTCATTGTACAATAAATATAGATGAGCCTTTATGAATAAGCAACAAGGCTAATTCCTGCTCTGAAGATGCATGCAAATTGTTCTGCAAATCTGGATTGGCACCATTTTGTAAGGAAATTGGGACTATTCATCCTGATCTTCCATAGCAATTATACAATCTGGAGAAATATTCTGAACTAAAGTACAAAAATACCCACTCCGACATTACAAGTCTAAAACTGTCATGTATTCTACTTCCAATTATCATGTACTCTACACCGACTTTTGCGTTAAATGTGTTTACGTGGAAATGATCCAACAAGAACATGTTTGCTTTGCAATCATTGTGCTTTGCAACAAGAAATACAGTTAATTTAGATTAAACGGCTGTTCCTACCAGATTTCTTGTCTGTTCCATCCCAAAATTGTAGTTTCTGTCTCTTGGGTTATGTTTTCATGCTAGTAAAGAACAAATTTTTAGCAATGGTATTTAGCTGTAACTTCTGTCTGTCATTTAACTTGTTAGTAGAAGTGCTATGCAGTGCCAAAAATATTCACATACTGCAGATAGTTCTTGACTTACAACCACAATTGGGAACCAGAATGTTAGTTGCTAAGCAAGGTCGTTGTTAAATGAATCAGGTCTGATTTTTTTTTGCCACAGTTGTTAAGTGAATTATGGGTTGTCCTGTACTTTGACCACAACTGGGATCAGAATTTCCACTGTTAATTAAGGCAGTTAAGTGAGTCACACCCAATTTTATGATCTTTTCTGCTATGGTTGTTAAGCAAATCATTGCATTTGTTAAGTGAATCATGTAAACATTAGGCGAATCTGGCTTCTCTATTGTCCCAAAGGAGCTTTTTCTGGAGGCAACTGGACTTCTCTTTTTTCTTTTGAAGATGTTTTGCTTCTCATCCAAGAAGCTTCTTCAGCTCCGACTGGATGGTGAGGAATGGAAGGATTTATATTCCTTGCAGACAGCTGGTCCTTTGCATCCTTTTAGAAGGTCGTTGAGGCCACTTGGAGGTTTATCTCTGTCCTCAGGGTCACCTGAGTGGTGCAAATGGTTCCTGATGTCTGCAATTTCTTCTCTGGGAATCCATTCCTACTACCACCCCATTCCAAGGGTCTTCATCCCAAATTGTAGAGATAAAAGTCTGTAGAGATTCACAGTCATCCAGGTCATGGTATGCTCCAAAGGCGCCTTTTTTAGGAGACAACTGGATTTTCTTCTCTCCCCTCTGCCACGGATGATGTGGGAATTTGTTTATTAAATTTACAGGGAGTCCTCAACTTAGGACCACAATTGAGTCCAAAATATATGTTGTTAAGTGAGAAATTTGTTTCCTGCAATTTCTGCTATTGGTTCGGGCGAACCAGTTCGAACCGGCTGAATACCACCTCTGATTGGGATGTCCTAATCCAGATGTCTTTTTTTTTTCCCCAGGGGAAACCGGCATTGGCAAATCAACCCTCATGGACACGCTGTTCAACACGAAGTTCGAAAGCGACGCGGCCACCCACAAGGAGCCAGGCGTACGGTTGAAAGCCAGGAGTTACGAGCTCCAGGAGAGCAACGTCCGTCTCAAGCTGACAATTGTCGATACGGTGGGATTTGGAGACCAGATCAATAAGGACGACAGGTACCGTATTTTTCAGAGTATAAGACCCACCGGAGTATAAGACACAGCAAGGTTTTGAAGAGGCAATTTTTTTAAAAAAAATAAATAAGTTTTTGCACTCTGCAAACCTCCCCAAAACGGCCCATTTTCACGAAAATGAGTCCGTTCCCCCCCCCCAAAAAAGCTTATAGAGGGCTGCGGGGGGAGGGGGGCAAAATTGAGCCAAAAATGGCCTATTTTTTGCTCATTTCTGGCGTCCCCAGCCCCCAGGAATACTCTGAAAGCTTCCTACAAGGTATGCACGACCATTTTGGTGAAGGGGGCGGGGTTTCAGGAGGCAAAAAATGCTGTATTCAGAATATAAGACGCACCCAGATCTTGAACTACTTCTTTGACCCAAAGGTGCATTTTCAAGAGGCAACTGGAGTTTTGTTGTGGCCCGCCAGTGGCAGACTTGGACAGTGAGGAGGTCGGGGAGGAACATGGGCCGGTCCTGGAGTCTGGGGAAGGCTCTGGTGAGGGCTCTGTGTTGGAGGCAGAGAGGGGGCCAGGGCTGTCTGATAGTTATCAGCTGCCTTCGGAGTCAGACATCAGTGAGGCAGAAGAACAGCTGGAGCCTGTTCCCAGTGTGTGCATGCGCAGAGCTGCCAGACAACCACAACACCAAGTAGCACAGTGTAGGTTTATTTCAGGCCTAAATAAAATACTCATTTCAACCTGTGGTGATAAGTTGTCTTTTTGGTGATCTATTGTACGAAATGATCGGTCATAAGTCAAAGAACTACCTTTACCATTCTTGCATGTTTCTTCTCAAACGAGTGAGGTTTGTGGGCTGCCAAAGGAAGATTGGGACTTCGTGTCCTCCTTCTTCCATCTCCGATAAAAGGGGCCTTGTGTAGATTATATTTAATGCAAAGTGAATAAGATTTGCAGTGCAATAGTTACCCAGCTCGATAAGACAGCTCGTTCCATACATGATGAGCCAAAACCATTTTTTTTAAAAAAAAAAAATATCTTCATGTGTGCAGTGACCCACAGTTCAGAAATCTCTTACTTTGCTTGTCTTTATACTAAACCGTTCTGGTGTAAAGAAAAAGATTATTTCCACACAAACACACTGTGGGAAACCTGTGAATCCTGGATTTGTTTCACACATGGATTTGAAAGTTTAGAGACGACCCAAAGCGTTGGGTGGGTGGGTGAGTTGATTTTTAGCTAACAGCCGGGCTATTTTAACAATTCTGTCTGGTTTTTCCTAAATAGGGAATAAAGTCTTTCACAAGGAATTCACGGAATGTGTGGTTTGGGGGGGAAAAAAAAATTCAAGATCCGTCATTTTAAGACCGTGGAAACATATAATGGGAAATTGTCATTCTCTGTGTGTGTGTGTATATATAAAATAGCATGGGTCAGCCCTAGCACATCCTGTCGTTATAGTTTCATTCCTCTGTGAAATTTAGCATTCTTTCTTTTTCTGCCATCAGCTTTCTATGTTCCTCCAATAGACGTCTATTTTGGAATAAGGAATATTACAATAGAATAGAATAGAATAGAATAGAATTCTTTATTGGGCAAGTGTGATTGGACACACAAAGAATTTGTCTTTGGTGTAAAAACTCTCAGTGTACATAAAAAAACAAGATACATTCGTCATGAATCATAAGGTACAACCCAATGATAGTCATAGGGTGGTACAAATAAGCGATCAGGAAACAATATCAATATGAATAGAATAGAATTCTTTATTGGCCAAGTGTGTGTTTAGAGTGTTTATTATAATTTATAGGCCGCCCTTTTCCCTGAGGGGACTCAGGGCGGCTTACAAAACACGGGGAGGGGGGTACAAAGACAAAAAAAAAACATAAGACAATACATAATATTAAAAATAGAGCAGAACATTCATTGTGTGTGATTGGACACACAAGGAATTTGTCTTTGGTGCAAAAACTCTCAGTGTACATAAAAGACAAGATACGTTCATCAAGAATCATAAGGGACAACGCTTAATGATAGTCATAGGTTACAAATAAGCAATCAAATCATACGAGGAAACAATCAATATAAATCGTAAGGATACAAGCAACAAAGTTACAGTCCTGTAGTGGGAGGAGATGGGTGATAGGAACGATGAGAAAACTAAAAGTAACAGTAATGCAGACTTAGTAAATAGATTGACAGCGTGGAGGGAATTATTTGTTTAGCAGAGTGATGGCATTCGAGAAAAAAACTCCTTGTGTCTAATCTTACTATGTGAGCAAACCAGCTTTTTTCATTATTATGACATTGGATACTGGATCACACACTGGATTTCATTGGATCCTGGGTTCACACAGTATCTGCTGATGCTGTTGTCTGTTGTCTAGTTGCTTTCACCAGAACCTTCCATGCCTGTGTTCAGATTCTCTGAGACTCTGGAAAAGGGTGCAGAAAGGAGCAACGAAGATGATTAGGGGGAACAGAAGACTTAAGACGTACGAAGAAGGGTTGCGGAACCTGGGTCCGTCTAGGCTAGTGAAAAGAAGGACATGACAGCAGTGTTCCTGTATTTGAGAGGCTACCACGAAGAAGAGAGGGGGGGGGGGTTAGCCTATTTTCCAAAGCACCAGAAGGCAAGGCAAGAAACAATAGATGGATGTGACCCGACAAATGCGCGCTAGTCAAATGCGTGCCGACAAAACCGCGGTGACAAAACCGCGACGTCAAAAACGCGATTAGGGTTAGGGTGGATGGGTTATAAGGTTGTTTTCGCGTCCCAGTATGTTGTTTGTTGCAGTTTTGTCACCGCGGTTTTGTCGCCGTGCATTTGACTAGCGCGCATTTGTCGGTGAACCATAGATGGAAACAAATCTCGGAGAGAAGCAATCTGGAACTAAGGAGAAATTTCCTAACAACCAACCAGTGGAATGGCTTGCCTTCAGAAGCTGTGTGGGCTTCATCACTGTTGGTTTTCGAGAAGAAACTGGGCAGCCATTTCTCTGGAAGGACATATGCTCATGCAAGGAGTTGGACTACATGACCTCCAAGGTCCCTTCCGACTCTTGTTATTCTGTGTTCTGTGTCACCCTTTTGTGGGAATGCCTCGAAGCACGTTCTGCGACGTTTCTGTTTTGCATGTGAGATTTATTTTCTTGAGCATCTGTTGAGCCCTCTTGAAGGGAAGAATGTCTGGTCATTTTGTCTCTGGACGAGTTCCACGGCATAATAAATAAGCCGGGTAGAGCCTGGGAAGCCAAAAGATTCTGATATTCAGCATCAGAAGCCAAAAACGGATTTTTCCATGAATTAAGATGGAGTTTTAAGTCTCATAAGTTACTCCTTGTCTTTTCCCATGGTTAATAAAACCATAGGCCTGGGATGGCAAACCTTTTTGGCACCGAGTGCCTAAACCGGAACACATGGGTATGTGTGTGTGTGTATCAGTGGTGGGGTTCAAATAATTTAACAACTGGTTCTCTGCCCCAATGACCATCTGGGTAGGTGGGACTCGGTGGTCATGTGACTGGGTGGGCATGGCCAACTCAACGTCACTCATGTCGATGGGCGCTTCGCCTTAGCTGTGACGATGTAATAAGGGTTAACCGGAGAGGCAGTTTCTGTAAGCAAAGATGAGGCTAGAAACAACACTAGAATGTTTCCTTCCTGCCTTCCTTACAGGATTAGCCCTGTAAAGTGGGAAAAAAACAAAAGGAGATTTCTTCCAACAATCGGTTCTCTGAACTACTTAGAAAGTTACCAACCGGTTCTCCCGAATAGGTGCGAACTGGCTGAATCCCACCACTGGTGTGTATGTCGTAAACCTGAAGACCAGCTAGCCGGTGCCCATGTGCGTGCGGTCTCTGTACGCACGGGAGTACTAGAAACCCCAAGATCAGCTGGCCAGCATGCGCGTGCCTGGTTTTGGGGCATTTTCAGGCTGTTTCTTGGGCCGCTTTTTGGCGCTCTGGCACCCACAAAGACCATCTGGCCAGTGGGCGTGTGAGTCAGGGAACTGGAAGATCAGATGGCCGAAAAACAGGCTGTTTTTTTGGGCCGTTCTTTGGACCGTTTTCGGGCGCTCCGAAATCTGAATTTATGATCAGAGAAGTTACAATGGTTGCAAGTGTGAAAAATGGGCACAGGTTGCTTTTTTTCAGTGCCGTTGTAACTTTGAATGGTCACTAAACCAACTGTTGTAAGTCGAGGACTACCTGTGGAGTTGCCACAGGAGCAAGGTGTGGATTTGAACTGATCAGTTGGGCCTAATGTCCGGAGTAGAGTAAGCTCTTCCAAGCCAATGAGCTGATGGAGGCTACGGAAGATCTGGCTTTGGGCTGTGCATAGGGGGAGTATACGAAAGTGATGCTTACTCAGATTTGAACATTTCTAACCACAGGATGAGGTCCAAGAAGGAACAACCCAGCCACATGGATCTATTCTATTTTATGCAGCGTCAGCTACTTTTATAATTTCGGCTGCATCCTATAAAACCTTCCTTATCTTCAAACTTGGAATTCACTATAAGCCCTCTTCAGTCCCTTAGGGTAAAGTTTCTTCCTTGCTTAATGCTGACGTGGGGGAGATTGGGAACAGCTGTCAGAAGATGCCGGCAGTTTTTTTTAAAATTATTATTATTATTATCGCAACAACAGAATTGTATCACAGCGGCCAGTTGTTTCGCTGGATTTGGCATTGATTTCTAGTTGGGCCCCACCCAGGAGCCTAGGACGTCGTAACGTATTTTCGTAATATGCGTGCGGATCCAAGCAGTGCGGCTTTTTGCATTTGACTGATGGTGATTTTGTCAATTTTTAACTGTTTTAAATGTAATTCCAGTGCTTTTAGGATAGCACCCAGTGTGCCTATCACCACTGGAATTACCACTGCTGGTTTGTGCCATAGTCGTTGGATTTTGATTTTTAAATCCTGGTATTTCACGATTTTTTCATGTTCCTTCTCGTCAACCCTGCTATCCCCTGGTATTGTGATGTCTATGATTGTGACCTTATTTTTCTCAACCAGTGTGATGTCTGGTGTATTATGCGCCAGTATTTTGTCCATTTGTATATGAAAATCCCATAAGATCTTGATTTTCGGTGACTTTTTCAGGCTTATGTTCCCACCAGTTTGTTGCTGTTTTAATATTATAATTTTTGGACAAATTCCAGTGGATCATTTGTGCTACTGAATTGTGCCGCAATTTATAATCAGTCTGCAATTGTTGTTGTTGTTGTTGTTGTTGTTATTATTATTATTATTATTATTATTATTATTATTATTATTATTAAATTCCAATGAGATGCCCTGATAAACAGACCCTGAATCAGAGCATCCTGCAGCTCATTAGGAGCTGTTTGGATACAAGGAGTTCATCCTCCGTTGAAGAGCCAGCTGTCGCAAAAATGTTTCTGAAAAAGAATAGTTCACTGCCCCCCCCTTTCGTATACAAACATGCTCACATAGAAAGTTGTTCAGAAGCAGCAGAATACTAAATGTGGGAGAGGACCAGACTGGGCCCGAGGGTGGTGTCAAACGCATCATTAGTTTGGAATCTCCTCACCTCCATAAAAAGGTAAAACTAAAGGTTCCCCTTGCACATATGTGCTAGTCGTTCCAGACTCTAGGGGGCTGTGCTCATCTCTGTTTCAAAACCAAAGAGCCAGCGCTGTCCGAAGACGTCTCCGTGGTCTTGTGGCCGGCATGACTAAACGCCGAAGGCACACGGAGCGCTGTTCCCTTCCCACCAAAAGTGGTTCCTATTTTTCTACTTGCATTTTTAGGCACTTTCGAACTGCTAGGTTGGCAGAAGCTGGGACAAGTAACGGGAGCTCGCTCCGTTACGCGGCGCTAGGGATTCGAACCGCTGACCTTTCTGATCCACAAGTTCAGCGTCCTAGCCACTGGGCCACCAAGTTAAATCCAATTCAACACCTTATATAATCCCAAATCACGGAGAGTAAATAATTCTACTTTACTTGGCTGCAGGCAAACGCTCACCTGTTTGTTGAAAGTCCGCTGACAATGGCGATTGCTCCTTGATCTGAACGTGAATTCTTTTTGTTTCAGCTACAAGCCCATTGTGGAATACATCGATGCACAGTTCGAGGCCTACCTGCAGGAAGAGCTGAAGATCAAGCGGTCCCTGTTTAATTATCACGACACCAGGATCCACGCGTGCCTGTATTTCATTTCCCCAACTGGGCACTCGCTGAAATCCCTGGATCTGGTCACCATGAAGAAGCTCGACAGCAAGGTACTGTTCACTCGGATGAAATAGGATCCCAGTTCTTGTTTTACCATCACATACCCCGTTTCCCTGAAAATAAGATCTGTCCCAAAAATAAGCCGTAGCATGTTTTTATGTGTGTGCCTAATTTTAGCCCTACCCCCCAAAATAAACCCTACTTAAGAGCCTGCACCGTTGGGTGGCTGCTCATTCCGCAGGGGCCTTGAGAAAAGCCTGAGCAGGGCGCATGAGGCAGCTCCATTCCCTCTGCCTCGTGGTGGCGGCACTCGCACATCGCGTGGCCTCCTGCCCCGTCGCGAGCAAGCAGAAGAAGTTGGCCTCCCACGTGGCACGACAAAACCGCGCTCGACTAAAGCGCGCCCGATTAAACCGCGTTGCTGACATCATCAACAGGGCGACAACAGCCAGCGCGGAGAAAGAAGGGCGCTTTAAATAGCGCTTTGAAAGCAAGCCGATTCAAGTTAAGGTAAGGGTTAGGTTTAGGGGTAGGATTAGGGTTAGGTTTAGGGTTAGGTTAAGGGTTAGGGTTAGGTTTAGGGTTAAATTAAGGGTTAGGGTTAGGTTAAGGGTTAGGATTAGGATTAGGTTTAGGGTTAGGTTAAGGGTTAGGTTTAGGGTTAGGTTAAGGGTTAGGATTAGGTTTAGGGTTAGGTTTAGGGTTAGGTTTAGGATTAGGTTTAGGGGGGTTAGGTTTAGGTTTAGGGGTTAATTTTAGGTTTAGCGTTTACAGCATGCTTCTGTCTCCGCGCTGTTGTCGCCCTGTGATGACGTCAGCTACGCGGTTTTGTCGAGCGCAGTTTAGTCGAACGCAGTTTTGTGGTGGAACCCGCCTCCCATACGTGGGGGTGGAAAAAAATAAGACACCCCCTCCCAAAATAAACCCTAGTGCTTATTTTTGGGCACTCAAAAGAAAATAAGACCCAGTCTTATATTCAGGGAAACACGGTAGTTATCTAGGGAAGATCCTTGTTTTTGCGAAATTAGGATGGAAATCGGAAGGTGAGGAAGAGTCTGAGATTCCACACATCTTAAGGCAGTGATGGCTAATCTTTTTTATCACGTACCAAAAGTGTGCAAACATGCAGCAGTGCACACGCATCCAAAATGCAGTGTGCATGATCCGCCATGCACGCCCTGACCCTCTGTACATGCGCCGCCCCCCCCTTTTTTGCTTCCATTTGTGCGCCGAACCAGCAGTAATGCCGGTGGCAACCAGCCTTGAGGCAATGAGTTCGATTAATTAATGTGACGCTTTGTTTGTGACTCTCAGAGACTCCTTGCCAATTATTTTCTTTTATAGTTTTGTGTTTAGTAACTCTGAGAGGGATCTTGGAGTCCTAGTGGAGAACCATTTAAATAGGAGTCAGCTGTGTTCAGCAGCTGCCAAAAAAGCCAACACAGTTCTAGGCTGCATCAACAGAGGGATAGAATCAAGATCACGTGAAGTGTTAATACCACTTTATAAGGCTTTGGTAAGGCCACACTTGGAATATTTGCATTCAGTTTTGGTCGCCACGATGTAGAAAAGATGTGGAGACTCTGGAAAGAGTGCAGAGAGGAGCAACAAAGAGGATTAGGGGACTGGAGACCAAAACATATGAGGAACGGTTGCAGGAACTGGGTATGTCTAGTTTAATAGAAAGAAGGACTAAGGGAGACATGATAGCAGTCTTCCAATATCTCAGGGGCTGCCCCAAAGAAGAGGGAGTCAAGCTATTCTCCAAAGCACCTGAGGGCAGGACAAGAAGCAATGGGTGGAAACTAATCAAGGAGAGAAGCAACTTAGAACTGAGGAGAAATTTCCTGACCGTTAGAACAATTAATCAGTGGAACAGAAATTGCCTCCAGAAGTTGTGAACACTCCAACACTGGAAGTTTTAAAGAAGATGTTGGATAGCCATTTTCTGAAACGGTATATGGTTTCCTGCCTAGGCAGGGGATTGGACTAGAAGACCTCCAAGGTCCCTTCCAACTCTGCTATTGTATTGTATTGTATTGTATTGTATTGTATTGTATTGTATTGTATTGTATTGTATTGTATTGTATTGTATTGTATTGTATTGTATTGTATTGTATTGTATTGTTTGGAAGACATCGGCCTGGCAGCTCTCCAAGCCTGATAAGGTCTGTGGTTGTCAATTCACCCTTGAAAGACTGTTTGCTGGGACTTTGCTGGATGTGAATTAGAGGAATTCACATTAGCTGAATGAAGAGGCATTTGGTTGGGACAAGGAGTCTGCTTCCTGATTTGGTGAAGCCTAGATCAGAACAAACGGGGGCCAAACTCACTTAACAGATTTCTCACTGAACATACATTTTCGGCTCGATTGCAATTGTAAGTTGAGGACCACCTCAACTTATATATCATTTATTTATTTATTCCATTTGTATAGCTGCCCATCTCAAACAAGTGACTCTGGGAGGCAAAACATCCCATGTTTAATTTGGAAAAGCAACACAGATTCCAAAATTATGTACTGCCAAATTGTAATAATGCCTTCAATTTCCCAGCAAGTACGTGTTGATTATATTTGGAAATTACTTTATGAGATAAGCAGTTTGCCAAAACCTTTGTGTGTGTGTGTGTGTGTGTGTGTGTTGTTTGGATTTAGTAATTAGTTCAACAAGCTTGCACAAAATCTCAGTTGTGTCCAGGGCCCCCTCTGGAGTGGTTATAAGAAACAAAGTGGAAACTTTTCTGGTTGACTTCTGATGTGTAAACACAGGCAAGATGTGATTAGTATTTCCTATGCTTTGTGAAATAAATTTAAACTTAAGCACATGATCTTTGATGCAGTTGAACAATTCTTGGAATTCACTTTCACAGCGATTCTTATCTCCTTCCTTTAAAATAGTTGCTAATAGTTTATAAGGCATATAATATTTCCTGTATAAAGCCTATGCTATAGAGAGAGGAAATAGGTAATTGTCTTACTCTACTTTGTCTGCAGCTCCCTTCTATATACACGGTCCTTGACTTGCGGCCACAAGTGAGCCCAAAATTTCTGCTGCTAAGCGAGACATTGGTTAAAAGAGTCTTGCCCCCATATTATTTACCTTTCTTGCTGCATTTGTTAAACGAATCACTGCTGCTGTTAAGTTGGTAACACGGTTGTTAAGTGAATCTGGCTTCCCCATTGACATTGCTTGTCAGAAGGCCATAAAAGTGGATCACATGACCTTGGGACACAGCGACGATCATAAGTATGAATCGGTTGCTAAGCATCTGGATTTTGATCACGTGACCATGGGGGTGCTCCCCCCCCCCCGTGATATTACTTGTGAGCCATCCAGAGCCATTAAGAGTCTGGAAGTATACAAATTTAATCAACCGGTTTAACCGATCAGCAGTTGATAATCCCATCCTGCATGAATTTTTTTTTATTTTATCAATTTCATATATACATTCACAATTATATGATCTCATAACTGTTATTAATAATATGTATTTATAACAATTTTCCCCTACAGTTGACAATATACTTGAAGATTGCTTTCTTAACCTCCCATAGATCCATCTTATCTTACAACGGTCCTACTTCTTCTTCCCTCCCTCCCTCTTTCCTTCCCTCATTTCTTCTCTCCTACTCCCCTTCCTTCCCTCCTTCCTTCCCTCCCTCCTTCCCCTTCCCTCCTTCTCTCCTTCCTTCCCTCCCTCCTTCCCCTTCCCTCCTTCTCTCCTTCCTTCCCTCCTTCCTTCCTTCCCTCCTTTCTTTTCTCCTTGTCTCCTTCCTTTCCCCCTTCCTTTCCTCCTTCCTTCCCTCCTTCCTTCCCTCCTTCCTTCCCTCCCTCCCTCCTCCCTCCCTCCTTCCTACCCCTGCATGAATTTGTCCACTTGCCCACTAAAATCATCTAACCCTAGTGGTCATTGCCACACCCAGCGGCGGCAAAATTCCAACTTGGATATTGGATACGTAAAGAAAGAAATCCTGAGTCATCCCATAATTGCTTTTGGTGCCGATCCCAAGTTTTATAATATAGCATGATGAATCTTTCCTGGCCAACTTTCCATGCCCTGCATGATTTCAGAGTAAATATCGCTACCATGTTTTCCTTTGCTAACATTCTTTTTTTAAGCAAGAAATCCGCAAACTCTTAATTTGGTAGCCGCTTTTTGTACTTTCTTCAGCTGTACGGCATTTTTCCCCCTTGAGATCTGAAATGCAATTCTGCCATAGATTTATACAGAGGCATCGCTGCCACTGGTAGTTTTAGTTTCCTAGCGTGACGTTTGCCCTTTTAAAATGTAGCTGTAGGCGAATTACTTCCCCTCAAACAAGAGACTACAACTCACCATAAAATAAGGCATGTATCTTGGATGGTAACCTAGAGTAAAAGAGAGATTTGATTCATTAAAAGGATCTGCTGTGCGGTGAAAAGCCAGCATGTAAGTTCTCTGACAAATATTGGGGCACAATATTAAAGGAGGAAGATCTTGAAAAGAGTAAGGTTCTACATTTAGGCAAGAAAAACGAAATGCACAGGTACAGTATAGGTGGTACCTTCCTCAATAGTAGTAACTGTGAGAGGGATCTTGGAGTCCTAGTGGACAACCATTTAAATAGGAGCCAGCCGTGGGCAGCAGCTGCCAAAAAAGCCAACACAGTTCTAGGCTGCATAAACAGAGGGATAGAATCAAGATCCCGTGAAGGGTTAATACCACTTTATAAAGCCTTGGTAAAAACACACTTGGAATACGGCATTCAGTTTTGGTCGCCACGACGTAGAAAAGATGTGGAGACTCTAGAAAGAGCGCAGAGAAGAGCAACAAAGACTAAAACATGAAAAATGGTTGCAGGAACTGGGTATGTCTAATTTAATGAAAAGAAGGACTAGGGGAGACATGATAGCAGTCTTCCAATATCTCAGGGGTTGCCAGAAAGAAGAGGGAGTCAAACTATTCTCCAAGGCACCTCAGTTGTCCAATATAACTTAGCACGAATGGAGCTATCAGTTATGTCTACTTCAAGTGGGCAACATGATCCAGGTAGCTTAATAAAAGTGATTATTTTCAAGCCTCCATAAATCTTACTACAGGGAGCCTTCGACTTACACGAGGCGTGGTGGCACAGTGGTTAGAATGTAGTGTTGCAGGCTAATTCTGCTGGCTGCCGGCTGCCAGCAGTTTAATTGTCACCGCTCAAGGTTGACTGAGCCTTCCATCGTTCCGAGGTGGGTAAACTGAGGACTCAAATTATTGGGGGCAATACGCTGACTCTGTAAACTGCTTAGAGAGGGCTGTAGAGCTCTGTGAAGTGGTATTGCTGTGGCCCGCCAACAGCCAGCAGAGCTGGCAGCAGATTCGGACAATGAGGAGGTTGGGGAAGAACATGGGCCAGTCCTGGAGTCTGGGGAAGGCTCTGTGTCGGAGGCAGAGAGGGGGCCAGAGTTGTATGCCACTTATCAGCTGCCTTCAGAGTTAGACATCAGTGAGGCAGAAGAACAGCTGGAGCCTGTTCCCAGTGTGCGCATGCACAGCGTTGCCAGACGAAGGGAACAGCTAAAGAACAGAGGTCGACTTGGGAGTAAGACCACAGGTGGATGATGAATGGCCCCTCCCAGAAATAAAAGAGGAGCAAAAGGGGAATGGAGTTTGCAGGAGATAATTAGTCCTTTTAATGTTTGTGACTCTCTTGAGACTCCTTACCAAGTTTTGCAGATATGGGCCTGGCAGCTCTCCAAACCAGATAAGGTCTGTGACCGTAAATCCTCCCTTGAAAGACTTTGGATGTGAATGAACAGAATTCACAGTAAATTAATAAAAGGGTTTTTTGTCGGGACGAGGGGTTTGCTTGATGCTCTTGGGAAGCCAAGAACAATAACCATGGCGATTCGCTTAATGACCAGTATTAAAAAAAATAGTATTGGTCACAGGATGACCTGCTTAATGATTAGCATAACTTACAACCATCATTCGGGACTCAATTACAGTCGTTAATTGAGAACTACCTGTATTTTTTTTTTTACCTGCTCATCGGAGTAGCTTTTCTTTTCCTCTTCTGCCCTCACCAGGAACTGACGCAACATAATTGTCCTTCCTTGCAGGTGAATATCATCCCGATAATAGCCAAGGCGGACACCATTGCCAAAAACGAGTTGCATAAATTCAAAAGCAAAATCATGAGCGAGTTGGTGAGCAACGGAGTCCAGATTTACCAGTTTCCAACTGACGAGGAAACAGTAGCTGAGATTAATGCCACAATGAGCGTAAGTCTTAACTTTCTTTTCATCTTCCAAATGCGCCTTGGGATAAATGGCTGCGTTGTTATGTTTTTATATGCTTCGGAAGCCAATGCATCTTGAATTATACACATTCCATCTGTGTGTGTAAACTCGAGGAGCAGAGGGAAAAAATTGGGAATAAGCTTTAAATGTAAAGAAGGCCAAACTAAATGCAACAGCTGCAAGAACAGGGATGGGTTTCAACCGGTTCGCGGCAGTCCCCGTGAACCGGTTGGTCGGCGAACCCGGAAGTAAGTAACTTCTGGGAACGGCGAAGGGCCCACCCACCCGTCCGCGCTCCTTACCAGTCTTTGAAGGCTTCTGCGCTTCCACGCGATTCTCCGCGAGCAGCTGGATGGCACATACAGCGCCTGCGCGATTCTCCGCAAACAACTGAAGGTGCTACGATGCATGCGTGAACTGCGCGCGTGCACGAGGACGAACCGGTTGGAACGGGATTAGCAACCCACCACTGTGCAAGAAACAGATTTAGAACTGACTGTGAAGATATCAAAGTGGAAGAGAGCTTTGGCCTTTTAGGGCAGAGTTCCCCAACCTTTCTGGGTTGATTGCCTGGAAAGTGGGGGGGGGTGCAGGAGGGGCAGGGGCCTTTACTCGCGCATGGCCGAACGGGGCTGCGGCTGGGGGGGGCAAAAACGAGCAAAACATGGACCGTTTTTCACGAAAATGGGTGTGTTTTTCAGATTATAAGATTTTGAAGAGGCAAATAAAAAAAAAGTTTTTTGCACTCTGCAGGCCTCCCAAAAACGGCCCATTTTTTGCAAAAACTGGCCCTTTTGGTCAAAAAAGAAACATGCATAGGGCCAAAAGAGGCCAAAAATGCTGTGTTCAGTGTATAAGACGCACCCAGATTTTCAGCCTCTTTTTTGAGGGAAAAAGATGTGTCTTATACTCCGAAGAATATGGTACTTTCCCAGGCAGATTTGAGAGCAGGAAAGAAGACCACAAAAATATCAGTTGCAACCATCCCACGGATCGTGGGCTTTGCAAAGTCTCATCCCACCCATATGCCCAGTTCTCATCCCAGCTTCTGAAAATCGACACGGCTGCCAATGTGCTCAAAATGGAAACCGGGTCAGAATTGAAAAACCGCAGAATGGAAAATAGCACCTGTGGAAGGCTCTCCAGAGATGGAAAGACGCAAATGTCACTTCCTCTGCCTTTCGGGCTCCACTTCAAAATGTATCATGTATCCCGGAAGGGGGAAGAATCCCAAATATATATTGTATGGCTTCCGTGGGTGAGGCTGGAGTTGTCCCTTCTTCTTTGGGCAGAGGTTCAGGTGTTGTTTACTGTAAATTCCCAACCCTCCAGGGTGGTTTTGAGGTTTGGGGTTGAAGCTTAAGAAATGGAGGAAATTAATTGCAAACCAGATTGGGCTTTGAGGTGTGTGGGTGTGTGAGAGAGAGACAGAGACAGACAATGAGAGAGAGACACACAGAGAGAAAGAGACAGAGAAAGAGAGAGAGACAGACAGATACACACACAGAGAGAGAGAAACACACAGAGAGAGAGACAGAAAGAGAGATACACAAATACAAAGAGACAGAGACAGACAGACACAGAGAGAGAGAGAGGAGAGAGAAGAGAGACAGAGAGAGAGAGACAGTCAGAGACAGAGTGACAGATACAGACACAGACACAGAGAGTGATAGAGAGTGTGAGAGAGACACACAGAGAGAAAGAGACACAGAGAGAGAGAGAGACAGACAGAAACACAGAGAGAGAGACAGAAAGAGAGATACACAAATACAAAGAGACAGAGACAGACAGACACACACACACACAGAGAAGAGAGACAGAGAGAGAGACAGTCAGAGACAGAGTGACAGATACAGACACACAGAGACAGACAGAGAGAGAGAGTGAGAGAGAGACATAGAGAGTGATAGAGGAAAAGAGACAGAGATACAGTGACACAAAGAGAGAGAGACAGAGAGAGATAGAATGAGAGAGAGAGAGAATGAGAGATAGACACAGATGGAAAGACAGACAGACAGATACACACAGAGAGAGAAGAGAGACAGAGAGAGAGAAGAGAGACAGTGTGAGAGAGAGACAGACACAGAGACAGACAGAGATAGAGTGACAGAGAGAGTGAGAGAGACACAGAGTGACAGGAAGACAGACACAGAGAGACAGACAGAGATACAGTGATAGAGAGAGACAGACAGACAGAGAGAGAGAATGAGAGAGACAGACAGACAGAGAGACAGACACAGAGAGAGACAGAGATAGAATGAGAGAGAGAGAGACACAGATAAAGAGAGAGACAGAGAGAGACAGAGACACACACAGAGAGAATATGAATGAATGAATGTTTGTATATTTTGAAACTTCAGCAAGGAATTAATTGCATGCTTAAAAAAACAACAGTGGCTTTGGTCCAGATCTGGCCTTCTGGGTGTTGTCAAAAACCTTGCTAATTAAATTATGCCATCTTGCCAAAGAAGGCCAGAGAGAGGTGCTCTCATAAAGAATAATAGATGCAATGAAACCGTTTTCAGAAAACTGTAATATAAAGCAAAGTACAACCAAAATGAAACCTCTTTAAAAGGCAGAGTGGTTTCCCAGCGGCAGTTCTATTTCAATATGCAAGCGAACAACACGTTGAAGTTGTGAGTTAAAAAATTGACAGTGGTGGAGGCCAGGTGTGGTGCAGGATGTATTATTGGGGAGGTCCTTCCACGTTTTATTTACTTACTTGTCTCCCGCCTTTATTATTTTTGCAAGCAGCTTATGCAAGTGGAGTCCCACCCAGGCCCCTCCCAAATTATGTGCATTAGTAATCTATGTGGTAGTGGAATATTAAGAGTCCCGAAGACTGGCTGTCTCTCTCTTTTCTGTAATGTTATCTTCAGACAGATAAAATATCAAACAATGAATAAATAAAAATGCAATCTGAGCCATGCAAACGTTAACCTTTCCCTCTGACATTTGCAAGAATTCTCCGAAAGGTTTTAAATCTTTGGCATTTCCAGTTATATGACATACAGACTGCAACTACTACTACTACTACTACTACTACTACTACTACTACTACTACTACTTCTTCTTCTTCTTCTTCTTCTTCTTCTTCTTCTTCTTCTTCTTCTTCTTCTTCTTCTTCTTCTTCTCTTCCTCCTCCTCCTCCTTCTTCTTGTGCCATATCCGTCATCAGATGTTGGCAATCATGTTGGCAATCCTATTTTTATCAATAGCCACATGGAAAAGTGCTGCTGAGTTTTGTCCCTACCACTCCCTTAAATTTGGAAGCCATGATGTTCTTCTTGTTCTTCCTGTACCCCATTTGCCTTCAATCTTTTCTTGTGCAACTTATAAGGTCAAAGTTCCCCTGGCACATATGTGCTAGTCGTTCCTGACTCTAGGGGGCGGTGCTCATCTCCGTTTCAAAGCTGAAGAGCCACCGCTGTCCGAAGACGTCTCTGTGGTCATGTGGCCGGCATGACTAAACGCTGAAAGCTCACGGAACGCGGTTCCCTTCCCACCAAAGATGGTTCCTATTTTTTTATACTTGCATTTTTACATGCTTTCGAACTGCTAGGTTGGCAGAAGCTGGGACAAGTATCGGGAGCTCACTCCGTTACGCGGCGCTGGGGATTCGAACCACCGAACTGCCGACCTTTCTGATCAACAAGCTCAGTGTCCCTTTCTGCAACTTATGTCTGCTTACAATTTCTAGTGTTCCTGTTTTTATGGCAGAGCTGTGACTTTTGGCAAATAGTGTGCCTAACATAGAATATTTATTACTGAGAAGAAGAATAGTGCAGGTGTTTTTCCCTTTATCTGTTGCTTCTTCGTTCTATTCCTCCTTCCCTCCCTCCCTCCCTTCCTTTTCTCCTCTCTGTCTTCAAAGCACCTGAAGCAGGACAAGAAGCAACAGGTGGAAACTAATCAAGGAGAGAAGCAACTTAGAACGAAGGAGGGATTTCCTGACAGTTAATCAGTGGAACAATTTTGCCTCCAGAAGTTGTAAATGCTCCAACACTGGAAGTTTTTAAGAAGAGCCTGGACAACTATTTATATGCAACTTCCTCTTGATTGCTAATCTGTGAATTCTCCTTTAAATATTGCATTGTCTATCTGGTTTGAGAACCTTGGAAGGCAGACAGTCTCTGCCGCTTTTTATTACATCCTCTTTTCCTTCCTCTTTTAGCAGAGGGCTATAAAATGGGGTGTGGTTTGAGCCAAGCCTCGACTTCCTCCAATTCACCATAACTGACTTCCTAGCAAACGTCAACACTCACTTGTATTATAGACTGTCAGAGTTTAAATTGAACAAGCATGTTCCCGAAGCATAGAAGAGCAAGCAATGAGCTCTCTGAACTTACTTAAAAGTGTAATTTTCATCACTATTCCTTTTCGGGGAGGACAGATATCACTTGGGTTATTTTGAAGAAGAGCAGAGGAAGCAGCCTTTTTTTTTTTTTTTTTTGCTGCTTATAAAGTTGAGTCGAAGTATTCCCATGATAATTTACGACTATGTGAAAGTTTCATGGAATGAAGGATGCATGTTCTGACCGAGGCTTCCCAAGAGCCTGAAGCAAACTCCTTGTCTCAACAAAAACCCCTTTTGTTAATTTACTGTGAATTCTGCTCATTCGCATCCAGCAAAGTCTTTTAACGGAGGATTTACGGTCACAGACCTTATCTGGCTTGGAGAGCTGCCAGGCTGATCTCTGCAAAACTTGGCAAGGAGTCTCAGAGAGTCACGAACCAATTAAGTGAACTGATTGTCTCCTGCAAACTCCACTCCCCTTTTGCTCCTCTTTTATTTCCTCTGGGAGGGGCCATTCATCGTCCACCTGTGGCCTTACTCTCAAGTCAACCCCTGTTCTTTAGCTATTCCCTTCATCTGGCAACTCTGCGCATGTGCACTCTGGGAACAGGCTCCAGTTGTTCGTCTGCCTCACTGATGTCTGATTCCGAAGACAGCTGATAACTGTCAGACGGCTCTGGCCTCCTCTCTGCCTCCGACACAGAGCCCTCATCAGAGCCTTCCCCAGACTCCAGGACTGGCCCATGTTCCTCCCCGACCTCCTCACTGTCCGAATCTGCTGCCAGCTCTGGTGGCCACAACAGTGCATAACCAAGAGAAGTGACAGAATCCCTTTGGGTCAAGTGTGGGAGGGATCTTATGATTTATGTCATAGATCTTAATTCAGATATTCTTAGAAAAGACATTATTCTCACTTGAAGCACAGAACAATGCAAAGCATCGTCTCTCACTGCCTTGAGAATCCACTTCTTAAAAATGTCAGCAGTCGTTTTAGACAAGCAAAGATAGATTGGAAACGTTTGATCGTGGCTGGTTGAAAGGAACCTCGGGCTATTTTTCATTCTCGTGCTCTGCTCTTCTTTGCTATTTTCCATGCTACGGGGTGGCGTGTGCTGTAATTAACTCTCTCCAGATATCGTTGCGTAATGCAATTAGGGTTGTAATGAACTCTTGGAAAAGAAGATGTTTTGATGTCAAGCCTGCTGTCACTGATACCCACCCTCTTCAACGACTACAGCTGTATTCCAGAGAGGCTTTTAACCCACCCACCCCCCCCCAAAAAAAAGCCAGCACTGTGTCCCGAATGTTGGCTTTTCCTCCACCCCAGCTCTTTCTTAAAGTTGAACTGATTTTGGCAGGAGAACACAGGGCCACCATGTTTGCTCTGCGTGGTGGTGCGAAATGTTGAACGACTTCAAATTCAGAACGCCACGCTTTCAAGTCTAGAGGCCATTCATGAGGTTGCAGAATGCCCCCTTTCATTTCCAAAATAATAATAAACAGCTGCCTCAAAACGTGGGGCTGGTACTTTGAACCTTTAAAAGGAATGTTTTGAAGTAAAAGTGAGGTTTTTCTACCGAATAAGAGAGATGAAAAGGCCTTGGAGGAAGAATAGAATAGAATAGAATAGACAGAGGTGGAAGGGACCTTGGAGGTCTTCTAGTCCAACCCCCTGCTCAGGCAGGAGACTATATCATTTCAGACAAATTGTTATTCAATATCTTCTTAAAGACTTCCAGTGTAAGGCAATAATATTTGGACCCGATGAATTTTGCCTTCCTGTACCGCGCACAGCCTCCTCCTGCAACTGGACTGCCACAAGCCCCCTGGGGCGGCACGCTGCCCTGGCCATTGAGTGAGACCAGAGTCACTCAGTGAGGACCTTTGCTGGGCTACTCTACTATTCTATTCTACTCTATTATTCTATTCTGTTCTATTCCATTCCATTATTCCATTCTACTCTTATTCTATTCTATTGTTCTATTATTCTGTTCTGTTCTATTCCTGGTGGAGTAGCTTGGCTCTTCAGAACTGAGTTGGATTCCTTCCAGGGACCAGTGGCATCGGTCAAGAGTGGCACAGAACCTGTCACTCCAGCCCCAGGTGATCCGCCCTAGCAATGAGGGCACCGTTCCATAATCACCATGGGGCCCTTGGTGCTCTCTGAACTTGGTTGTTTCCTTGCAAACCTTTCATCACCCAACTGGGTAACATTATCCGTGCTGGAAGGGAGTGGGTTTTGCTCTAATTCAGGCTGGTTTTGGGGAATACCTGACCTATCTTATGTCATCCTAATTGCAGGTCCATCTCCCATTTGCTGTGGTTGGCAGCACCGAAGAAGTGAAGATTGGCAATAAAATGGCCAAAGCTAGACAATATCCATGGGGAGTGGTCCAAGGTGTGTTGATGGGGACGAAATAAATCTTTATACGTTTTTTTTACCAATGGTTCATTTTTATTTTTTTTTTAAAATCAGGATTGACAGGTGGCAGCTGTGCAAGCAATTTCTTGAATCAGCATGAAAGCAAAACAGCAGACGTAAAGGTTGTGGCTGAGATCTGGAGAATTGTATCGAATGCACACCAAGAAAATGTGTCCTTTTAGATTTCAGCACATGGGGTTTCTAATGAGATTGCAATTAGATTATTTTGCCTGTATGGCTAATAAAAGTGCTATTAATTAAGATGAATATAAATTTAGCACATTAATCACAGTGGACACAAATATAGTAAATATATTTCTGAATCACAGAGGAGATGGAGCAATCAATCTAGCTCGCTATGAATTCTCAGAATATTCTTAAGTCAACTCAATATAAAGCAAAAGGACTTTTGCACCTCCAGAACTGTTGATTACTGGAATAATGGAAATCAAATAATTGGAAAAATCTTTTGGAGATATCATCCTCATCTACTTTTAATGATCCCATAATCCCTTGTGGGGTAGAGTCTGCGCAACTGAATGGAGCTGAGAGTTTATTGGCCAGATGCCCTTCCTGTTGCCAGTGTGGGGTTTTATTCAGCAGATACTATATTTTCCTTGTGCCCAGAGAGATAAATATCTGACTCTACCTAGGATCCAACTTACAGCCTCCTGATTGTGAGGCGAGAACTCCACCTCTAGGCCACCGCACCACTCATATAATTATGGAGATATAAGGGCAATAAATCCTGGTTTGGATATATATATTTTTTTTAAAATGAAAAATAGGTTTTTGTGTTAAGGGGGGGGGAAGGGAAAATTGGGTTTCCGCCATATCCTTGATCTACATTTCCCGTGTTTATTATTTTTTTAAAATAGTTGAAAATGAAAACCACTGTGATTTTGTAAAGTTGCGCGAAATGCTCATCAGAGTGAACATGGAAGACTTGAGAGAGCAGACTCACAGCCGACATTACGAGCTCTACCGCCGGTGCAAACTGGAAGAGATGGGATTTAAAGACACAGATCCCGACAGCAAACCATTCAGGTAGGTGAGGAGCAGGCGAGCTTCCAAACGAACTTCCAAAGAAGTTTGGTGTGTTGCTGGGAGCAAGTGCAGAAAATCTTCTACTGTAAGGATTTCAGGGCCAATCCAGGCTAGCAGCTAAGAAAATACAAATCATCCTACACAGTATTTTAGATTTTGCTTCTTGCAATATCTCCCTGTATACCCAATTGCCCTCATTGGGCTCAGGAGCCATGGTGGTGCAGTGGTTCGAATGCAGTATTGCAAGCTGACTCTGCCCACTGCCAGAAGTTCGAGTCTCCCTGGCTCGAGGTTGACTCAGCCTTCCATCCTTCCGAGATTGGTAAAATGAGGACCCAGATTGTTGGGGGAAAGAGGCTGACTCTGCAAACTGCTTAGAGCAGGACTCTAAGCACTGTGGAGCAGGATTGCTTGGGAAGGGAAGGAAGGAAGGAAAAGAAAAAGGCAGGAAGACTATGGGAGGGAAAGAAGGAAGGAGAAAGGGATTAAGAATATGGGAAAGAAGGAAGGAAACAGGAAAGAGAAAGGAAGGAAGAATATTGAAAGGAAGGAAAAGAGAAACGCAGAAAGAATATGGGAGGGAAGGAAGTAAGGAGAAAGGGATGAAGAATATGGGAAAGAAGGAAGGAGACAGGAAAGAGAAAGGAAGGAAGAATATTGAAAGGAAGGAAAAGAGAAACGCAGGAAGAATATGGGAGGGAAGTAAGGAGAAAGGGATGAAGAATATAGGAGGGAAGGAAGGAGACAGAAAAGAGAAAGGAAGGAAGAATATTGAAAGGAAGGAAAAGAGAAACGCAGAAAGAATATGGGAGGGAAGGAAGGAAGGAGAAAGGGATGAAGAATATAGGAGGGAAGGAAGGAGACAGGAAAGTGAAAGGAATGAAGAATATTGAAAGGAAGGAAAAGAGAAACGCAGGAAGAATATGGGAGGGAAGGAAGGAAGGAGAAAGGGATGAAGAATATAGGAGGGAAGGAAGGAGACAGGAAAGAGAAAGGAAGGAAGAATATTGAAAGGAAGGAAAAGAGAAACGCAGGAAGAATATGGGAGGGGAGGAAGTAAGGAGAAAGGGATGAAGAATATGGGAAAGAAGGAAGGAGACAGGAAAGAGAAAGGAAGGAAGAATATTGAAAGGAAGGAAAAGAGAAATGCAGGAAGAATATGGGAGGGAAGGAAGGAAGGAGAAAGGGATGAAGAATATGGGAGGGAAGGAAGGAAGGAATTATGGCTGTTAAAAATGAATATTCATTTAAAATATAGTCTACCATCCACTTGAACGAGATACTTTATTGGTTTGCTCTATCAAAACAAAACCTGGGTAATTTTGCCAAGTGACAGATGATTCTGCATTCCCTTTCACCACCCCCTTTGTCTTGTTTTCTTTCTCCTTAACCATGCGGTGAAGCAATTCCTCATTACAGCTTGCCAAGTCCTATTTAATGGATCTGGTCTGGAGCCAAACCCTGGTTCCTGTTTCCCTGCCACTGTATCAGCCCATGTTTAATCAGATTCTTATGAGCATATTCCCCCCCCCCCACAACAGTTCCCACACAATAAACTATGTAATGTTGTTTAATTCGACAAAGGAATATCTATGCTATTCCCTTGGATTCAATGGCTGACATACAGCACCAGATACAATGGCATGATTCCAATTAGATGTACATGCACAGTGTTTCGTATTTCTCCAATCATTCAGATAATTGGGTATCTTCAGATACCAATTCCTTCTTCCCTTAAATTGGATGTGTCTATGTGGCTAAGATGCTGAGCTTGTTGATCAGAAATGTCGGCAGTTCGAATCCCTAGAGCTGCGTAACGGAGTGAGCTCCCGTTACGTGTCCCAGCTTCTGCCAACCTAGCAGTTCGAAAGCACGTAAAAAACACAAGTAGAAAAATAGGAACCACCTTTGGTGGGAAGGGAACAGCGTTCCGTGCGCCTTTGGCGTTTAGTCATGGCGGCCACATGGCCACGGAGACGTCTTCGGACAGTGCTGGCTCTTCGGCTTTGAAACGGAGGTGAGCACCGCCCTCTAGAGACAGGAACGACTAGCGCATATGTGCGAGAGGAACCTTTACCATTATGCGCTGTGCAAAATGATAACAGGGTCACGGAAATGAAAGTGGGTATTTAAGGGAACCAATCAAGATTTATAATCCAGGACTGGAATTCAAATTACTCCAATTAAAATGGGGAGCAGCTCTTTTAACAGCTATTGTACTTATTTAGGAGAATAAGCCCATAAATTAGACTCGTTACGCAAATGGCAACTGGGTAAGGTGAAGATAAAAGATAGAAATTCACACGTATTAATTTTATTTAATTTTGACATAATATACATGAGTTCATCCACCTCCCTTCCTCTCCACCAGGTTTTTAAGGAATCGCCCAATGCTGTTTTTATTTGAATTAAAAACAAGTTGATTTCGGTCGCGGTTTGTCTGGGAGGGAAAAAACAGCTTTTTCATGCCAAGAGTTAAATTTGGCTTCTAAATGGCATGTTGAGAGATGCCTTCCAGTTAAGAGAACAAGGCCAGGACAAAACTTTATTTATTTATTCGTATATTAACTAGTTTATTATTTTTCCCTTCCTGCCACATTAACAATCACTGCAATCTTTGGAGGAATTTATGAAGGCCCCAAATGCAGATTGTAGGTTTACTGAAATAAATCTAGGTAATAAATTAGGCATTTAAGTTCTCTGTGCTGCTAATCTAGTATTACATAAGCTAGTTTGGTATAGTAGTTAAGACACCAGGCTGGAAACTAGGATATGCTGAGTTCTAATCCTGCTTTAGGCATGAAAGCCAGCTGGGTGACTTTGGGCCAATCACCAGGAGGACAGTGAGTTCTAGTCCCGCCTTAGGCATGAAAGCCAGCTGGGTGAATTTGGGCCAATCACCAGGAGACTGTGAGCTCTAGTCCCACTTTAGGCATGAAAGCCAGCTGGGTGACTTTGGGCCAATCACCAGGAGACTGTGAGCTCTAGTCCCGCCTTAGGCATGAAAGCCAGCTGGGTGAATTTGGGCCAATCACCAGGAGGACAGTGAGTTCTAGTCCCGCCTTAGGCATGAAAGCCAGCTGGGTGAATTTGGGCCAATCACCAGGAGACTGTGAACTCTAGTCCCGCCTTAGGCATGAAAGCCAGCTGGGTGAATTTGGGCCAATCATCAGGAGACTGTGAGTTCTAGTCCCGCCTTAGGCATGAAACCCAGCTGGGTGAATTTGGGCCAATCTCCAGGAGACTGTGAGCTCTAGTCCCGCCTTAGGCATGAAATCCAGCTGGGTGGCCAATCACCAGGAGACTGTGAGTTCTAGTCCCGCCTTAGGCATGAAACCCAACTGGCTGAGTTAGGACCAGTCCTCTCTCTCAGCCCAACCCACCTCACAGGGTTGTTGTTGTGGAGAAAATAGCTTTGTTCACTGCTTGGGGTTATATATGAAATAGATATTTATAAAAATAGTAAAAGTGTTTTCAAAAAGTATATATCTTAAAATATTGACTATAAGTAGAGTTCAGCTTATGACCGGTTGCTTAGCAACTATTTGTAGTCCTGAGAGACTCTACCTGGGGGTGGGAATACTATTGATCTGAATTTGAAGTTCCAGTGGTCAGTGCCCTTCCCGCCATGGCCACACATTGGGTGCTCAACTGCCTACAGTGAATCATTGGTTAAGTGGGATTCAGCCGGTTCGCACCGGTTCAGGCAAAATTGGGCATTGATTTTGCATCTGTTTCGCCGCACTGATTTGTTGTCTCTGGAGCCTTGGGAGGGGGGGAAAACGGGCCTACCGGAAGTCCGAAAATGGGCCTGTTTCCAGATTCCGGGGCCTGGGGGAGGCCATTTCCGCCCTCCTGGAGGCTCAAAGAAAGGAGCCTGGGGAGGGGGGAAATGCCCCCCACTTGCTGTGGTGCAGGAGGCCGTGTAGGCCACGCCCACCATGGCCACGCCCACCCAGCAACTGGGCAGAGAACCCGTTGCTAACATTTTTCAATCCCATCCCTGGTTAATAACTGCAAAGTTCATTTAACAACCACAACAGCCACCATGTACGGCCACCATGTTTCCTCAATAACTGCTGCAAAAAAACGCTATAAAATAGGGTGGGTCATGTCTTAACTACTACTCCAAACTAGCTTATGTAATACTAGATGAGCAGCACAAAGAACTTAAATGACCCACCCTATTTTATAGTGACCTACTTTTACAACCATCATTAGTTACGGCCTTGATGGGCAGGCTGCATTATCGTTGTAGCTTGTAGACTGCCTATACGGTTCACCCACAAAAGCGCGAACGACAAAAGCGCGCCTGACTAAACCGCGGTGACAAAACCGCGAGTTCTAAAGCGCGCCGACGAATGAGCGCTGAAGTGCGCCGACAACAGCACGCCAACAGAAGCGCGCTGTAACCCTAAACCTAACCCTTAACTTAAATCGCGCTTCTGTCAGCGCGCTGTTGTCGGCGCGTTGATGACGACGCGGTTTAGTCGGCGCGGTTTTGTCATTCGCCCTTTTGTCGGGTCACGGCCTATACTTCCATTCCCCCCCCCTCCGTCTCCATGACTATCTGGGAGAACAAAAAGCTGGCTGTGTTCCTCTTTTGTTCATAGGAATTTTATTTATTTATAATTTTATCACTTTAGAGTCTTTCATAAAAATCCCTTCCTGGTGTTAAAGGTTGTCTCTTTTTTTTTTTACTTCTTACTTCCCTCTTTCTTTTCATCGCTTCCAATCGTGTTGGAAACCAGCCTGCAAGAAACCTACGAAGCCAAGAGAAATGAATTTCTGGGTGAACTACAGAAGAAAGAAGAGGAAATGAGGCAGATGTTCGTCATGAGAGTGAAGGAGAAGGAAGCAGAGCTGAAGGAAGCAGAAAAAGATGTAAGCAGAACCCAGGGTGTTAGAAAGGAAAAAGGGAATGAAGGCCCGATTTTAGGTGGTTGTTGGACCGCAACCAACTGGCCTTCACTCCCTTTTTTTGCTCTCCCACACAGGTGGAGAGAGAGAAAACCCTACTGTTGAAATTTTTCCTAAAACAGATAGATCCAAAGAGAAGAACATAAGTGATTTGAAAGCATAAGCTGTTGTGGTTGTGACCTGCGTTTCAACGTTTACATTTTTTGTGCCTTTTGGATAAACCAGTATGCAGAACAGCGGTACATCTCTTTTCTCCCAAAAAGTGGAGAAAGGTCTGGCATGAGACAGAGTAAAGTGAAGATAATGCTTTATTGATCCAACAAACCTGGATCAAATCTATTTATAGTTCTTCAATTACATGGTGCTCAAAACATTATGTATTCTGACCTTGAAGAGGGCAGCAGAATATTTACCTTATATTCTAGAATATGAGAATAGACCTGGAAGGAACCTTGGGGGTCTTCTAGTCCAACCCCTCTGCTCAACGAGGAAAACCTACACGATCTCAACTGTCCAGACTCTTCTTGAAAACATCCAGTGATGGAGTAGCCACGATTTCTGGAGGCAAGCTGTTCCACTGGTTAATTGCTTTATATATAACCTCTAAGCCAGGTTAATACAACTGCCTAATATGTAAGCAGACCAAGTTCAAATCCCAAGGATAAACACACACACACACACACACACAGACGAATATGACACAGTGGCTCAGTTGCTAAAATGCTGAGCTTGTTCGAATCCCTAGTGCTGTGTAACGGAGTGAGCTCCCATTACTTGTTCCAGCTTCTGCCAACCTAGCAGTTAGAAAGCCTGTAAAAATACAAGTAGAAAAATAGAGACCATCTTTGGTGAGAAGGCAACAACCTTCCGTGCGCCTTTGGCGTTGAGTCATGCCGGCCACATGACCACAGAGACATCTTCGGACAGCGCTGGCTCTTTGGCTTTTAAAGGAGGTGAGCAACGCCCCCTAGAGTCAGGAACAGCTAGCACATATGTGTGAGGGGAACCTTTACTTTCATATAAGTCCAAGAGCTATTGCTATTGCTATTGCTAGTCCTTGACTTACAATCGTTTGTGACCATTCAGTTACAAGGGCACTGAAAAAGTGACTTACACTCATTTTTCACACTTACGACTGTTGCAGTATCCCTGAGGTCACATGATTGAAATTGAAATGCTTGGCTACTGACTTATATTTATGAGAGTTGCAGGAACTGGGTATGTCTAGTTTGATGAAAAGAAGGACTAGGGGAGACATGATAGCAATGTTCCAATATCTCAGGGGCTGCCCCAAAGAAGAGGGAGTCAAACTATTCTCCAAGGCACCTGAGGGCAGGACAAGAAGCAATGGGTGAAAACTAATCAAGGAGAGAAGCAAGTTGGGACTAAGGAGAAATTTCCTGACAGTGAGAACAATTAACCAGTGGAACAACTTGCCTCCAGAAGTTGTGAATGCCCCAACACTGGAAGTTTTTAAGATGTTGGACAGCCATTTGTCTGAAATGGTGTAGGGCTTCCTGCCTAAGCTGCGGGTTGGACTAGAAGATCTCCAAGGTCCCTTCCAACTCTATTCTATTCAGTTGTAGTGCCCCAGGGTCATGCAATCCTCTTTTACGACCTTCTGACCAGCAGTCAATCGGGAAACCAGATCCACTTAACTATTACTATTATAGTATTACTATTATACTATAATTATTATTAAGTTAATTAACAGCTGCAGAGATTAATTCAACAACTATGGCAAGAAAGGTTGTAAAATGGGCAACGCTCACTTAACAACCTCCTCGCTTAGCCACATAAATTTTGGGGTCAGTTGTGGTCACAAGTCAAAGACTACCTGTATATGTTGACTGAGGTCTAAATTTCCCGGTACAAGCCCTTTATGGCCCCCGCTCTCCCCTACTCCCAATTGTCCTGTCCTTATTTTTGGTTCCACCACAAAACCGCGTTCGACTAAAGGGCGCTCGACGAAACCGCATAGCTGACGTCATCACAGTGTGACAACAGTGCGGAGAAAAAAGCACGCTGTAAACGCTAAACCTAAAATTAACCCCTAAACCTAACCCCACTAAACCTTATCCTAAACCTAACCTTAACCCTAAACCTAACCCTAAACGTAACCCTTAACCTAACGCTAAACCTAATCCTAACCCTTAACCTAATCCTAACCCTTAACCTAACCCTAATCCTAACCCTAAACGTAACCCTTAACCTAACGCTAAACCTAATCCTAATCCTAATCCTTAACCTAACCCTTAACCTAACCCTAAACCTAACCCTAACCCTTAACCTAACGCTAAACCTAATCCTAACCCTTAACCTAACCCTAATCCTAACCCTAAACCTAACCCCAAACGTAACCCTTAACCTAACGCTAAACCTAATCCTAACCCTTAACCTAACCCTAAACCTAACCCTAACCCTTAACCTAACGCTAAACCTAATCCTAACCCTTAACCTAACCCTAAACCTAACCCTTACCTTAACTTGAATCGGCTTGCTTTCAAAGCGCTATTTAAAGCGCCCTTCTTTCTCCGCGCTTGCTGTTGTCGCCCTGTTGATGACGTCAGCGACGCGGTTTAATCGGGCGCGCTTTAGTCGAGTGCGGTTTTGTCGTGCCACGCTTATTTTTTTCCTTTCCCCGGTGACTGTCCTATCTTTCTCTCTTCTGCCCTTTCCCTCGGAGCAGCTTCACGAGAAGTTCGACCATCTAAAGCGGACTCACCAAGAGGAGAAGAAGAAGGTAGAAGACAAGAAGAAGGAGCTGGAGGAGGAGCTGAACAACTTCCAGAAAAAGAAAGCGGCGGCCCAGCTATTACAGTCACAGGGTCAACAGGCCAGCTCTCAGCCCACCAAGAAGGACAAGGACAAGAAAAAGTAAGCCTTTGTCCGAGGTTGAGATCTATGGGCTTATGTTCCAGTGTGCTATCCTCTGTTTGCATGTCTGTATTGGCTTCTTCCCATTATCAGACTGGAAACTGGGCTCCCCCACTGCTAAACCCAGACTGAATATGATTATTATTATTTTTTGAAACACTATTTTTCCAAGAGAAAAGAGGGATGGGGATGGGAGGGCGCAAGGCTTCGGCTGTATTATTATTATTTTTTACATGCCTGAAATATTTTTGGACTTATTTTTTTCCCCCCCCACAACGAGATGGGGAAGCAGAGACCAAAAAGCCATGCCACGAAATTGGCTTCATGTACTGTACTCACGGATTTTGAATAACTGACGCGACACCTTCCCCCCCCCCCCCAGGAGCTGATAAATTCTCACTGTCTTCTCAAAGTTCTTAAAAGCGTTTTGCTTAATCGGGTGGAATCCAAAGCAGGAGAAGTTGGCGCAGGTGTGGACGTCATCTTGGGTGTGGTAACTTAGGGTGGAAGGGTTTGATTTTGGGACCGTGGGAAGAATGAGAATTACCCAGGTTTACTTTTAACCAAGTTGAGGAAGCGAAAATTAATAGCTGGAGAGCGTTCGGGGGGGGGGGGGAGGGAAGGACGGGAGGTGTGAACCTGTGGTCCAATCTCTTAATTTTACCTAATTATGTATTTTCTTGTGCCAAAGATCTGAAAGAGCAAGGAACACTATTTGTAATATCTCTTAGCTACATTCTGAACTCTCCGTAGGGCAGTGTTTCTCAACCTTGACGACTTTAAGTCCTGTGGACTTCAACTCCCAGAATCCCCCAGCCAGCACAGCTGTGCTGGCTGGGGGATTCTGGGAGTTGAAATCCACAGGACTTAAAGTCGCCAAGTTGAGAAACACTGCCGTAGGGTGTTAATTAAATAACGAAGCACAACATTAACAAACAGCACAAACGTTAATCCTGTTACATGGGCTCCCATTGCACAGTGATTTTTTTGGGGGTGTGTGTTAATTTGAGGCCTTGGTGATGTGAGAGGGATCCAAGAATTGGCTGTGGAGGTGGAACTAAATTTAGCAAGCAGAATCAAGAGTGCCATACATAGAACATGGGTGGATCTTGTAAAAATTGGCTGTACAAAGTTCATTATGCCTTTCTCTTGAATATAAGCCTCTGTGAAGCATTGATGCGAGGTTACCGTATTTTTCTGACTATAAGATGCACCCTTTTCCCTCAAAAAAGAGGCTGGAAATCTGGGTGCATCGTATACACTGAATACAGCACTTTTTTGATTCCTGATACCCCCCCCCCTTCACAAAAATGGCTGTGCAGAGCCTTTAGGAGGCTTTCAGAGAGCTTCTGGGGGCTGGTGAGGGCAGAAATGAGCGAAAAATGGGCCGTTTTTTGCTCAATTTTGCCCCCCCCCCCAGTCCCCAGAAGCACTCTATAAAGTTCCTGGTGCCCTTTTTTTTTTTTGACAAAAGGAGTTTTTTGCTTATCCCCCCCCCCTTCCGGAACACTCTACAAGCCTCCTAAGGGCTATTCCTGCCTTTAAAAAAACGGCCCATTTTCATGAAAAACAGGCTGTTTTGGGGAGGTTTGCAGAGTGCAAAACCTTTTTTTTAATTTGCCTCTTCAAAACCTTGGTGCGTCTTATACTCTGAAAAATACGGTAGTTTCAAAGGAGGATGGAGTCAAGCATCACTTACCTGGCTTTGCCCAGGTAACAGGACACTCCTTCTACATTTTCAATGCTTTGTCTCCTTTTGGTGGGCAGATGGGCTTCATTTAGAGTCTTCATACAGCTTTCTCCACATTCTAGATCAGGGGTGTCAAACTCAATTTCATTGAGGGCCACATCAAGGTTGTGTTTGACCTTGCCGGAGTGGTCGTGGCCAGCTCAATATTCATATTGGGGGCACATGTGGTGGCCCTACCTCTTTGCCAGAGAAAATGGGCTCCCGAGCTCCATTTTTGGCTGCGACAGCCTCCTGCAACTCTCTGCCCGCGAAAACGGAGCTCGGGAGGGCCACCCTGAGCTCCGTTTTAGGTTGCAACGGTTTCCTGAAGCCCTCCACCCACAGTCTTCCTGAGCTGTCTTTTCACTGGCAGAGGCACCGCGGGCCAGTCCTTCACTGTCTCCAGGCCCCGCGGGCCAAATCTAAGCACCCCGCGGGCCAGATCCGGTCCCCCGGGCCTTGAGTTTGACACCCCTGTTCTAGATCAATGTTTCTCAACCATGGCAACTTGAAGATGTCTGGACTTCAACTCCCAGAATTCCTCCGCCAGCATGCTGGCTAGGGAATTTTGGGAGCTGAACTCCACTCCTCTTACACTTTGCCAAGATTGAAAAGCGCCGATCTAGCTGTCCATATGGATCAACTCTCAGAATCCTTCGCCATGAACATGTTGTCTAGGAAATGCTGAGAATTGATGTCCAGGCATAATAATCTATGGAGGCTGGTTTTGAAGGACCAGGAGCATTCAGTGATGTATAAATAGCACCAATAAATACATACAGATATTTATAAAATGTGGCTCTTGAGCGTGACTTGAAGGAGCAATCGAATGTTCTTGAGATGTCATCTGAAGGAAGATATCTCCTTTACCGCAAGTGGCTTGTCTGAGTTGAGAAGGCACGGTTAGTTAACAACCCATAGCTGAGTTTGCCCAACCAGGGTTGACATTCTTCGCCAATGTTGTGGGGGTCCATGGGTGCCCGCAGAATGGTAACGAAAGTCAAAATGGCAAGCATAACATTGCAAGCAAAGCTCCAGCTTTTTTTTGTAGCTTTTCACCTGAAAAGCAGACACGGGGTATTGAACATTGATAGTTGTGGCTGCCATCTTGATTTTATGTCCTTATGGACATTCCTCCTAGTTAGCCATAAGAAGCAGCAGTGGGGGTGATAAAATATTTTGGATCAGGAGACTGTTAGCTGCCTAGTTTCCCCACTTAGTCAACCAAAATGCATTTTCGTATCCATTCCATTCTTTTTCTCCTAGGAGTCCCAAACATGGATTACGTTTTCTTCCTAGAATGTAAATTAGGTGCTATCTTAAGGTCTAGAAATTTTCCTAGGACAATTATAAATGTTTGTGGCTAGATAACATTTTTTCTTTAAAAAAAAGATGTATAATACTTCTTTGTATGGATATAAAGGGAGTCGGAATTGCTTTGCCAAATAAGTTTTGGAAGTACAAAAGACCGCTTGCTAACTTGTGACATTTCTATAAAATGCAAATGACTTCCAAGGTAATGTAATCCTTCCTCCCTTTGTTGATTTAGATTGCCTGGAAGCTTATTCTCCAAAAAAGTGTATGGTATTTAACAAGACATGATGCTTTGTTTTTTTGCCACGGCGCAACCGTGCTCTGCCACTAGGAGTCTTTCACAATTGGAAACTGTACAAGGAGCAAAACGAAATGTGTATTGATAGCAACTGTGATTCAGCTCTGCTTTCCTAAGGAGCAGCCATGAATGTGTAGACGTGAATGTTAAACCATTTTTTAAATGAAGGATTCTATTTTTGATAACGGCTGCATGCCAATGGCCGTGTCCCAACGTACACCCTCGAGCAGTGTGCGAAACGGGTGTGAAGTTCGATCTTTGTTAGATTTATGATTGTGTTCAAATGAAGGATTCTTTGATGGCACTGTTTCACAAAAGAAGAAGCTGTGCATGTGTGTGTGTGTATGTGCACACACCGCGGTATGTGCAAAAAAAAAAAAACACCTTTGGAATTGCCACACCGCCGGTATGGGCCGAATGGGGCTGGAAACACCTCCAGCGAGGTTCAGAATAATCGATATAAACATTATCTCTGATTCGCATCGATTATGTTTTTTTGGTTGATGTATTTATGGGGAAACCCCAGGTTCAGTCCTATTTGCAAATAAAGAATTTAACGCAGGAGATCGTTTCAGCCTGAAAATCATTGCCACCAACCTTTGGATTGAAAATTGGAGGATTTGCTCCCCCTGGATATTGTTTTCTAGGATTTGTGGAGTCATGGCACTTCTTCACTAAAACGTCAGCATGACCTTTGACTCCTTGTGGCTTCATACTTGCATTCTTGGTAATATTATGAAAGTGGTTTCCACTACCTTCTTGTGACACATTATTTTGACTTCTCATTCTATCCAACTTCCCTGAAATTCTATGACAGTCACTCATCTAAGGAGAAGTCCGTCTGAAGTTTATAAGGGACAAATAATTCTGTAAGCTCAAAGCCACCTCCCTACAATTAATTACATCTCATCTTCCAGAGCTGAAAACAGCCAGTGAAATATTTCTGCGGTTCCTTCATAACTTGATGATAGATAGATAGATAGATAGATAGATAGATAGATAGATAGATAGATAGATAGATAGATTATAGATAGATAGATAGATAGATAGATAGATGATAGAGAGAGAGAGAGAGAGAGAGAGATGATAGATAGATAGATGATAGATAGATAGATAGATAGATAGATAGATAGATAGATAGATAGATAGATAGATAGATAGATAGATAGATGATAGATAGATAGATATGGCATACTATCACAAAATCTCCAGAAGTGTAAAGCCTACAAACCTGGATTTTTCAAAATGACCATAGTATTTCTTATACAGTAATTAACACGCTCTGATGCTAACGAATTCTACACTCCCTCCCCACTTGAAAAGAACTCTGTTCCAACTGCCAGTTGCCTCACATTCCATTACCTCAGTTCCAACTGGCAGACGAGCCACTCCTTCACTCAGGAGCAGTCGGGGGCTCCTTACAGTACTAAACTTCGGTACCTCAGCAAAATGACAATGCCTTTCACCTATGGAACTGCTCCCAGGCTCAAGGTGGCGGGAGCGATATTCCCTCGTGTGTTTCAATCCCCGACCATCACTGAGCCAAAGGATTGTGAACAGAATTTCTCCTGCATAGTTTCGTCGCAAAGCACGGGTATCCAGCTAGTTAGATGTCAAAGCAAACACTTTCTTTTCTTGTAATTTTCCACATCTCACTAGCTGACACAGTCTTGGTGACCCTGGAAGTTTGAAGCCCATTTACAAACGTGACACTCCACAACAGTTGTCTTTTCAAAGAGCACCATCTCTTTTTCGAAAGAAAAATAATTTGCTTTGATCCGAGTCTTCGAACTGCATTACTGTTTCCTTGTTTGACTGCGCGCTGAAAACACATCCTTGTTTGATGTCATTGTGAAGGACTCTTCCGGGGCCTCAGTCCAGTTTGCAAATAAAACTAATAGTGTTTTGAGCTTGAAACTTTTTCAACTGAGCCCTTTTTCATTGTCGTAGATCACGGAAGAGGATTCTCTCTGGGGAACGCAAACCCTTCTTAAAGCACCTTGCGAGAACATTTATATGAATTAATTATGTGTTCATTCATGACCCCTCTTCTTGTGGAATCCAGTTCTTAAAACAATTTGGTTCTTTCTACCGAGAAAAGTGTTTGGAAACCTGGGTTGGGAAAGACAAGGAAATAATTCTGACACTTCCAGGGTCAGTCCTGTACTGCAACTAGGAAGTGGAGGCTACCAGAGCAAATAATTGAATTATTACCCCATTGTAAGATTTTTTTTCCCCCTGCAACAAAAAGAGGTATGATTTTTTAAAAACAAAATGGAAGTCCTTTAAACTTTTTGCAAGTCCATAAAACCCAAATTGCAGCTACAATTTCTTTCGTATTCATGGAGTTCCCCCATGTGGTCGTAATCTCGCATTGCAGTTTACAAATGGAGAGAGCAGTTCACACATACAACTCAATTTGTGTTGGCCATATTCAACACACTTAAATTTGTTTGTGTGCTGACTTAAGCGCCCTGCTAAGCAGCAATTTAAAACATTGTCTTTACATGGGCATCTAAAGAGGCATCATTATTAGATCCACAGCAGAATGGCAGGTAGCTACAGTTAACTCAGATTCCCACAATCCATGGCTAGAATAGGACCATTACTGGGTTTTAGCTATTTATAACAGGCTTGTGCAACACAAAAGGGGGGGCATGATGGTTCAGTGGTTAATGAGCCCAGGTTTGAGTGCCGCGCAGAAGGGTAAGCTCCCTGCCCCAGCTCCTGCCAATTTAGCAGTTCAAAAGCATGTGTGTGCTCCTGCTAGTAACCGGTAGTGAAGATAAGAGGATACCATTACTGGGTAAAAACATACCATGAGAAAAAGAGTAGAGTCAGATCTAGAATATGGAGAGAGAGGGAGGGAGGGAGGGAGGGGGAGAGAGAGAGAGAGAGAGAGAGAGAGAGAGAGAGAGAGAGAGAGAGAGAGAGATCTTATTTGCAATATATTGTATGTGTGAAATTTCAATAAATGCAACTCATAAAATGCTGTTGGCAGGCAAAACAGCTTTCGGCGGTTACAGGTTTTAGAAAGGACACCTTGCAAATTTGGCTTTTTAACGTCACTGATTCGGATTGGAATTCAACGGTCACGTGTAACCTAGGAAAGAATAAAGATGAAGATAAAGACATATTAAGTTCTGAGATTCTTTGAGGATTAAATCAGAAGAGCAGATATTTTGGGGTTAATTCCCAATCTGGATCATAAGTCAGATTTAAATTTCTGTTTAGCAACTCATCAACCAGGGAATTATTTCACCTGAAATCATTTTCTCCCTTAGATTTTGAACTATGAACTAAAGTTCCAAGCTGGTCCAACAGCGGGAAAATATTTTTAATACTTCCAACTACGCCAGGCAATAGGAATGACTTGTTTTTATTCCATGAAAAAGCAACATTTAAGGCAGAGGAACATACTTTCAGAAATAAGCCACATTCTCAGTACTTTACTTTTTTTTTTCTGGTGTCATAGATTAGATGTCATCATTTCAAATATATATTTCTGTCCCATCAGTGAATCATTGATTTAATAGAAACAGACCAGTGGTGGGATTCAAATAATTTAACAACCGGTTCTCTGCCCTAATGACCATCTGGGTAGGTGGGGCTCGGTAGTCATGTGACTGAGTGGGCGTGGCCAACTCAATGTCACTCAGGTCGATGGACGCTTCGCCTTAGCTGTTACAATGTAATAAGGGTTAACCGGAGAGGCAGTTTCTGTAAGCAGGTCAATAAAGATTAGGCTACAACAACACTAGAATGTTTCCTTCCTGCCTTCCTTACAGGATTAGCCCTGTAAAGTGGGAAAAAACAAAAGGAGATTTCTTCCAACAGCCGGTTCTCCAAACTGCTTAGAAAGTTAGCAACCGGTTCTCCCGAATAGGTGCGAACTGGCTGAATCCCACCACTGGAACAGACCACTGGTGTTATTAGAGACTGACTGAGACTTCCTCAAAAAGCACGAGGCAGATTCCTGGTCCCGACAAACCCCCTTTTATTAAACGAATGTGAATTCCTCTCATTCACATTCAGCAAGGCCTGGCAAACAGTCTTTCAAAGGAATATTTATGACTACAGACCTTATCTATCTTGGAAAGCTGCCATGTAAATATTTTCCAAATGAGGTGCTGTGCAAGGAAAGTCTTGGCACAGAGTCTCGGAGATTCACGGACAGATCTTCACACTCCTGAAACGAAACGAACGAACGAATTGTTTCCTGCAAAAGCCCACTCCCCTTTCTCTCCTCTTTTTTTCCCTATGGGAGGGGCCATTCACCTTCCACCTGTGACTTTACTCCCAAGTCAACCCGGTTTTCTTAGCTGTTCTTTTCTTCTGGCAGCTCTGCACATGCGCACACTGGGAACAGGCTCCAGCTGTTCCTCTGCCTCACTGCTGTCTAGCTCCGTAGGCACCTGATCACTGCCAGACAGCCTTGGCCCCATCTCTGCCACTGCCACAGAGCCCTCGTACGAGCCTTCCCCAGCCTCCAGGACTCGCCCATGTTCCTCCCCAACTTCCTCACTGTCCCACTCTGCTGCCAGCTCCACTGGCAGGCCACAACATACATCCAGGCATTAAAAAATATCAGGAAGAGGGTTCCCACGCCCCTAGATTAGTATCATCTATGCAAGGAGGGTCCCCCCCTCTCTATAGAGCATTGAAACAAAGAATGTTTCTGTTACAACCCTGGAAAAGTACTTTCTAGCTACTGTAAAAGGGATTGCAATATATATTGTTTAGCTGTGATTTAAAATACAGCAGCTTTTCTTTAACTCGGGGAATTATGTAGCATGTCCAATTCAGAGTGTTGCTAAAAATTATTTCCATCACATCCAGTTGGCTGAGTTCTCCAGTGTTATTTAATCTCCTTTGCTCAAGTGCTTTCGATCCAAAATACAGTGTATTGCACAGAGCTACCTATTTGCCTGTTAAACTGATTAATGCTTGATAAATTCCAGTTTAAAGTCCAGGGTCTGCGTGGACTTATATTATCTGTCCTAGCTTTCGCATTCTTGCAAAATAGGGAATTCCCATGTAGGTGTGTTGATATGTCCAAAGTTGTGTTCAATAGTACCGCATTCAATTTATTGTCATTTATGGTGGGTGACTCGGTGGCTAAGATGCTGAGCTTGTCGATCAGAAAGGTCGGCAGTTTGGCGGTTCGAATCGCTGCGTAACGGAGTGAGCTCCCGTGACTTGTCCCAGCTTCTGCCAACCTAGCAGGTAAAAATGCAAGTAGAAAAATAGGAACCACCTTTGGCGGGAAGGTAACAGTGTTCCGTGCGCCTTCGGCGTTTAGTCATGCTGGCCACGTGACCACGGAGACGTCTTTGGACAGCGCTGGCTCTTCGGTTTTGAAACGGAGATGAGCACTGCCCCCTAGAGTTGGGAACAACTAGCACATATGTGAGAAGGGAACCTTTACCTTTACCAGAATACAGCAACTGCAAAATAGGTTTTGCGAGGGTAGGGAGCTCAAGTTAAATTGCTCCCTTGAGCACAGTTGGGAAAAACCTCTGTCTGAGAATTTTTAGAGAGACATAGAAAGCTGCCTTAAGCTGACCTAGTTTTGAACATCACATTCCACTTTAAGTACAAATTGTTGAAAATAATCTCAGTTGGCTGGGTCTGGATAACTCAATGAGCCACAAACATTTTTGATTTTCAAGCTGCACCCATGTCCTTTGTGCAGTCCGTTTAAAACAAAGCCAACGTCCCGGATGTTTTAATGTTGCGACGGCGAATCTAAGGCACGCGTGCCACAGGTGACAGGCGGAGCCATTTCTGAGAGCGCGCGAGGCATTACCCTGGGTTCACCGACAAATGCGCGCTCGACAAAAGCGTGCTGACGAAACCGCGCCGAGAAAACCGCAAGTTCTAAATCGCGCCGACAAATGAGCGAAGAAGCGCGCCGACAAAAACGCGCCTTCAACAAACAAGTGATAACCGCGAGTTCTAAACCTAACCCTAAACCTAACCCTGAACCTAACCCTGAACCTAACCCTGAACCTACACCCTTACCTTAACTGAAATCGCGCTTTTGTGGGCGCGGTTTTGTCGGCACGTTGTTGTGGGCGCGTGTATGTCATTGCGGTTTTCGCGCCGTGGTTTTGTCAGCGTGCTTTTGTCGTGCGCACATCTGTCGGGTCATGATTGCCCTGCCAGCTCCGGTGCACATGCTGGCCAGCTGATTTTTGGCCTTGATTTTTGGCCATTTCTCGCCCTCCAGACGCCTCTGGGGGGCAAAAAACTGCCCGATGTGCAAACCGGAAGTTCAGGAATAGACTTCGGTTTCCGCGTTGGGCTGTTTTTCGCCCTCCGGAGGGAGAAAAACACCCCAACGGGCAACCTGGAAGTCTGTTCCCGAACTTCTGGTTTGCGTGTTGGGTGGTTTTTTTGCCCTCTCCAGTCTCCTAGAAAGCCTCCGGAGCCTTGGGAGGGTGAAAAATGGATCTATCGGGCCACCGGAAGTCAGAAAACGGCCCTCCGACCTCTGGTGGGCGGGGGAGGCCGTTTTCACCCTCCGCAGGCTCCAAGAAAGCCTTGGGGCAGCGGTGAGGGGTGTCACGTGCGCATGCACAGGGGCACAGGATAGGGCATTAAATTATGGGGGTGGGCACTTGAGCCCGCTTGTTTTTGGTACCCGAGCCTTTTTCGCCATCACTGGTGTAATGCCAGGGTGAAAATTGAGCTGTGAAATCCAGACTGCCGTTCGATTGTTCGGTTGGAAGCGTCGGGGTTTCAACTTTGCAAGGCTCCTCATCAGTCAATCAACGCCACTCTGCTTTCGGACTTTCTCACTTCTCAGAGAAAGGGCTCATCTGCCCACAGCTGGCAAACTTGGCTTGCGGTTTGTAATCCTTTGCACGAGATGTTATTTTTTTTCCTGCAGTCAAGATGAGCACGGAGAGGGGGCGATTTGTGGGAGTTTTTTTGTTTTTGCTTCTTTTTATTTTATGTTCCGTAATAATTCCTTTGCCTGGGTTTCCGCCACGAAGCGAGAAACAAATGTCAACTCTTCCTCCTTCCCCTCCCCCCCACCGTTGTTCCCCCTCCCTTTATTTTCCCCTCCTTTTGAGTTGCTATTATTTCTAACATTTCTATTTTCGTGTTTGTTTTTTAATTTGCAGTTCAAGCTTCACATAAAGGCTGCCAAGTCAAAGGATGTTCCTGCATTCCCCTGCTTTTGCAGTAATGTGTTTCGGCCATCTTATATCTCTTTCTTTTAAACACGAATCCTTCCAATCAGTATTAGTATTAAGGGGGCGGGTGGGTGAAGCAGGAGGCCTCCTCTTCCTCCCCCTCCTCCTCTTTGTCTTTCTTCTTTCCTTCCTCCTCCTCTTCTTCCTCTTTCTCTTCTACCTCTTCCTCCTCCTCTTCTTCCTCTTTCTTTTCTACTTCTTCCTCCTCCTTTTCTTCCTCTTTCTTTTCTACTTTTTCCCCCTCTTCTCCTTTTTCTCTTCTTCTTCTCCTCCCTTCTCTTCTTCCTCTTCTTCTCCTTCCTTCTTCCTTCTCTTCTCCTTTCTCTTCCTCTTCTTCTCCTTCTTCCTTCCTCCTCCTCTTCTCACTCCTTCCTCCACCACCTCTTCTTCTTCTCCTTCCTTCCTCCTCTTCTTCTCCTTCTCTCCATCCTCCTCTTCTCCCTCCTTCCTCCTCTTCTCCCTCCTCCCCCCTCCTCCACATCTTCTTTTTCTCCTTCCTCCTCCTTTTCTTCTCCTTCCTCCTCCTCCTCCTCTTCTTCCCCTTCCTCCTCTTCTTCTCCTTCCTTCCTCCTTCTCCTCTCTCCTCCCTCCCTCCTCCAAAGACCAGCAATGGTGATGTTCTTTGAAATAGATGAAAGGATGAAGACCAAAGAGTTCATGAACTGGGTCCCTGAGGTTCAGGGATGTTAGCAGGGAGGGAGTCCCCTCCCACACACAAAAAAAATCAAGAAAACAGCCACAGCCATACAATTGGAGGCCCTGTCCTTTTTTTTTTAACGTCCATCCCGATTCTCATAAAGAGATGACAGGGCCTCAATCAACGGTTATGATCACCATATTGAGGTCATTTGGACATGCAGGTAATCCTCGACTTACGACCCTAAATTCCTGTTGCTAAGCGAGAAAGTTGCTTCTATTTCTTCCTCCTCTTCTCCTTTTTCACCTCCCTTCACCTCCCTTCTCCTCTTCCTCTTCTTCTTCCTTCCTCCTCTTCTCCCTCCTCCTCCTCCACCTCTTCTTCTTCTTGCTTCCTCCTCTTCTCCTCCTTCTTCCCATCCTCCTCTTCTCCTTCTCCTCTCTCCTCTCCTTCCTCCTCCTTCCTTCCTCCTCTTCTTCTCCCTCCTCCTCCGCATCTTCTTTTTCTCCCTCCTTCCTCCTCCTTTTCTTCTCCTTCCTCCTTTTCTTCTTCCCCTTCTTCTTCTTCTTCTCCTTCCTTCCTCCTTCTCCTCTCTCCTCCCCTAAATTCCTGTTGCTAAGTGAGAGAGTCGCTAAGTGAGTTTTGCCCCCTTTTTACAACTTTTCATGCCACAGTGGTTAAGTGAATCACTGCAGTTCGTTAAGTCACTAACCTGGTTGCTAAGTGAATCTGGTCTTCCCCATCGACTTTGCTGGTCAACAAAAGGTGATCACCGATCTTTGGGAGACTGCCTCGGTCATAGATATGAACCAGTGGCCCGAGCATCTCAAATTTGATCCCATGATCACAGAGATGCTGCAATGGTCTTAACAAGTAAATGGTCGTAAGTCACTTTTTCAGTGCTGTTATAGCATTGAATGATCACTAAATTAAGGGTTATGAGTTGAAGACTAGCTGTACCTCCATGGGGGACTTCCCTGTTGATCCCTGGGTCAACAGAGATCTTCTTGAATGAAACCTGGTGGCCGATGAATACCTTATAATGGCAGACTTGACTCTTTCTTTCTGGCCACAACCTATTGAGGAGCAGGGAGGAGCAAAACCACATCCTTGACTATCCTAATATTTTAACGGAAAGCAACAAATTTATCTGGGAGTCCCATTGAAGTCGATGGGATTGCCTTCTGAGTTCATATATGAAGGATCGCATGAGCCTTAATTTTTAATTCCCATTAAAAACCACTCGTATTTTACAAATTTGATTTGTGCCTTGAATTTCTTCAAGATCAAGAAATGTATTCGTTCCCCTTAGGATTTTAGACATGTCATATTCTTCCGCGGCTCCGGTTTGTCACACATTTATCTCAATAAGGATCATATTTTCTGCAAAGCCATCATTGTAATTATATTTGCCTTGGCCTTTTTTTTTTTTTTTTGGTACCAACAAAAAAATTCCATCCATTTTTCAAAAGCTAGCAGGAAGTGAAAATAATTCCGGACTTGGAATAACTCTATGAATTATGTCCTTCCAAAAGTCTCCAAGATATTGCAGAGATCTATCATGGAAGGAGTGCAGGTTTTCTCTAGAAGTACTCTCTAGGATAATTTTCGATTACAAATGCATGTTTTCTTGCCTCTCTGGAGAAAAATACGATCTGGCTAAATTCAGCTGGGTCACCAAGTCACCTTCTGCCATTGAGGAATTCTGAAGTTCTAGGCTGCATAAAGAGAGGGATAGAATCAAGATCACGTGAAGGGTTGACACCACTTTATAATGCCTTGGTAAGGCCACACTTGGAATACGGCATTCAGTTTTGGTCACCACGATGTAGAAAAGATGTGGAGACTCTAGAAAGAGTGCAGAGAAGAGCAGCAAAGAGGATTAGGGGGCTGGAGACTAAAACATATGAAGAGCGGTTGCAAAATCCAACCGCTTTAGTTTGAAAAATACTAGGTTGCGAATTGGCATCTGATACTCCGTAACCTAATTGGAATGGGTTCAAAATAATTCTTTGATGAACAAACAATGCCTGAGGATAATAATGTGAGCACCTAGTCATTAAAACCACCTAAAAGGGAACATGGAGAACAAGGGAATAAAACAACAGGTGCTCAGATCTATCCTTGGTAAAGGACATCCCAAATTAATAATGGTATACTTCTTAGCAATCAAGGGCTGATCAACAGGTTTGCTTGTATCTCTTTCCCATCCCCATATCTGTGACCCCTTCATTCTTGTGGGTTCAAAGTATGCATTAGTCCATGCGTGGTAAGGCCACACTTGGAATATTGCATTCAGTTTTGGTCGCCACGATGTAGAAAAGATGTGGAGACTCTAGAAAGAGTGCAGAGAAGAGCAGCAAAGATGATTAGGGGACTGGAGGCTAAAACATATGAAGAACGGTTGCAGGAACTGGGCATGGCTAGTCTAGTGAAGAGAAGGACCAGGGGAGACAGGATAGCAGTCGTCCAATATCTCAGGGGTTGCCACAAAGAAGAGGGAGTCAAGCTATTCTCCAAAGCACCTGAGGGTAGAACAAGAAGCAATGGGTGGAAAGTAATCAAGGAGAGAAGCAACTTAGAACTAAGGAGAAATTTCTTGACAGTTAGAACAATTAACAGCTTGCCTCCAGAAGTTGTGAATTCTCCAACACTGGAAGTTTTTAAGAAGATGTTGGATATCCATTTGTCTGAAGTGGTGTAGGGTTTCCTGCCTAAGCAGGGGGTTGGACTAGAAGACCTCCAAGGTCCTTTCCAACTCTGTTATTCTATTCTAAATAAAGCCAGAGTACAAATGCCTAGTAGGAAAATCATCCTGACGTTCTACAGTAGTGGCAGGAAAAACTTGGGCAGACCAATGCTTGGCGTGTCACTGATGCATTCATTTTGGTTGCCACGAATCTCCTTGAGACCCAACCTTCAGCTCCCAAGCTCAGATCTTTGAATAGTGGCTCTGTCCATGGGTCAGTGCAACAATCCAAGATCAGCATGCATCTCTGACTGCTTAGGCTTTGCACTGGGATTTTCAGCAAAGAAGAAAACCTATTTCTTTCTTCTGGTTGCCACGAAGAAGGCTTGCATGCTTCTAAAACATTTTAATGACTATCAGCCCAGAGGTGTACCAAAAAAAACCCAAACCCAACCCACAAAGAAACTTGTTTCTTTGTCTTAATCCCATCTTTTAATCACCAGGTGCTCAGTCTATATATGGTCAAATCCTGGACGTCAATGGTAGGGCACATCTCAGAATGTTATGTTATGCACTATCAGGATGTTATGGGGTTTTAGGAGTTTGTTTTCTCCTGTGTGGTTCAGCGTGGCTCTGCATGCCCTGGTATGAACTGGGCCATGGGTGTCCCACACCTACACAAGGAACTATATTACAACATGGAACAATAAGGATTTTTCTACCTTGAAAGCTATGCCATTGTGTTCTGCTTCCATGAAGTCCTATCCAATCCAATGCTTCTTCCAGGAAGAACTGTAAAGCGACAGAAACACTGGGGACTTACTCCATGTTATTTTCTGTTTCGCATGGCTCTCCACTGGCATCATACTTCTGAATTTCCCTGGGTGCTTATACATGGGCCTCCTGATTCTTAACTCAACCCAGCAGGTTGATTTTTCTTTCCTTTAACCAAACAGCTCTGGGGAGCTCGTAAAAACTAACAAATGCAACCTATATCCAATGCAGAATTGCATTTTTTTAAAATTCATTGGTGGGTTTCAAATAATTTAACAACTGGTTCTCTGCCCTAATGACCAGCAGGGTAGGTGGGGCTTGGTGGTCATGTGATTGGGTGGGTGTGGCCAACTCAAGGTCACTCACGTTGATGGGCGCTTCACCTTAGCTGTTACAATGGCAATAACGGTTAACTAGAGAGGCAGTTTATGTAAGCAGGGCAATAAAGATGAGGCTAGAAAACACCAGAATGTTTCCTTCCTGCCTTCCTTACAGGATTAGCCCTGTAAAGTGGGAAAAAACAAAATGAGATTTCTTCCAACAACCGGTTCTCCGAACTGCTTAGAAAGTTACCAACTGGTTCTCCCGAATAGGTGCGAACCGGCTGAATCCCACCACTGATTTGATTGATGATTCATTCCATTTTGGTTTCTTCATCTAAGCCATTTTAAGATTTGGGGGGGGGGGAATTGGGCTTTTAACTCCCAGAATGCTGGCTGTGGTATTCTGGGAATTGAAGTCCACCTGTCTTAAAATGGCTCAGGTTGGAAAACACCAACCTAACAGAACAATGAAGTAACTCCTTGCGAAAGAGGCTGGAATTCCAAATTTTCCAAAATGAAAGAGTGTCTGAAGGAATTAATTAACTGCCTGTTTGGAAAAAGAGAAACATAATTCGTAACAGTTGGGATCAAACTTAATGGGATGATGGATATTAGCGCCTGACTTTAAGCCAATAGCACTATGTACTTTCAATGAATGTGTTTCATACAATCTTTTTTAAAAAAAATCTTGCCAATTCTAGTAAGCATGCAATAGCCTTTTCCAACTGCTATCCCCTAATTAGAGGAAATATCAAACTTTCTGATATGACAACCTGCTGAAATGATAAATGACCCCATGAACAAAACCGATGATGACTTCCTTGTGGTTAATATTGGTAGAAAATGCACTTTTAATACTTCATTTTTTAAAAATTCAGCCAGTAAAATGGTAGAACGTTACATTATTTTAAAAAAAACTCATTTTCTTGAATTTTTTAAAGGTTCCAGTCACATCCAAAACAATTTCTAATAAGGGGGAAGCTTGCCTACCCTTGCATAAACCCTAGAATCTTCATCTTTCTGACGCTGTCTACCGTATGTGAGAATCTGGTCCATTTCAATTGTTTTGATCCGCAAAATAAATTACTCTTCAAGCAAACGACAACACTTCGCTGTTGTTTGGACATAATAGTCTTTAAAGGAGGCATTTAAACTTTATGAAAAATAAGTAGACATGCAAGCATACTAAGAAAAGAGGACGGGTGGAAAAGATTTGTAAGCTCAGCAATACTCAAAAGTGTGGATTTGCCTTTCACTGTTTGAGAATCTTTTCTCTGGTGAGTTGAGATGACACCTGTCACAATCCATGGCACGACAAAACCACGAAGCCCTTATCCGCGGAGACATAAGCGCGTTGCTAAAGCCGCGACGTCATCACCGCCGCGACAACAGCGCAGCAACAGAAGGGCGCTTTAAAACGGCGTCACGGCAGAAAGCCGATTTCAATTAAGGTAAGGGTTAGGATTAGGTTTAGGGGTTTGTTTTAGGTAGGGTTAGGTTTAGGGTACTGAGTGCTTGGGAATGCGCGGATTTGCCCTCCGCGATTATGTCATCGCGGTAGGGTCACATTTTTCCTTAGCGCTTCGAACGGCGCGAATTAGTCTTCGTGCTTATGTCTCCGCGGATAAGGGCTTCGCGGATTTGTGGTGGAACGGTCACAATCCACAAATAACACTGGTGAAATTGATGCTGGAGATGAATTCTGGGAATTGTGACAACTAGTATTCTGACCTAGGCTTCCTTAAAAAGCGTGAAGCAGAGTCTTGGTCCCGGCAAAACCCCTTTTATTTACACGATTGTGAAATCCTTTCATTCCCAGTCAGCAAGGCTTGGCAAACAGTCTTTCTGAGGAATGTTTATCCACACGAACCTCATCTCGTTTGGAGAGCTGCCAAACTAGTTTCCGAATGCAGGGCAAAGGCAAAACCTGGCACAGAGACTCACAAACAGAACTTTCCACTCTTGAAACGACAGAATGAACGAATTGTTTCCTGCAAAAGCCCACTCCCCATTTGTTCCTTTTTTTGTTTCCTCTGGGAGGGGCCAATCACCATCAAGGTGTGGCTTTACTCCTAAATCGGCCCTGCTTTCTTAGTTGGTCTTGTCTTCTGGCAACTCTGCTCATGCACACACTAGGAACAGGCTCCAGCTGTTCCTCTGCCTCACTGCTGGCTAGCTCCCTCTCTGCCTCCAATGCAGAACCCTCATCTGAGCTTTCCTCCCCAACCTCTTCACTGTCTGACTCTGCTGCCGGTGGGCCACACGCAACAACTAGCTAGAGAGCACTAGGTCGAATCTTGATTTGGTAGATGGGCATCTTGGCACACTGGTTAAAATTGAATTGAATTGAATTGAAGTGTGCAAAGCGTGCTGGTGGGGGTGGCGGAGCACCCTTGAGCGAACTGGCAGTAGCGGCAACTGGAACCCACCCACCCCGCTTACAAGGTCCCTTCCGACTCTATTAATCTGTATCTTATCTATCTATCCATCTCTGCTGGTAGACCTTAACTTTTCCCCGATTTGAAAACTGGAGCCAGTTTCCTAATCCTGCCCCGTTCAATGCCGTTTGTGCAATTCTCTGGCGCTTTGTTATGGTGTGCTTCTGCGTCTGTCTTGTGTCCTATTTCTCATTGGCTTCCGTGCCTGCTGAATCTGTTCTCCTCCAGCTTAGTTTTGTAGAACTTTTTGTTACACTGCTTGGGTGGGAGGGGGGAGATGTAGACAACCGTTGGCTAAAAATGTACTTTTCGCCTGCGTGGGGAACTTAACGGGCTAGCCAGTCTTCCGTGACATCCTTCTTAGCCGTCAGGGGAACGTGTTCAATGGGCCAAACGGAGAAAAAAAAAGTTCATAAGCCACCTTTTTCAGTGCCATTGTAACTTTGGTCGCTAAACGAACTGTGTAAGTCGAGGACTACTTGTGTTATGGGATTCCCTGGCCGGAGATTTCCCCGTGCTAGTAATACAGTTTGTTCAGTGAACAATCTGGTTAAAAGCAGATCGGGCAGCGTCCTTTTCCCCCTGCTGAGCACGAGCCCGGATCTCCCCACCACCACCACCATAGAGTCTCCTCCTAGTGCGGCCTCCTTTACCTCTCCTAGCTAAAAACTCTATCAATTGTGGAGCCGACAGGCAACAGGGAGCCGCAGCAGAGGGATGAAAAAGCCACATGCGGCTCCAGAGCCGCCAGTTGCCGACCCCTGGTTTAGACACAGTGCAAGATAAAATTTGTTAGAAAAGTTAAAAAGTCTTTCCTCCCCGTTATCTTGTAATTGCACCAGCTGAAAGGGTGCAAATGTCTTCCGGGAAGGTTGGTGGAAGTAAACAGGATGCAAATGTTTATGTACTCTGGATTTGCAGCCCTCATTCCAGCCCCAATAAGTGAGGGGTCCCCCAGCCGGTACTGGTTCACGGCCTGTTGCGAACCAGGGCGCACAAACAATAACAATAGCAATAGCAGTTAGATTTATATACCGCTTCATAGGGCTTTCAGCCCTCTCTAAGCGGTTTACAGAGTCAGCATATCGCCCCCACAGTCTGGGTCCTCATTTCACCCACCTCGGAAGGATGGAAGGCTGAGTCAACCTTGAGCCGGTGAGATTTGAACCGCCGAACTGCAGATAAGCAGTCAGCTGAAGTGGCCTGCAGTACTGCACTCTAACCACTGCGCCACCTCGGCTCTTCTCAACAGGTGAACATACAAAGCTGCATTTGTGTAAGCGGCAGGCGTGTGCATGAAAGCATCCCCTCTTCCCCCATCGCTGCTGTCAGTCCGCAGAACCGGAAACGTTGGGGACCACTGCAGTAAATGATAGAAAATGGGGAGGGTATATTACTTATTTTTAACCCTTTGCTGATTAGGGAGCTAAGTATCAACGTCCTGCTTTACGGAACTCTCTGGGCTATGTCGAGTCCGTTGATTCCTGCACTTGCTTTTCCTTTCTGCATCTATCTATGCCTTTCTTCACAGTAACCCTTGGCTGTGCACAGAATAATGTGTCTCCTCACCACTTTTGGGATGTGCTTTCACTCTGCATGTAAGTACAGCTTGAGAAGAAAAGTTTTGTCTGTTTTTGGAAAGGGAGCTTACTGGCATCATGAGTATGGTTCGAACTGAGTCTCGGCTTCTTTTTGGCCAGGATAAACAAGCATTTCTAACTGGGACATAAACACATGGACTCCACTCCAGGAGTGGGTGAGATTTCAGCCCCGTTGAGACCACAGGGACAACTCAAGCACAGAAAAAAGTCCCATAGATTTCAATGGGGAGTAAAATCAACAACAGACCAAATTCATACAGGAGCAAATAGCAATAGCAGTTAGACTTATATACCGCTTCTTAGGGCTTTCAGCCCCCTCTAAGCGGTTTACAGAGTCAGCATATCGCCCCCACAGTCTGGGTCCTCATTTTACCCATCAGAAGGATGGAAGGCTGAGTCAACCTTGAGCCGGTGAGATTTGAACCGCCAAACTGCAGATAGCAGTCAGCTGAAGTGGCCTGCAGTACTGCACTCTACCCACTGCGCCACTTCGGCTCTTACATTAGATCTTACATTCCCCATTATCTATGCTTACCCTGGTACAGCGGTCACCAACTGGTGGTCCGTGGACCACTAGTGGTGTGTGAGAAAAGTTTGGTGGTCCACAGAAAAATCTTTGCAATTTTGCATTGTTAATATTGCACTAAATCAGGGATCCTCAAACTACGGCCTGTCGAGGCAATTGCTCCCATTCGCTGGCAGGATGGGGTCCTTCAGGCACTTAGCTTGGCTGCCTATTTAGTAGCTCCATTCCTTCCTCCCCTCCCTTCCTGGCACTTCAGTGAGCGGTGCGCGAAACTTTGGCCAGGCTCCTCGAATGACAGAGTTTGCAGGGAGCCGATCTACCGTCTTTCCCCGAAAATAAGACAGGGTCTTATTTTCTTTTGACCCTCAAAATAAGCATGTGGCGTTATTTTTGGGGAGGTCTTATTATTTTTGAGGTGCAGGAGGTGGCGAGCATGGTCATGGCTTCATGGCTGCTGCTGTGTTGCAATATTTTCAGGGAGGGATTATTTTTTGGGAGGGTGGTTTATTTTAGCGCATGCGTTCAAAAGCCCGATTGGGCTTATTATCCGGGGAGGTCTTATTTTTGGGAAAACAGGGTAGCACCCAGGCTGGCTACAAGACAAACATTTGTTATTTGAGATTCCTAGCTGCAATGGACAGGAAAACTAGGGTTGATCCTGGGGCGCTTCCTTCTGCTAACAGGCGGCCAAGCTAAATGCCTGAAGGACCCCATCCCGTCCCTAATTCATATTAGCGTCCACAAGATTTACAATTATGAATTTAGTGGTCCCTGGGGTCCGAAAGGTTGGTGAGCCTTGCCCTGGTAGGTTCCCCACACCATAAACTTTCTAATTTTGAAGTAAGTCCAGTACATTTCAGTTAATTGCCTGAATTTCAGTTGGTTTAGAGAGAAATCCCATCTAGAGCCATTGCAACTTCATCCTTTTGTGGTTTAACCTAAAGTATTTTGCATTATAGTGGGGAATCCCTTAAAGGGTTTAGCGTGGGTTCTGTTAATTCAATTTCCAGATAAACAACACTTGAAACACAATGCTACATATTTTAATACTAGGTTATTGGATACTAACAGAATTAGGGGTCGGCGGTTCAAATCCCTAGCACTGCGTAATGGAGCGAGCTCCTGTTCCTTGTCCCAGCTTCTGCCAACCTAGCAGTTCGAAAGCACGTAAAAATGCAAATAGAAAAATAGGAACCACCTTTGGTGGGAAGGGAAGAGCGTTCCGTGCGCCTTCGGTGTTTAGTCATGCTGGCCACATGACCACGGAGACGTCTTCGGACAGCGCTAGCTCTTCACCTTAGAAACGGATATGAGCACCGCCCCCTAGAGTCAGAAACGACTAGCATATGTGTGCAAGGGGAATCTTTATCTTTTACTTTTAAACAAATGGACAAATCAGACATTGTGCACCTAGGCACAACTTCAAGGGGAAAAAAGATGAGCATTGAGATGATGGAACATCATCCCCGGCATCCCCAGCTTCAAGGGCTAATTGTTTGAAGGAAGTGGACACAACACATTCCAAAATAGGATTCCTCGACTTAAGTACCATCTAGAATGCATCATCTTCAAATTCCCAGAATCCTTTGAGGTAGACAGGAGTTCTGGGACTTGAAGTAGCTTCAACATGGACCAGATGGCTGAAAATCTTAGATCCAAGCCCTTTCTCCCAACTGGTTGGAGATCTGCTAGTAAATACTACATATTGCAAACCTTGGTGTAGTTGTGAGCTTGGGCTGTTTCTGAACATGTGAATTGTATGTGTGACTTGTATTGTTTTTACTAGAACTTTGCCTCAAAAAATGGAATCAAAATCACAACAAAATTACAAAAATCTTGTCTATAGCTGTCTAGTTGGACTTTTGCAGCGTATTTTTGAAACGTATATGAAGGTTTATGTTTTACCTCTCTCCCCCAGCTGATTGAAAAATAAAACTGTGAACAACAGTAGGAATATATTGTTTGTATATTTCTATTTTTGTGGGGGTGTTCTTTTAAAGTTTATACAACAGCCTTAAAACTTTGTAAGTCTAGCACGTTTATTAACTTTCTATTTTGAAAAGATCCTGATTTGACCAGAATGAATCTCTAACCAATTTACCGTGAGAAATATATGTTATGTATCTGTCCATTAGACTTTCGTTATCAAAAGTAAAAAAAGAAAAATCTTCATTTTTTTCAAAATACACTAATACTAATGGGAATTTTCTGCATTTGAAGAAGATGGGGCTTTTTGTATATGTTCTTAAATGTCTATTTCCCAAGAGCCCGAACACCAAAAGTGGGAAGGAGAAAATACATTTAAAGAGAGAGAGAAAAAAACCCTCAACCAAGTAATTAACATTGTTTTGTGTTTGTATGTGCCTTTTTTTAAACAAAGAATGTTTTGATTTTTGATTAATTATCCAGTATTTGTATGGGTTGGGAATGGGGAGGGAGCCTGTCTGTAAAATAACTGGTGGATTTGACGTTTATTTTTTCCCCCCGTATTTCTTTGAAAAGACACACCCGTTTTTTTCTTTCACTCTGTTTTTCTGTTAGTTTACCGATTTCACATATCATCCTGTGCTCCTTTGTTCAAGTAAGAGCATTCTGGCAAGGTTCAATCATTCTGCTTCATGTGTTTTCATGTGCTGGGCATGTATATTCAGGTCTAGTTTGGACCGTGGCACGACAAAACCGCGCTGGTCAAAATCGCAGCGATAAAATCGCAGCGTTAAAGCCGCGACGTCATCGCCACGCGTCATCACCGCCGCGACAACAGCGCGGCAACAGAAGGGCGCTTTAAAACGGCGCCGCAGCAGAAAGCCGACTTCATTTAAGGTAAGCATTAGGATTAGGTTTAGGGGTTAGGTTAAGGGTTAGGGTTAGGGTTAGGTTTAGGGGTTAGGTTAAGGATTAGGTTTAGGGTTAGGTTTAGGGTTAGGTTTAGGGTACTGAGTGCTTGGGAATGTGCGATTTTGCCCTCCGCGATTATGTCATCGCGGTAGGGTCACGTTTTTCCTTAGCGCTTAGAACGGCGCGAATTAGTCTTCGCGCTTATGTCTCCGCGCAGAAGGGCTTTGTGGTGGAACCGTTTGGACCCTATGAATTTCCTCAACCTCAAGAGCCAAGGCATTTTGGACAGCACAGAAAGGCTGTTGAGATACTACCAGCCCACTTTGTCACCTGCTTGTAGGAGTAACCATTTATTTCCCTTGCCCTGTGCGGGAAACCATATCAAATGCAGACCAGAAATAAAATATCCTGGGAGAAAATTATCAGTTCTCTGGCTTTAATTTATTTGGAAACTAGAGCCGAGGTGGCGCAGTGGTTAGGGTGCAATACTGCAGGCCACTTCAGCTGACTGCTATCTGCAGTTCAGCGGTTCAAATCTCACCGGCTCAAAGGTTGACTCAGCCTTCCATCCTTCTGAGGTGGGTAAAATGAGCACCCAGACTGTTGGGGGCGATATGCTGACTCTGTAAACCGCTTAGAGAGGGCTGAAAGCCCTGTGAAGCGGTATATAAGTCTAACTGCTATTGCTATTTGGGGGATGAAAGTTTCAGTAGTAGTAGACCATTTGGTCTAGTGCAAGGGTCTCAAACTCAAGGCCTGGGAGCCAGATCCGGCCCGCGGGGTGCTTAGATCTGGCCCATGGGCTGCCATGGAAACAGGAAAGGACCAGCCTACAGTCTCTCTGCCAATAAAAACGGAGCTCAAGAGGGCCGTGCACAGTCATCCCAGGCCCCGTTTTCGGCCGCAATGGCCTCCTGCAGCTCTCTGCCTGTGAAAATGGAGCTCCATTTTTGTTGGGAGAGGGCTGCAGGAGGCTGTTGCAACTGAAAATGGAGACCAGGAAGCATGCGCAGCCCACCCGAGCTCTGCTTTCGCTGGCAGAGGGCTGCAGGAGGCCATCCCAGCCGAAAATGGAGCTCAGGGGCCTGTTTTCACTGGCAGAGCACTCGGGGCTCCCATCAGAGTAAGGTCAAGCTGGCCATGCCCACACTGGCCACGCCCATCCCCCCCCGAGGTCAAACACAACCCCGATGCGGCCCTCAATGAAATCGAGTTTGACACCCCTGGTTTAGTGGTTAAGGCACCCAGCTAGAAAGCAGGAGACAGTGAATTCTAGTCCCGCCTTAGGCATGAAAGCCAGCCGGGTGATTTGGGGTCAGTCACCAGGCGATGGCGAGTTCTAGTCCCATCTTAGCCATGAGGGCCAGTCACTCTCTCCACCCAATTCAGCTCACAAGGTGATGATTCTGGAAAAAAATAGGAGAAGGAAGACAGATTCGTTTGTCACCTTCGGTTATTTCTAAAAATATTAAAGGTGCACGATACAATTTTTTTTTTTAAGTATGCAGGTCCCAGTCGCTAGACTTGACTATATCATCCCATTTCTCATGTCTTCATTCACACTCTTTACTTTTCGAAGGCAAACAACAACTTGTTTATTTTTCTGTTACGTTATTTTCCCTTTCTTTGTATTCTGAACCTTTTTCCCTTTTCTTCTCTTTTTTTCTGTAGCTTCTTCTTTATGTAAGCTGTCCGTCACCTTGCCAAGTTCCACTTTTCTCCTCCTCATGGACTGTGTAAGCGCGTTAGAAGACCCATCCGAGTTCTGTCTCACAAACCCCACCCCACCCCTTCCCCAGTTGGGAGACGAGAGACCTCATATCTTCCACAACCTCCACCACCTTTGTGGTCTCTGAAAATCAACTTGTTGGGTCTCTCTGCATTCACTTCTTTGGCAAGTTTCAGTCCACATTCAGACTTTTCAAGCTGCCCAGACTGATGAGGCAGAAGAGGTGGGGGGCAGAGAGAACTTGGGGCGCCATTGTAGTTCATTGCACTTGGGAACTTTCTAGGTTCTGATGCAAGGAGAAAGGACTCCTGAAGTGGACCTGCGTGTGTGTGTGTGCGTGTGTGTGTGTCTATGCATGTCAGAAGGTTGCGTGTGTTTATATGCAAACTCCAGATACCGCTGAAGTATCTTGCTGAATGAAGTGTTATCTATCTGGCACTCAGTTCTTTCTGAGGACTATAATCCTAGTCGCGTTGAAAGCCATATGAATTCGTCCCCAAGTTCCTAAAGTTTGTCTTCACAACACTCCTGGAGCCGCATGTGGCTCTTTCATCCCTCTGCTGCGGCTCCCTATCGCCGTTCGGCTCCACAATTGATAGGAATATCAGTTAGGACAAGTAGAGGAAAAAGGACGCCGTACTAGGAGGAGACTCTATGGTAGGGGGGAAACTGGACTTCCATCCAGCTCCAGGATTGAAATGAGGGGCTTCCGGTTAGGACCTTTGTGGCTCTTTGAATCTATTAAGGTTGCCGGCCCCTGGCCTATGGAGACTCAGGCATCAAACTTAGGGATGGAGCCACCATTTTGGATTACACCCTATTTTTAACCCAGTTCAAACCGTTTGACTTCTTTTACTTACCTTTCAACCTGACCACCGTAGTGCTCCCATTCTCCTATGGGAGGGGCCATTTATCATCCATCGGTGGCCTCACTCCCAAGTCGGCCCTTGCTCCTTAGCTGTTCCCTTCATCTGACAACGCTGCGTATGCACACACTAGGAACAGGCTCCAGCTGTTCTTCTGCCTCACGGATGTCTGACTTCGAAGGCAACTGATAACTGTCAGACGACCCCCATCTCTGCCTCCGACACAGAGCCCTCATCCGAGCCTTTCCCAGACTCCAGGACTGGCCCATGGTCCTCCCCGACCTCCTCACTCTCCGAATCTGCTGCCAGCTCTGCTGGCTGCTAACAGGCCACAATATACACCGTTGGGAAATTCCTATGAATATTGCTAGTCTCTTTGCTGTCTGGTGAACACTTCATGTACAGTTAGTCCTCAACATACAACTACAACAGAGCCCCAAATTTCCATTGCTTTGCAAGACAGTTGCTAAATGAGTCACACCTCGTTTTTACGACATTTCTCGTCACAGCTATGAAGCATATCACTGCCGCTGTTAAGTAAATCATGCGGTTGTTAAGCAGATCTGGATTCCCCCATGGGCTGAGGAGGTTACAAATGGTGATCATATGACACCCACCCCCCCAGAACAGTCATAAGTACATGCCAGTTTCCAAGTGTCCAAATTTTTGATCACATGACCTTGGGGATCCGCAAGGATCGTATGAAAACTGGTCATACATCACTTTTCTCAGCACTGTTGTAACTTCAGTCATGGTTATAAGTTGAGGACTATCTATTGTCTGTTGGGAAGTTATTGTTCACCTTTGGTACTCGAGGAATTGTTGACGATTCTGACTTTTGCACCTCGCGGGGATTTGTTCCGCTTTAAAAGTTCATCCCTGTCAACTTACAAACCCAGTAAACATGTCCTGAAAGCAAGTTCAGAATTGCATGTGGAACAGAGAATATTCTCTAATGAGTTCAACCCGATTAATGATTGTTTTCCTCGACGTGCTGGCATTTAATGTTTACAGCTCACCATTCCTCTGTTTTCTGGATCAACAAGCAAGGAATTTAGTAGTTGAAACACTCCACGATCTTCATCCCCGAGGCCTAAAGTGCCCTAGAAGCCAACAGTCCAGTTCTTTTGATGACGACTGATATTTTTCAAGGCAAAACTCTTGCCAAGCGGTTCCAATGAAGTCAAAGATTAAAAACCGAGTTGCAATAAAACACAGTGAAAAATCGAAGCAGTGAAATAAAACCCCAAAGATGGCTACGTCAACATTAAGCACATCTCTCCAAGGTTGAGTGAATTCCCCCAAGTTCTATGTGGACTACACAAACAGTTTGGGTCAGAAGCAACATTTGGGTTGTGGAGTGTCCGGTCACACAACCACAGGCTGACTTCTTGTGAGAACGATCAAACCTGAAAATACATGTTGAGGGGTTAGAAATTCTTGGCTAGAACCATCAAGGATTGTCTCCCACTTTTTTTTTTCAATGTTAAAACCTGGATGGTAAACCTGTTCACTTTATATCCTGGTGTGTAAATTGTATCTCTCGCAGGAGGTTTGTCAACCCTGGCTCAGCTGCACTAGTGTGATCCCTGAAGAGTGACTCTCGTGGGGGCACAGTATGATTCATTTTCAGAATTGCTTGGGTCGTGGTTTATTCCGTATATTTATTTTTCAGGGCGTGCAGAATCCTGGCCCAAACCCGGACCGATTCTGAACAGCAGGGGGGGGGGGAATTAGTCCCGTAAATCGGGATAGAAATCAAAATGCAAACCCCCCACGGAAGGTACAAAATCCAATAAACAAAACCACAAATACAGTATGAGATTCAGTCCAGGAATAAACCAGATAGTATGTACACGAAGGCTCTCTGCTGCACTCTCGCACAATTCCAGCAGAGACCTCACTTGGTTCACTAATGTTACAGACGAACTGGGGAGGCCTGCCCAGAACTTCATCACTGGAGGGATTTAGGAAAAGACTGGGCAACTGCCTGTCTGAAATGGATTCAGCCGGTTCGAACTGGTTCGGGAGAACCGGATGCTAATTTTGTATCTGGTTCGCCGAACCGCTAGTTGGAAGGACTGGCTAGCCCACCCCACGCCTCCCAGGAGTCTCCTCATGGCCCGTTCATCATGCCAGGTAACTGCAGGGCCCGTGCAGAGGTTCTGGAAGGGTGAGAAACGGGCCTCCGGGAAGTCTGGAAGGGGGACAGTTTCTGGGCCTCCGGAGCCTGGGAGAGGCAATTTCCACCCTCCTGGAGGCTTGCGGAAAGCCTCCGGAGCCTAGGGAGGGCAAAAAATGGGCCTGCCGGAATTCCCGAATTCCGGCCTCCAGAACCCAAGAGAGGCCGTTTTCACCCTCCCGGAGGCTCGAAGAAAGCTGGGGAGGATGAAAAGCGGGGTTTCCAGAAGTCCGGATATGGACCAGTTTCCAGCCTCTGGAGCCTGGGGGAGGCCATTTTTGCTCTCCCGGAGACAAACCTCTAGAGCCTGGGAGGTGGGTGAAAACACACACTCTCGCCATGGTACAGGAGGCCGAGTAGGCCACGGCCCCCATGGCCACACCCACCCAGCAACCGGGCAGGGAACCGGATGCTAATTTTTTTCAATCCCATCCCTGGGTATAGGGTCTCCTGCTTGAGCAGAGGGTTGGACTAGAAGACCTCCAAGGTCCCTTCCAGCTCGATTCTGAAACCCTCGGGCATCGAGATCAGGAAAACAATGCATGCACAAGTTGAAGATACCTTCTCCTGGAGAAGGTCGAACCCGTGAAGGCAAGGTTTTGCACCCATGTTTTGTGCCTGAACTGAGGGTTGGGAGGGGAGGCTTTTAACTATTGGAGGAAAAATTGCATTTTCTGCATTGCCTGCTCCATTTAGCAATTGTGACTGCAATTATCTTGGAAAAAGAAAGTACAATTCTTAACTGGAACCTTGAAAGGAAGAAATGTGATGCAACAGGATTTATACTGTCTTGGGAATGTCAACAGGAGTGAAGTTAAGAGAAAGCAGTGGGTTGTGTTTCTTTGTGTGCGTTAAAATGCTTTGAAGCTGAAAGCTCCATAGCTTTTAGTTTCTCCATTCAATTGATTAAATCAGGCCTAACGACTCTTAAAAATTAACAGATTAAGAGTTGGAAGGGACCTTGAAAAATTAACAGATTAAGAGTTGGAAGGGACCTTGCAGGTCATTTAGTCCAACCCCCTGCCCAAGCAGGAAACCCTACATCTGCCTCTACCTAGGATTGAACTCACAACCTCTGGATTGAGAGGCGAAAGTTCCACCTCTAGGGGGAATAATGCTTTACAGTTTGCCCCCCGTTATCTGGAAAGTATTAGATAATCTTATTTTTAATATAAATGATTACCATTTCAGGGAGTTTAAAAAGTGGTCAATTTAGCTGTTGCTGTTACCACGATGACTGGGGAGCAGTGATGCGTTAATGTTGTTTTATGGCTCGGTTTACTGGGATCACCATTTCTAAATCCTTTCAATTTGTGTCTGGAAAGATGTGCATTTTTGCCATACGCCGATGTTCACCTTATGTCTTATTGCCTTGATATGAAATACACTTTTCCGATGATGTTTAAAAGACGTTTCTGCAAGAGTGAAAGTCCAGAGCTTATTCCTACAGGGAGTTTTTATGTGTAATTGAAGCGCGCCGACAATGTCTCCTTCGAACAGTGACGATGACCAAATTGCCACACTCAGACCTGTAGGCCTCCCAAGATCACACAAAGCAGACTCCTTGTCTCGATAAAACCTCTTTTATTTAGGTTGAAGGGAATTCCTCTCCAGCAACGTCCCGGCCAACAGTCTTTCAAGAGATTTCACAACTACAGACCTTTATCAGGCTTGGAGATTTGCCAGGCCGATATCTTCCAAACGCCACTCTGTAGCAGACAATACTTGGCAAGAACTCAGGAATGGATCTTCACCCTAATGAATGGAACTCATTGTCTCCTGCAAACTCCACTCCCCTTTTGCTCCTCTTTATTCCCTATAGGAGGGGCAATTCACCATCCACCTGTGCCTTTACTCCTGAGTTGGCCCTTGTTCCTTAGTTGTTCTCTTCTCCTGGCAGCTCTGTGCATGCGTACACTAGGAACAGGCTCCAGCTGTTCATCTGCCTCACTGATGTCCGACTCCGAAGGCAGCTGATAACTGTCACGACGGCCCCATCTCTGCCTCAGAGTCCTCTGTAGAATACTCACCCGGGCCTTCCCCAGACTCCAGGACTGGCCCATGTTCCTCCCCAACTGCCTCACTGTCTTGAGTGCCACCAGCTCCGCTAGCAGGCCACAAGACCAACAGCCCAATTAATGTTGTTGAAAAGCACCCATTGTTCAAATCTGTCAAGATCTTTTTGTTGGGATCCTGACCTCCCCATTCCTTGGAATCACAATATATCCATCTTGATTCCCAATGGTGAAAAAGTAGGGATACTCTCCATCTTATATAAATCCATTTAGCCAGTGGTGGGTTTCAAAAATTGTTCGAACCTACTCTGTGGGTGTGGCTCCTTTGTGGGAGTGGCTTCCCGCCCATGTGACCAGATGGGAGTGGCTTCCCGCCCATGTGACCGGATATGAAGATGCCGACGACACTTTTCAGAACCACCTTAAATTACCTCACACACAGCACTGGCATGCATAAGAATATGATGTAAACTTGTTTTTTAAAAGGCATCTTTGATTTGCGTTAAAACAACTTCAACACACGCAATGTTCTGATTGCACCACAAACGCAGTAGTCATCCTTACCTTTCACAGAGGCACTGAGTTTTATAAATATGAGCATGATAGTGTAGAATAATCATATCCAAGGACCAGTGGTGGGTTTCAAAAGCTTTTGGGACCTCTTCTGTAGGTGTGGCCTGCTTTCCGGGTCCACTGGTGGAACCTCTTCTAACCGGTTCGGTAGATTTGACGAACCGGTTCTACCGAATAGGTGCGAACTGGTAGGAACCCACCTCTGCATTTAGCCAACATGACTGATGCTGGGAATCAGGGTTTTAAATCATAAGACCCTGAAAGCTGTGTGTGGCAGCTGGTTTTTCTGCTCAGAGTAGTTACGCTACTTACGACTTGGGTCGGTTCATCTTCAATACTGCCTCAAGGGTGGTGGTAGGCATAAGCTACTAATGAAATGTTTGTTGAGGACTGGGTACTATGGACACAAGTTAAAAAAAGATTCTGTACTGGGCCAGTGATGGATTCCATGAGCTTCTCCCGATGCTGACTTGGGCTTGAAATCCCTACTTGATACCTTAAAAATGTGGCACAGCTTCGCGATTCCCATTTGCGAGCTGCGTAATACACAGGCCCAGGTACGCGGAGCAGTGAAGCCAATTCTTCACTGTCAAAGCAGGCTGTCGTTCGACTACCGCCCCTTGTTTCAACTCTGTCCAAGTTCTCTCTCCTAGCCAGAGATCCAGTTCCAGGCTCAGCTGCTTCCCTAGTTGCCTTGCTTAAATAGGGATGTGTGTGTAAGAGAGAGAGAAGAGGGAGGGAGAGAGGAGAGAGAGAAGCTACCCCTTTTATTTATTCTGGAGAAGCTCACAGTGGGGGGACGGCATCCTGCTGTAACCCAGATGAAATCAAGTGCTTGGTCTGTAGATCGCATTCTGGATGAAGTACGGAGGGGATGAAGAACAGAATGACAACACCTGTTGTGGTCTATTGTCTTCTAAAGCAGGGGTCTCCGACTTTGGCAACTTTTAAGACTTGTGGACTTCAATTCCCAGAATTCCTTAGCCCGCAAAAGGAGAAATTGTATTGTAAACATCTTGATAGGAGTAGGTTCAGGAGTCTCACCCTGGGAGTCTTCAGCTTCCAATTATGGCTGGCTGAGGAATTTGTGAGTTGGAAATCCAGAAGTCTTAGGAGTGTGGAGAGCCCTGAAACAAGCAATGGAAGCTGCCTTAAACCAGGGGTGAAATGCTACCAGTTCGGCCGAACCGGTGTTTCTGACAATCAGCCGTGACGCGCGATTTATATCAGCTCGAAAGCAGGATCAATATAAATCGCATGGCACAGTGGATCCCTGCACCCTTACTGTAGGCTTACCTTTACAGGCGTGCTCGGTAGCAAGCTCTGCCCACCCGCCCGGATGTGTTTTTGATGCTCTGTGCATGCGTGGAAGCTCCCGGGGTGGCGCCAGAGGTGGGTTCCTACCGGTTTGGCCGAGTAGGTAGTAACTCGGCCTGCTACGCCCCCAAACCGGTTCTCTTATTGTTTTTTTAAAAATACTGTGCATGTGCGTGCGTGCAGCACATCCCTGAGTGAACCAGCAGTAGCAGCAGCCGGAACCCACCTCTGGGTGGCGCACACTCACATTGGTACCAAACTGTTAGCCAAGGTAAGTTGATTTCATCCCTGCCTTAAACCCTTTGGAACGAACTCCCCGCAGAGATTCGGACCCTCGCCTCTCTCCAGGCCTTCCGAAAAGCCGTTAAAACCTGGCTGTGTCAGCAGGCCTGGGGTCGATGAGTCCCCTTCCCCTCTCGAATCGTGTGGCTGTTGGTTGTTTTTTAAATGCCCTGTATTTTGTAGTTTTTGTATCTTTCCCTTCCCCTCCATCGGGTTTGTGCCCCGCCCTGAGTCCCGTAGGGAATAGGGCAGCATATAAATAAAATGAAACTCAAAACTCAAACTTTGGCAAAACGGAGCCAAGAAGAGAAACAGCTACTCATTCATTCCATCCAGACTCCACCCCACCTGACCCCACCCCGGGGTTACCCCTTCGAAAGAAATCCAAGAACTCAGAAGCTGAAGGACAACGTATTTGTTTTTATTGCTACCCTGAAGCCTTTCTCCATGAGACTGGCAAACAGTACCTTCCACGGGGTGGGGACTGTGAAGAGAGCTTTAAAATCTAGGAGATCCTTTTCAAGAGGGCTATTCCAAGCAGCAGTGCATTTAGGATCGAAACAGAAGATCTTTAAAAGTCTTTTTTTTCCCCCCCACCACAAAACTTTTTTGTCCCCGTCTTAAAAGTTGTAGATTTACACAAACATAAAACGGTCAGGGGGGGAAACGTAAGGAAAGTGGGAAATCTAAGATCATTTATACACAAAGCTACAAAAATGGCCTAAAGGACACAACAGGTGCTTTCAATGCCCACCGTTGGTTTCGTTTTGTTCTATTGTTGCATTTGATGCACAAAACTTTTTCTGTATATAAAAACACAAAAGAAGAAAGATGTTACGTTTCGTGTTGGTCAGTACCCAATGCACAGCAGCAGGCCTAGAGGTCGGTCTATAAAATTAAAATCGCAATTGTTGTGCGACTTTCCAAACCAAACATAACACCGTTCTTGAATGTCCATTTTTACTTCCTACGAACAAGGACAGGTTATACACAAAGATTCTTTTTTTTTCTTCTCTCGTTGAAATTAAAATCTTAATTTTAAAAGCAAGTTTTTCGTTGGACCTACTACCACAGTCGAAAAGACCAAAAGTGGTAGAATATGACAGAAGAGAAACTGGTCAAAAGAGAAGGCGTTTATATCTCTTCTGTTCGTGGAAGATGAATCAAGGGAATCTTCTCCAAAATAAAAGTGCAAAAAAAAAAAAAGACACACACAAACATACACAAACCACCATATCTAGGAAGTCGTACAATTTGGAAAATCGTTTTTAAAAGAAGTTAGGGGAGTTAGGGAGTCCTTTAGGAAAAAAAAGGAAGGAGATTTGGGCGGAGGAGGAAAAGGGGAAGAAACACAGCCAGAAGTCTGAAAAGCATTCGGCACGCTTCCGTGTCGATTATTTTCAAAACAAATGAGAGATTACAATACACAACAGTCGGTCGAAACGGTGGAAAACGAACAACACTACGGAAACGGGTGGTTTTTGCTACTATTTTTTTTTTTGAGTTGGTTTTTGGGGTCTTTTTTTTTTTTAAAGGGACTTAAAATCAAGAGTTGAACTTTGAGAACAGAGTTAAAAACTATCATTCGCCGCCAAAGGAAAACCAAGGGAATAGGGGGAAGATATATATATATTTTGTTGGTTGTTTAAAAAATAAAAATAAAAGGATAGTTAGCTCCCTTCTGCTTAACCCTGTTAAGGTACGGCCTTTCCCTCCATTAGCCCAGAAGGCCAATGGGCTGCCTGATGATGTATCTGCACAAACAGCCTTTCCGCATAGTGTTTCTCAATCTAACCAACTTGAAGATGTGTGGACTTCAACTCCCAGAATTCCCCAGCTATGCTGGCTGGGGAAATCTGGGAGTTGAAGTCCACACATCTTCCAAGTTGCTGGAGTTTGAGGGACACTACATCACAGAAACAGGCTGCAGTGGAGGGCAGGGAGAAATACTGCCTCCTTGCCACGCAATGTCGACCTTGCCTTCCCCGCCATCCGGCGGACTCTCCTCGTTGTACAGCCGCTTGATCCCATCGTAGAAGTCGTCCACCTCCATCTCTTCCACTTTGCGCTTGGCCGTCGCGGGCTTGCACCTGCCGGGAGGGAGCCGGCGGCGGCGGCAGAGCAAAGCGGATCCTTTGGCGGGCGCTCCCAGCTGGCTGCTGCTGCTGCCACCGTTGTCCTGCAAATCGGGGACCGGGACCGCGAGGGCGTGGAATCGGAAGGCCCCCGCGGGGCAAGTCACCAGGTTGTGCTTGAGGGGACTGTAGACGTAGACCGAGTTGGGGAGCAGAGGAGGCTGCAGGGTGGAAAGGTGCTTGGATACCAACTCCCGGCAGTGGATCAGCTGGGAGCTGTCCATCTGGATCGGAGGGAGACAGAAAAGAGAGACAAAGGGATCCTTTTAAGTCAGGGTTGGCAAGAATGCAGGAATGAACAGATTGCCTCCTGCAAACTCCACTCCCCATTCGCTCCTCTGGGAGGGGCCATTCATCGTCCACCTGTGGCCTTACTCCCAAGTCGACCCTTATTCTTTAGCTGTTCCCTTCATCTGGCAACTCTGTGCATGCGCACACTGGGAACAGGCTCCAGCTGTTCGTCTGCCTCACTGATGTCTGACTCTGAAGGCAGCTGATAACTGTCAGACGGCCCTGGCCCCTTCTCTGCCTCCAACACAGAGCCTTCCCCAGACTCCAGGACTGGCCCGTGTTCCCCACTCTCTGAATCTGCTGCCAGTTCTGATGGCCATTGGTGGGCCACAACAGATGCATTATGTGCAGGCCATGCCCCCACCCAGTTTAGCAAGGGTGGGTGGGAAGTCCTGATACATCACGTGATGACGCCATGACGTGAGATTGACACCCTTGTTTTAAGTGGTTACTGTTGGGATTGGAAACATTGAAAAGGACCTTGGAGGTCATCTAGTCCAGGGGTCCCCATCCCACTACTGGGCCACAGCCTATTCGGAACCGGGGCATGGCGTTGTGCAGGTGCACCCGCCTCTCGCGCAGCCCAGTTCCCCTCTTCCCACCCCCAGCCAGGTCACCAATAGCAATAGCACTTAGACTTACCGTATTTTTCAGAGTATAAGACACACCATGATTTTGAAGAAGTATTTTTTTTAAAAAAAAAAGGTTTTTACACTCTGCAGGCTTCCCAACCCCTCTGCACACCTTGTTTTTGCAAAATAAATAAAAGAAAAGAGGGGGGGGCATGCAGAGGTTTGGGAGGCTTGTTGAGTGCTCCTGGAGGGGCTCTGGGAGGGGGGCAAGAATGGCCCATTATTTGTTCGTTTTTGTCCTCCCCAGCCCCCAGGAGCACTTTGCAAGCCTCCCAAACCCTCTGCACGTCCATTTTTTGCAAAAGGGGCGGGGTTTTGGTAGCCCAAAAATGCTGTATTCAGTGTATAAGACACACCCAGATTTTCACCCTCTTTTGTGAGGGAAAAGGGTGCGTCTTATACTGTGAAAAATATGGTATATACTGCTTCACAGTGCTTTACAGCCCTAAACGGTTTACAGAGTCAGTCTATTGCCCCCAACAATCGGGGTCCTCATTTTATTGACCTTGGAAGGCTGACTCAACCTTGAGCTGGTCAGGATTGAACTGCTGGCAGAATTAGTCTGCAATACTGCAATCTAACCACTGCGCCACCATGGCTCCTAACTCACTCTAAAGATAACAGCAATAGCACTTAGACTTATATACCGCTTCACAGTGCTTCACAGCCCTCTCTAAGCGGTTTACAGAGTCAGCCTCTTGCCCCCAACAATCTGGGTCCTCATTTTACCCACCTCCGAAGGATGGAAAGCTGATTCAACCTTATGCCTGATAAGATTTAAAAGTGTGTTGGCCTTACCTGATGTGCTTCATTAAGGTTACACCTTCAACCATGGGTGGGTGGATACGAACTTGCATTAACAAGGCTTACAAAAAACCCACCAGACCCTCCCATTGCCCAAATGGGTAACAGCTCATTCACACTGGAGAACTGTCAAATTGCAGGCAGCCGGTAGGCGGCCGAAGTAGCCTGCAGTACTGCACTCTAACCACTGCGCCACCCTGGTTCAGTAAGGTTGGGGACCGCTGATCTAGTCCAACATAAGAGGGTGTCAACCAGTGGTGGGTTTCAAATTTTTTTAGAACCTCTTCTGTAGGTGTGGCCTGCTTTGTGGGAGTGGCTTGCCGGCCATGTGACTGGGTGGGCGTGGCCAACTTGTAAAATGTGGTGAAACTCACTTAACAACGCTCTTGCTTAGCAACCAAAATGTTGGCTCAGAAACTCTGGCATTTGAAGCACGCAAGTCTTAAAGCTGTCAAGTTACAAGACCGTTGTACCCCTAACCCTTTAGAAAAAAAACACCCCAGGGGTGTTCAAACTTGACAGCTTTAAGACTTGTGGACTTCAACTCCCAGAATTCCTCCTCTCGCTCTTCATCTTGATGATGTGCGGACGGGCGGGTGGGGGGAGCTGCAACCGGTTCTAAACGGCACTGTAGATTTGTGGAACCTCTTCTATAGAAGAGGTGAAAACTGGGAGGAACCCACCCCTGGTGTCAACCTATTCTCCAAAGCACCTGAGGGTAGAACAAGAAGCAATGGGTGGAAACTAATCAAGGGGAGAAGCAACTTAGAACTGAAGATGAATTTCCTGACAGCGAGAACAATTCATCGGTGGAACAACTTGCCTCCAGAAATTGTGGATGCTCCAATACTGGAAGTTTTTAAAAAGACACCGGACAACCATTTGTCTGGAATGCTATACAGAGGGTTGGACTAGAAGTCTTCCAAGGTTCTTTCCTGCTATTCTACAACCCTGTAGGAATTCTAGTGACAGGGATGGTGAACTCATGACATGCCTGTCACAAGTGACTCCGGACCTCTGGATGTTGAAGTCCACTTCAGGGGCTTCACAAGAACAACATCCAGAGGTCTGGAGTCTTGGCGTGTCACCAAAAATGGCATGGTGACACTTGTGACACGGGTTGTTTGTTCTCCCCGTCAGGAAATTCCTCCTCATTTCCAGGTTGAATCTCTCCTTGGTCAGTTTCCATCCATTGTTCCTTGTCTGGCCTTCGGGTGCCTTGGAAAATAGCTTGACCCCTTTCTCCTCTCTGGGGAAGCCCCTCAAATACTGGAAGATGCGATCACGTCTCCCCTGGTCCTTCTCTTCACTAGACTAGCCATGTCGTCCCTGCAACCCGTTCATGGTACGTTCCAAAATTCCAAGACAGCATCAAGACAAAAGCTCCCCCCTTTCCACCTAAGGTTCAGTGGTCTGGTCCTACCTGTGCCTTGTGGAGCAGCTCAATGATGAGCGCCAGCCAATCAGGGATCAGCTTCTCCACTTCCAGGCTCACGATGGCCAGGGCCAACATGGAGCCCTTGAACTGAAGGAGCTGGTAGCAGGCTAGGCAATGCAGTAAGTGCTTGGTCAGCAAAGCGACGTGCTGGGATGGATTCACCTTGGGCAGGCTGGTCAGCAGTTGAGGCCTGGTGGACAAGGCCACTGCATGGAACTAGAGTGGGATGAGAAAGAGGAGAGTGAACACCATGGCATCTCACCGAGGGGAAGAAGACGCGTTCTGATCTGCAGGTAAGCTCCAAACCTTCTCTCCCTCCTTCGACACCGGGGTTTTATTGGGCGTGCTGGTGCTAGGAAGTTTATTTTCGCTATAGCTCAGGGATGGCTAACCTTTTTGTTATTGGGTGCCAAAAATGCGAGGCTGTGTGCATGATAACTTGTATGTGTGCCGGCACCTGTTGTGGCCCAACAGGAGCCGTTGGAGCTGCCACCAGAGTCCGACAGCGAGGGGCCCTATGAGTCGGCTCTGGAGGATGTGGAGGACCCTGTACAGGGTTCCGACTCCGAGCAGGGCGCAGAGAGGCTAGTTGGCCACCAGGAGGCACCTGAGCCTTGGACCGGTGGGGAGGAGACAAGGGAGTGTGATCCGGATGTCAGCAGTGGGGAGGAGCCAAGGGAGTTGGTTCCTGGATGCCCGGCACCGGAGAGCTAATAAGCGTCAGGAACAGTTGCGCAGTTACAGGAGGTAATTGCACTCAGCTGGTGGCAATTAGGCTCCTCTCAAGACTATAAAAGGAATGCTTGTGCACACGCCCCTTTTGCAGGAGTCAACGCGTTAACTAATGTTGGAGAACTGTCGTGTTAGCTTGGCAGGCTGGATTGCTGCCAAGGACCTGTCTGTCTGTTAATAAATTCCGTAAAGTATCTTTGGCTCGGAGTGCTTTGGTGTGGGACAGGGGGAGTCAGAACAGCACCCATAATGCAAAGCACATTCCCACGTGCACATGTTGGCACAATCCCTCCCGCCCCAATGTGCGCTGCACTACTCGCCTCCAAGATGAGCTTGGTATTTCCGCCATGGGAGTCTGTTTGGTTTTGCCAAAAACTGCTGTTTACTTCCACATTTTTGGCAAAACCATGCCCACAGCAAACTGGTTTGCTTCACAACTGTGGCGCTTGCTTGCCCAACTGTGGTGATTCACCCATCTGTTTTGTGAGCATCACAAGTTGCGACTGCAATGGACTGGGCTCCACTGTGGTTGTAACTCAAGCACAACCTACGATTTCTAGTGTTCTGAACATTATATCTACACTGAGGAGTTCTTCTGAATGTCATTTTCAGCTGCCCAGAGTCATTTTGTTACAAGATAGGTGAGGAAGGAAGGAAGGAAGGAAGGAAGGAAGGAAAAAGAAGGAAAGAGGGAAAGATAGAAAGAAGAATGAAAGGAGGCAGAGAAAAATAAAAAAGGGAAAAAAGGAAAGAAAAAGGAAGAAGAAAAAGGGAGGGAGGAAGGGAGGGAGGGAAAAAAGAAAAAGAAAAAAGGGAGGGAAAGAAAGGGAAGAAAGGCAGGCAAAAAATAAAAAAGGAAAGGAAGGAAGAAAAGAAAAAGGAAGGAAAAAGAAGGAAAGAGGGAAAGATAGAAAGAAGAATGAAAGGAGGCAGAGAAAAATAAAAAAGGGAAGGAAGGAAAAAGAAAGAAGAAAAAGGGAGGGAGGGAAAAAAAGAAAAAGGAAAGAGGGAGGGAAAGAAAGGCAGGCAAAAAATAAAAAAGGAAGGAAGGAAGAAAAGAAAAAGAAAGAAAGAAAGAAAAACAAAATCAAATCAAAGAGGACAATTTTGAGATATGCTCTGCCAATGCAACTCGTTCCTCAAAAGGGCTGTTCCTCAAAAGTACAAGTTAAATCAAAATACATTTGAACACGTACATTAAAATTGGGTAGAAAGATGCGTCCTGCCCCCCCCCCGCCTCCTTTTAACCCTTGCTATCCTGAAGGACAATTGAGAGGCTAAAACCAGCCCTCTTCTCCTGCATCCCCCAGCCGAGACAGGTTTATAACAGCAGAAGAGGGTTTTGTCCCAAATACTTACAATGTGGAGGAAATCCAACGGAGTGGCCATGTGAAGATCCCAGTTCAACTTATCCAGAATAATCTTCTCCATTCTGCGGATCTCTGCTGGAGAGCAGCCACAAAAACTCTCTCTGGCCAAGATCTTCAGGACTGGAATCTTCTGGAGGATTGAAGCGGAGAAGAAGACATGGGTGAAGAGCGTCCTTCAAAAAACACCCCGCAGACCACTGAAAAAGCATTCCCAATCTGGAAACCTTCCAACACTGTTAAACTGCCATAACAGATTATCCCTGTTTCCCTGAAAATAAGACCTCCCTGGATAATTAAGCCCAATCGGGCTTTTGAGCGCATGCGCTAAAATAAGCCCTCCCCTGAAAATATTGCAACACAGCAGCAGCCATGAGGTGACCACGCTCACCACCTCCTGCACCTCAAAAATAATAAGACCTCCCCGAAAATAAGGCCAGGCGCTTATTTCGGGGCTCAAAAGAAAATAAGGCCCTGTTTTATTTTTGGGGAAACAGGGTAATAGTTAGAAGGGGCCTTGGAGGTCTTCTAGTCCAACCCTTGCTCAAGCAGGAAGGGTAGTCCTCGACTTACAACAGTTTATTTAGTTGCAACGGCACTGAAAAAAATGTAACTTATGACCATTTTTCAAAGTTACAACTTTTGCAGCAATCCACGTGATCAAAATTCCGAGGCTTGGCAACTGGTTCATAGTTACGACCGTCGCTGTGCCAAGGTCACATGATCCCCATTTGAGTACTTCTGACAGGCAAAATCAACAGGGAAGCCTTAACCAGAGTTATTTACTCATCAACCGCAATGTTTCACTTAACAGCTGTGGCATAAAAGCATGTAAAATGGAACAAGATTCACAACTGCTAACTGAACAATGTTTTTTTCCCCGGTCCCTGGCTCAACCTTTAGGCAGAATCAAGTGTCTTAGTAGCAGGGAGAATGGAGAGGTGTAAAGGTAATTAATTCCTTTTAAAAAGTTTGAAAGTTGTTAAAGTGTTGCTTTAAAAAACATTGCCTCATTAAAAAATAATGTCTGTTACGGGGCAAAATTTACGGTGTTGATATTGACTTTTAAAGTCATAGATTACACAGCATGACTTCCCAAAGAAATATCTCCTTTATTTCATTATGCCAGGAGAATTTCCTTCCACATTAAGATGAAAGTTTTATATAAGCTTAAAGATTTAAAAAGAAAATCTTTACTTTGGGGGGTGGGTGGGGTGGGGGGAAAGATAGCAAAATGGAGTACTAGAATCTTGATTTGAAAAGTTAGATGGACTTTTGAAATTAATTGTAAAAAATCCTCCAATGGGAAAGTTTTGCTAATTGGAAAATAGATAGATAGTAAGAGGACTTTGAAAGTTGTCTACTGGGAACCAGAGAAAACTAAGAATTAAAGTTAAAGGAGATTCATTAAAAGAACTGTACAATGTTATTTGATTTCAGAACAAATAAAGGCTAATTGGGAACAATGTATTCAAAAACTACTTAATAGTATAGAACATATATATATGTACACATACACACACACATACATACATACACATACATACATATATACACACATTACTAATTATGTACAATTATTCTACCCAATCTACTCATTTATATTTACACATATCACAACACATTTCTGGTCTACAAATCCTAATTATTTCCCTGTTCTAACTTCCACCTCTCAGTTCCAACCATTGGGTAAAATTTATTCCATATATCGTGATATTGTGTCTCTCCTTTAGGCTTTAATTCTAACGCCAATCCAACCAATTCTGAACAATCCAATACTTTCTTTATTACTTCTGTTTCTAAAGGTATATTTTCATATTTCCATTGTTGGAGGTATACCATTCCCGCTGCTGTTATAATATGTATTATTAAGTATGTTGACCATTTACTGTGGCTCTCTATTTATAGGGTTTATGGCGGAGTGAACCTCAGAATGGTCGCACTGTGTCGATATTTTAATATGAAATAAATAAAAACATTTTTTTAAAAAAACCATTTAATACATTGTCTGATACCATAAAAAGAGGATATAGAAGAACAATGGATTTTACTGGATAAAACAAGACTCAGGCTGATTTGAATATGGATTTGGATGTATTAAAAATGCCAGATTACAAAAGCAATGAGGATACAGATGTTGTGGAGCTAAATACGGATTTTTAAAATGCCAAGAGTATAATGTGGAAAAAAAAGATCCTGGAATCCATTTACAAATGATGTCTTAATAATGATTAAAAGAGAGCATAGAAACAATAAATCCAAAGACTAACTTGAACAGCCGCCTTATCTTGGATTTATCAGTCTTTTATCTTTTGTAAACTCTAGCAGAATTATTACGTTTAAATGACCTACAAAGACACTCTTGCTTAGTCAAGTGTTTATTCAATTTTAATCTGAATCTGTTTCACTTTCTAAAAATATTGAAGCCATTTGCCTCATTATGTTTTTCTGACTTCCCAGTTCTGGGATTTCTGGGATTTCTTAGTGGTCTCCTCTCCAAATACTTAAAATTCAGCTTTGGCTTTCGGAAATCAACTAAAATCAGTTAGGAGTTACTGCCTGCTGCAGGTTTGAATGTGAATTAGGCTAAATTATCTACCAGTTACAATTTGCAGAAAACTTGTTTATCCAATTATTAGTAATCCCTCCTTAATCCAAATATAAGCTGCTCCGAGGACATATTTAAGGTAAAAAGCTAGGCAAAAACTCTTTTCAATTCAAGAACAACAGCGATAATATCTGGCAGGAAATATACCTTAGAGATGACAAGGTATTTTGCCTACCACTGTTAAATTTCCCCCAGTCTTTAGGAGCAGCTCCAAAGCCGATTTCAGCTGACAAGCAAATATTGAAATGATCTAATTAAAAAAAAAGAAATATGATGACTCTTACAAGTAGCAAACCGGGCATCGTGGCCCGATCTTTAATAAATGCCATAAAGGCTGTGTCGTAAAGAGCAAAGTCAAAATGTTTCCGTAAGCAAGTGTTCCTATTAGCAGCAATAGGAGAGACATTCTTGTATTCGGTTAGCTGCGCCAGCAGTTGAAAAGGTTAAGGCCGTGACAGGTGAACCTTTTCGGCGCTGTGTAAAAAACTGGGACGCGTGTGCGTGCGCATACGCATGGTGGAAACCCAAAGACCTGCGTGTACACGCTGGCCAGCTGGTCTTCGTATGCGCCAAAGCACCAGAAACCCGAAGACCAGTGGGCCCAGGCCTGTTTTTTTGCCCGTTTGGGGGGCAGTTTTCGGACCGTTCTTTGTGCTGCTTTCGGGCGGCTTTTCTGATCGTTTTACGGCACTCCAACACCCACGAAGACCAGCGTGCCCATGCCTGGTTTTTGGCCGTTTCCCAGCACTCTGAAAACGCCCCCAAAACCAGCCAGAAAACGGGCCCCAAAACAGCCGTTTTTAGGCCGTTTTACAGCACCCACGAAGACCAGGTGGCCGGCGTGCCCATGCCTGTTTTGGGGAGGTTTCGGGAGCCATTTTCCGGCACTTTGAACACGCCTCGGAAACAGAAAGAAAACAGGCCCCCCCAAACAGCCTGTTTTTGGGGCCATTTTCAGACCGTTTTCCAGAGCTCATGAAGATGGGCGGCGCTGTGACCCGTCAAAACCGCGCTCGACTAAACCGCAACCAATTAAACCACGTCGCTGACGTCATCAACAGGGCGACAACAGCCAGCGCCGAGAAAGAAGTGCGCTTTAAATAGTGCTTTGAAAGCAAGCCGATTCAACTTAAGGTAAGGGTTAGATTTAGGGTTAGGTTTAGGTTTAGGTTTAGGGTTAGGATTAGGTTTAGGGTTAGGATTAGGTTTAGGGTTAGGTTTAGGGTTAGGTTAAGGGTTAGGTTTAGGATTAGGTTCAGGATTAGGTTTAGGGGGGTTAGGTTTAGGGGTTAATTTTAGGTTTAGGATTTACAGCGTGCTTCTGTCTCTGCGCTGTTGTCGCCCTGTTGATGACGTCAGCTACGCGGTTTAGTCGGACGTGGTTTTGTGGTGGAACCGGGCGGCGCACATGTGCATGCCGGAACCCAGAAGAGCAGCTGGCCATGGCACACATGCCCAGAGAGAGGGCCCCGCGTGCCACCTCTGGGCATGCGTGACATAAGGTTTGCCATCACGGGGTGTGTGTGTGTTAAGGGAACCTTCTCTTCACCATCTCCATCGTGATGGGGGAGGATCTTCAGTTCTCTTTCTGAAGCCTAAAGGGACCTCAGCCCTCCTCTCTCTTCCCCCCCCCCCCAATTTTAATCCCTACAGCACTGTGGGTGGTCTAGGAACCGAAACAGCCTTCATTTAACTTGCACATTTTGGAGAGAGAGCAATTGGAAACCTCAACAGATTTCGCCCCCAGGTCATTCCTGCCACATCAGTTCAACTCTGGGTGGCCTCATGAGGGGCCTGGGTGGTCCTTTAACCATCTCAAGAGAGGTAGAAGTGAAGGATGCTTGAAGTTTAGGGTTGAATTGTGGGGTCCTTGATGAGACGTTTCATGACCAAACTAGGTAACACTATCAGTGCTAGAAGAGAGTGGGTTCAAATTAAAAAAAAAGATATCCCCACTCCCTTCTAGCTTAGCCATGATGTCACCTAGACTTTTCATTACCCAACTTGCTAACATCATCGGTGCTAGAAGCAGTGGGGTTTGCTCTATGTTTCTGTACATTACAACTGTTGGTACCAACACTAACAGGGCAAGCCACTGCATACAAGCAAGAGAACGAACTGCACTGCCTTCTAGAATTGATCATGTTACCTAGTTGGGTAAGGAAAGGTCTTCAAGAAAAATAACCAAGCTCAGAGAGCACTGATCTGACCCAGGCTTCCCGAAAGCATGAAGCAAACTCCTTGTCCCAACAAAAAACCCTTTTATTCATTGACTGTGAATTCTGCTCATTCACATCCAGCAAAGTCTTTCAAGGGAGGATTTACAGTCACAGACCTTATCTGGCTTGGAGAGCTGCCAGGTCGAGATCGGCAAAACTTGGCCCAGAGTCTCGGAGAGTCACGAACCAATTAAGCAAACTAATTGTCTCCTGCAAACTCCACTCCCTTTTTCCTCCTATTTTATTCCCTATGGGAGGGGCCATTCATCGTCCACCTGTGGCCTTACTCCCAAGTCGACCCCTGTTCTTTAGCTGTTCCCTTTGTCTGGCAACTCTGCACATGTGCAAACTGAGAAAAGGCTCCAGCTGTTCGTCTGCCTCACTGATGTCTGACTCTGAAGGCAGCTGATAACTGGCATACGGCTCTGGCCCCCTCTCTGCCTCCGACACAGAGCCCTCATCCGAGCCTTCCCCAGACTCCAGGACTGGCCCATCTTCCTCCCCAACCTCCTCACTGTCCGAATCTGCTGCCAGCTCTGCTCCGGGATTGGGCGGCATACAAATCTATTAAAATTTGAAAAATTGAAATTGGCGGGCCACATTATGCACCAAGGGCTCCAGAGATATTGAATTGAATTGAATTGATTATATTTCTATGCCGCTCTTTTCCCCGAAGGGACTCAGGGCGGCTCACAACCCAAGTTAAAGGGGGAGGGGGGGTGTACAAATAAGGAATAAAATAGACGAACAAAACAATACCAAAATTTAAAAGCACACAACAACCATACCATTCGAGGGGGGACGAAATCTCATCAGCCCCAGGCCTGTCGGAACAGCCAGGTTTTAAGGGCTATGCGGAAGGCCTGGAGGGTGGTGGGGGTTCGAATCTCCACGGGGAGCTCGTTCCAAAGGGCCGGAGCAGCCACAGAGAAGGCCCTCCTCCGGGTGGTCGCCAGTCGACACTGGTCGGCGGATGGAATTCGGAGGAGGCCTAATCTGTGGGATCTAATCGGTCTATTGGAGGTAATTGGCAGCAGGCGGTCTCTCAAGTACCCAGGTAAAGGAAGTGGAGATGCTTCCTTGATTTGCTACATGAGCCAGCCCTCAAAAGCAAATGTCCAAAGCCCAGCAGATTCCCGCTCACTCCAACCTCGACAAACCGCAGTGGGCATCACAACCCCAAGCTGTGGAGCAGAAGACTTACCTCATCTTCTTCAATGGTCTTGCTGGCGAGGAAGAAGCAACTGATGGCAATGCAGTTCAGGTACTTTGGCCGAGCCTACGAAGGGAGAACGAAGAAATTTAACAGGGCAAGCTCAAAAAATAAAAATAAAATACCTCCAGACCTTTCCCAAAGAAACCTGGATGCCAAACAACAGGTTTTATCTCGGTCCAGAAGTTCACTATCCTTTGCCTTCTTTGCAGTGGCTTGTAGAACGCCATGCAGGGGGTGGGCAGAGAAGGCAATCAATATGCCATTACGAGAAGCAAGCCTGGAACCCACCCAAGTCTTTTTAGCATAATTGGCACTCGGCGAATCTCCACGTCTTCCGGGGGGGACGACTCACTGCTACCCGAGGAGATCCATAGAGAGCAAAAAATCAATGAAGGGGGTTAAGTGGAGTGCAGGAGGTGCCAAACGGCATAAAGGCAATCGGAGACTTGGCTGGCATTTTGCATTATCATCTTTGCCTTGCCAGAGAGAGGGGAGGGGGGAAGGGAGGAGAGAGGGAGAGAGAGAGAGAGAGAGAGGTAGGTAGGTAGGTAGGTAGGTAGGTAGGTAGGTAGGTAGGTAGGTAGGTAGGTAGGTAGGTAGGTAGATAGATTAGATAGATAGATGATAGATAGATGATAGATAGATAGATAGATAGATAGATAGATAGATAGATAGATAGATAGATAGGGCATACTATCACAAAATCTCCAGAAGTGTAAAGCCTACAAACCTGGATTTTTCAAAATGACCATCAGATCATTAGTATTTCTTATACAGTAATTAACACGCTCTGATGCTAACGAATTCTACACTCCCTCCCCACTTGAAAAGAACTCTGTTCCAACTGCCAGTTGCCTCACATTCCATTACCTCAGTTCCAACTGTGTGTGAGTGTGTCAGGCGTGGGGTAGATCCAGGGGTGGACTTCAAAATTTTTAGCAAGGTGTTCTCTGCCCGGTTGCTGTATGGGTGTGGCCATGGTTGGCATGGGGTAGTTGGCCGCCTGCACCACAGCGAAAAGGGGGGGGCGCGTTTTAGCCCTCCTCGGACTCCAGAGGCTTTCCTCGAGCCTACAGCAGGGGGGAAACGGCCTCCCCAGGCTCCAGAGGCCCTCTGGATGCCGAAATCAGGCCTATTTCCGGACTTCCAGTGGGCCCGTCTTAAAACATGCAGTAAAACTTGGATGGATACGCAAGCTCCTTCTCCATTCCATGCCCGCCTACATATGCAACATGCATATAAATAGGTGGAGCTTCAGTCACACCATCATGGCCAACATCTTGACGTTTTTCATCACACCTTGCCAACCCGCCTGCACTCTTCCCTTTTCTTCTTAGCAAACAAGTGAAGTAGTTTTTAATTTTGGAAAGTAAAGTAAACAAAGGTAGGATTCTTGGGGTTTTTTCCCCTTCACCCGGATAGTAATTTTGTACTTTCACTCTGATGCAATTCCCTTTGTTGTGCTTTGCACCCATTGTTATTTTTAGGAACAAGGGCTGGGCCTGTTGTCCAATGTCATCCCTGTTTATTCAAGTCGCACCAACTTCAGCAGCGATGCTATTACATGACATGGGATAGAATAGAATAATAGAGTTGGAAGGGACCTTGGAGGTCTGCTAGTCCAACCCCCTGCCTAGGCAGGAAACCCTACACCACTTCAGACAAATGGTTGTCCAATCTCTTCTTAAAAACCCCCCGTGTTGGAACATTCACAACTTCTGGAGGCGAGTTGTTCCACTGATTAATTGTTCTAATTGTCAGGAAATTTCTCCTTAGTTCTAAGTTGCTTCTCTCCTTGATTAGTTTCCACCCATTGCTTCTTGTCCTGCCCTCAGGTGCCTTGGAGAATAGTTTGACTCCCTCTTCTTTGTAGCAACCCCAGAGATATTGGAACACTGCTATCATCTCTCCCCTAGTCCTTCTTTTCTTCAAACTAGACATACCCAGTTCCTGCAACCGTTCTTCATACGTTTTAGCCTCCAGTCCCCTAATCCTCTTTGCTGCTCTTCTCTGCACTCCTTCTAGAGTCTCCACATCTTTTCTACATCATGGCGACCAAAACTGAATGCTGTATTCCAAGTGTGGCCTTACCAAGGCTTTATAAAGTGGTATTAACCCTTCACGTGATCTTGATTCTATCCCTCTGTTTACGCAGCCTAGAACTGTGTTGGCTTTTTTGGCAGCCGCTGCACACGGCTGGCTCCTATTTAAACGGTTGTCCACTAGGACTCTAAGATCATTTTCACAGTTACTACTGTTGAGCAAGGTACCACCTATACTGTACCTGTGCATTTCGTTTTTCTTGCCTACATGTAAAACCTTACTTTTTTCCACCACTGAAGTTCATTTTGTTAGATGGTGCCCAACGGGTTCCACCAGAAAACCGTGGTAGACTAAAGTGCGCTCGATGAAAGTGCGTACGTGACATCATCACAGCGCGACGAAAACAGCACGCTGTGATCGGTAAACTTAAAATTAACGCGTAAATCTAAACCTAACCCCCCCCAAACCTAACCCTAAGCCTAACCCTTAACCTAACCCTAACCCTTACCTTTATGTGAATCGGCTTGCTTTAAAAGCGCTTTTTAAAGCGCCCTTTTTTCTCCACGGTCGTATTTGTCGCGCTGATGATGATGTCATGTACGCGCTTTAATCGGGCGCGCTTTAGTGGACCGCGGTTTTGACGGGTCACGGCCCAACGCTCAAGTCTTAAGATCCTTCTGTCTCTTCAGCCTATCTTCTGGATGATGGCTTCTATTCTAATTGAGTGTTGTTATTGCTGTGAGCCCGTCTGAGCCATGCTGGGTGGCGTGTGGCATGTAAACGGTACCAAATAAGCACGTAAATAACTAAATAAATGTGAAGCTCCGTGAGGCAACCTCCGCACCTCTCCAACAGTAATTACCAAAGTGTAATTTTTAATAAGACGGGAAGATTGTGAAACGCATAATTAAAGAGTCGCCATCTTCACTCTATTTAAATCAAATTAAATTTAAATGTAAACGAAATGGTTTAATAAGTTTTTTTTTTTCCTGGCCCCACCCAGTTACTTTCTGGTACTCAGCTCTGGGCACACGACTCGCAACTCAAGGGCAGGCCTTGCTGTGGAATAGGTACATAAATCCACCGTATTCCTCATCAAGCAGAATGGGTAATCTAGGGTCACTAAACCCAATAGCATCCCAAGTTCTAGGTATTTTGTTTATTAATGTCTTTATTTATATCCCTTTATTTTTATTTTTATAAAAATAATTTTTTTATAAAAATAGCCGACATATCTAATATTACTTCCTCCTACAATTTTCCCCACAAGAACTTTTTGAGGTGGGTTGTGCTCAGAGAAAGTGATTGGCCCAAAGTCTCCCAGTTGGCTTTCATGGCTAAGGCAGGACTAGAATTCCCTATCTCCTAGTGATTGGCCCAAAGTCTCCCAGTTGGCTTTCATGGCTAAGGCAGGACTAGAACTCCCTATCTCCTAGTGATTGGCTCAAAGTCTCCCAGTTGGCTTTCATGGCTAAGGCAGGACTAGAACTCCCAAAGTCTCCCAGTTGGCTTTCATGGCTAAGGCAGGACTAGAACTCCCTATCTCCTGGTGATTGGCCCAAAGTCTCCCAGTTGGCTTTCATGGCTAAGGCAGGACTAGAACTCCCTATCTCCTGGTGATTGGCCCAAAGTCTCCCAGTTGGCTTTCATGGCTAAGGCAGGACTAGAACTCCCTATCTCCTAGTGATTGGGCCAAAGTCTCCCAGTTGGCTTTCATGGCTAAGGCAGGACTAGAACTCCCTATCTCCTGGTGATTGGCCCAAAGTCTCCCAGTTGGCTTTCATGGCTAAGGCAGGACTAGAACTCCCTGTCTCCTGGTGATTGGCCCAAAGCCTCCCAGTTGGCTTTCATGGCTAAGGCAGGACTAGAACTCCCAGTCTCCTAGTGATTGGCCCAAAGTCTCCCAGTTGGCTTTCATGACTAAAGTAGGACTAGAACTTCCAATCTCCTGGTGATCAGCCCAGAGTCACCCAGTTGGCTTTCATGCCTAAGGTGAAACTAGAACTCATCCCCTCCTGGTTTTTAGATCATCCCCTATAGGAAACTGGCTCTCAACATTGGAACATGACTTAGAAATGTTTCTAAGAAGACGATTCCAAGTGAGGCGTGAGTTCTACCTGCTGATGGATACGTGTCGGATCTAATTCGAGAGAGGTTTTGCTCCCGACGATTTGCTTCCATTGTCTAAGGCTGAGATCACTTCCTTCCTCCCTCACGCTCAGATCTTTCAACGAACGGCTTGTGAATTGCCACTAATTTCAGGGGCAGAAAGCAGAAAACTCTGCAGGTACAAGAAACTTAAAAAAAAAAGAAAAGTTTGGTGTGGTGCTTAAGGGGATCCAAGAAGAAAAGCAGGAGGGACTCGCGAGTTCTAATCCCGCACCTCAAGGCGCCAAGCCCGTTGAGTGACCTTGGGCCAATCACGCTCTCTCTCCACCCTAGGAAAGCAGGCGGTGGTAAAACCGCTTCTGCAAAATCCTGCCAAGAAAACTGCAGGGACCTGTCCGGCTGGGAGTCAGAAACTGACTCGAAGGCATCTACTGGATTCCATCAACAGAAATCAGAAGCCTCTCAAGGATAAACAGCTCCGCCATTTCCTCTCTCTCTCTCTCTCTCTCTCTCTCAGCCCAGGGAAGAGAGACGATGAAAGAAAGGGATTGAAGAATGATTTGGAAGGAGGAGGAAAAATAAGGGAGGTTTTTGAGTTAAGCCAAGCTCCGTTTTCCTAGCTGGAAACTTATTCGGGCCAGATTAATTTGAGCCAGATGGTTAAAGCTCCAAGCTTGGGGGGAGTCCATCCACAAGGCTTAAAGGAAAGAGCATTCGACTGCTAAAAAGTTGAGACAGATTTCAGGGTTGAGCAACTGGGGGAAAAAGTTTTCTATTAAAGTCTCTTTTTGTACAGCTTTCTAAATTACGTTTCGGTGCTGGCTGATGATACTGGCCCTCCAGTTCTCTGGGGTATACTGGTCCAAAGAGGTTTATAAATGTGTCTGTGGTATTAATAGACATAGAGGCAGGGAGAGGTATTTCTTTTAAATAATATAATTTAGGATCAAAAACGATAGGGGCAAACAATTCACAGACTAAGGACCTTCACTCTCTGCTAAAAAGTATATCATCATCATCATCTTCTTCTTCTTCTTTTAACAATCCCATAATCCTTTGTGGGGCAGCTGAATGGAGCTGAATGTGTTTATAATTAGGGTGCCCTAACAGCCACCAATGCAGAGTTTTTTTTCAGCAGATATATTCTCAGTGTGCCCAGAGAGAGAAATATCTCCCTCTAAAAAGCTAAAGGTTCCCCTCGCACATAAAATGACATATGTGCTAGTCGTTCCCGACTCTAGGGGGCGGTGCTCATCTCTGTTTCAAAGCCGAAGAGCCAGCGCTGTCCGAAGACGTCTCCGTGGTCATGTGGCCGGCATGACTAAACGCCAAAGACGCACGGAACGCTGTTCCCTTCCCATGGCTCCCATTTTTCTACTTGCATTTTTGCATAATGAGCCGAGGTGGCGCAGTGGTTAAGAGTGCAGCACTGCAGGCTACTTCAGCTGACTGCAGTTCAGCAGTTCGGCTGTTCAAATCTCACCGGCTCAAGGTTGACTCAGCCTTCCATCCTTCCAAGGTGGGTGAAATGAGGACCCGGATTGTTGTTGGGGGCAATATGCTGACTCTGTAAACCACTTAGAGAGGGCTGAAAGCCCTATGAAGCGGTATATAAGTCCAACTGCTATTGCTATTTTTTACGTGCTTTTAAACAGCTAGGTTGGCAGAAGCTGGGACAAGTCACAGCTCACTCTGTTACGCAACGCTAGGGATTCAAACCGCCAACCTGTCTCATCGACAAACTCAGCGTCTTAGCCACTGAGCCAACGTGTCCCATCTGCCTCTACCAAGGATCGAACTCGTTCACCACACCACTCCCTCGGCTAAAAAAAGTATACGGGAAATGGGAATATATACAGGCAGTCCTCGCTTAATGACCATACATTTTCACTTAACAACCACCACCAAAAAGCTCATAGAATTGGGTGTGGTCACATGGCGAGCCATTTTAATGACTGCAACGATTTATGGCTGTAATTCTGGCTCAATTACAGACGTAAATCAAGGACGACCTATATTTCAGTTTCCACCAATCTGGTGCCTTTCAATGCGCTGGATTCCTGTCCCGTAAATCCCCATGTTTGTTTTAGGTGCAAATGGGAATCATGGGAAGGAAATTTCAATAGATCTGAAAGGCACCAGATTCGGGCAAGGCTGCTTGGCGTGTTCTTTCAAATATAAATCCGGCTGTTGTTTCATAAGGTTTTGCTCCCAGCAAAGTTGGCATGAGATTCTATCTTTAATTTCTGTTGGAGGCTTAATTTAGCCGGGTAAACAAGGAACATTTTTTGCTTTCTTTCCTCCCATGTTCAAATAAGGGAGTGAGGGAAATGTGGTGGGTTTTGTTGATGTTTTTTTTTTGGTTGGTGGTGGATATTAATTCCAGTCAAGAAAATATAGATCCATTCCCTAAAATGGAAACGGAAGCAACTCAAAATGATCTTGGTTTTTAATCTAAGCAACAGGCTTCTTTGGGTTGAAAATAGAAAAGGGCTGTTCTCGGTGTCTAGGGAGATTTCTCAATCATCCAATTGACGGTTGTCCCCAAACTGCTTTTTCAAAGACAAGCGAACTTTCTTGATTTTTATTTTCCTCTGAAAACATTTCGCTTCTCATCCAAGAAGCTTTCACCTCTGCCCTCAAAGTACCTACAACCAGATGAGGGCAAAGAATATAAATCCTTCCATTCCTCACCCCTCAAAAAAGTCACTTTTTTCAGGACTGTTGTTAACTTGGAACTGGCACTAAAGAAATGGTTTTAAGTTGAAGAATACTTGAAATGCATCAAGTAAGCCAGGGGGTCTGCAAACATGGCGGCTTTAGGACTTGTGGACTTCAACTCCCAGAATTCCTCAGCCAGCTGAGGAATTCTGGGAGTTGGAAGTCCACAAGTCCTAAAGCCGCCATGTTTGCAAATCCCAAAATAAGCCAGGCATGCTGGTTGAGGAATTCTGGGAATTGAAGTCCATAAGTCCTAAAGCCGCCATGTTTGCAGACCTCAAAAAATAAGCCAGCCATGCTGGTTGAGAAATTCTGGGAGTTGAAGTCCACAAGTCCTAAAGCCGCCATGTTTGCAGATCCCAAAATAAGCCAGACATGCTTGTTGAGGAATTATGGGAGTTGAAGTCCACAAGTCCTAAAGCCGCCATGTTTGCAGACTTCAAAATAAGCCAGCCATGCTGGCTGAGGAATTGTGGGAGTTGAAGTCCACAAGTCCTAAAGCCGCCATGTTTGCAGATCCCAAAATAAGCCAGCCATGCTGGCTGAGGAATTGTGGGAGTTGAAGTCCACAAGTCCTAAGAGCCGAGGTGGTGCAGTGGTTAGGGTGCAGTACTGCAGGCCACTTCAGCTGACTGTTATCTGCAGTTCAGCGGTTCTAATCTCACCGGCTCAAGGTTGACTCAGCCTTCCATCCTTCCGAGGTGGGAGAAATGAGGACCCAGACTGTGGGGGCAATATGCTGACTCTGTAAACCGCTTAGAGAGGGCTGAAAGCCCTATGAAGCGGTATATAAGTCTAACTGCTATTGCTATTGCTAAAGCCGCCATGTTTGCAGATCCCAAAATAAGTCATTGAAGAAAATAGGGAAATCAGAGAAGGCAGAGCAATCAAAACTATTCAGTTCTGGCCATGAATGAACTAAATAAACATGGAGAAGGAAAAGGACACACACACACACACACAACCTGTGGTCTCCGCAGAAGAGTAAATCAAGCATCAAGAGTCCAGGTGAACAGGAGATGGAAGATTGGTTGCATCCCAAAAGGCTTTGTTCAGGCTGGGATGGAGCCTGGAAAAGACCCAACAATCAACCCTTTTGCAAAGATCTTAGAGGTCAAACTGTTACCTTCACAGCAGCTAAAAACCTGTCCAACAGGCTGACGGCCAGAGACAGTGTTTCCGGATAAAGGTGGAACTGGCACCTGAGTTTGGCCAGCCACTGGATCACTTCGTCCCGCTGGGTTGGAGAAATGCCTGCATCCTGTAGAATAAAAAGAAAAACAACATTAAAAACAATCTCTCTTTCTCTCCCTCATCTGTCATCTTTCTCATCTCTTTTCTCTCTCTCTTTTCTCTCTCTCATCTTTTCTCTTTCTCATCTTTCTCATCTCTTCGTTCTCATCTTTCTCTCATCTCTCTCTCTCCTTTCTCTCCTCTCCCACACATCTCTTTCTTTCTCTCCCTCATCTGTCATCTTTCTCATCTCTTTTCTCTCTCATTTGCTCTCATCTCTTTCTCTCATCTTTTCTCTTTCTCATCTCTTTTCTTTCTCATATCATCTCCTCTCTCTCTCTCTCTCTCACACACACACACACACACAAACAAAACTTGTTTACATTCTTAACCCACCTATTTTTCATCTCTATTTATCTATCTGTATCCATCTCCTCAAATATCTCTCCATCTTCTGATACTACGGGTAGCCCTCGCTTAATGACTCGTCACTAAACGACAACTTAAACTTACAACAGCCTCCCAAAACCCTACTTATGACACAGTTCTGGAGTTCCAAAGGTGGGAACCATTTTCTGTAGTCATGTGGGCATTAGCCAACGGCTTCATCTTTATGGGCTTATGGTAGCATTCTGCGGTTACCTGGCCAAAATCTGGGATGGTTTTTGCCAGTCATACAAAATGCCCACGGGATTGAATGGATTCACTTTGCAACTTGTTTCATTTAACAACCACCACAAAAAATGGTCATAAAAGTGGGTCAGTCACACCGGAGGCTCTACTTACAACCATTGTGACTTACAAAGGAAATTTGGGGTTCCATTACAGTTGTAAGTTGAGGACTACGTAGTATACAGCGTAATATTATGCTACATTTCTAGGCCAATCTAAATGGAATGAGCTGCAAATTTTTGCCAGAGAAGAAGGTAATTAGTCCCTCAACTAAGTCCTAGGATATCCACTTATTCACGTATAATTTGGTGTATACATTTGTGTATGTGTGTGGTTGTGTGTGTGCTGGAAAACCAACATTATATGAGGATTCTGTCTCAAGGTGATATCAGCTATATAGTTTGGGAGCAAAATTCCCAGAATTGGAGTTTTCTACAAATTAAGAAGATAACTGGAGAAGAGCCGAATGCTGGGAAAGACAGAGGGCAAAAGAAGAAGGGGACGGCAGAGAAGGAGGTGGCTGGATAGAGCTACCAAAGCGGTGAGCTTAAATGGGTTCCAGAGGATGGTAGAGGAGAGGAAGGCCTGGAGGAACGTTGTCCATGGGGTCACAATGGGTCAGAAACGACTTCGCAACTAACAATACCACCACAAATTAAGATTGCCAACATCTGGAGGTAACTAGGCTGAAGAAGACAGCGGCAGACATGATTTGAGGTGGCGCAGTGGTTAAATGCAGCACTGCAGGCTACTTCAGCTGACTGCAGTTCAGCAGTTTGGCTGTTCAAATCCCACTAGGCTCAGGGTTGACTCAGCCTTCCGTCCTTCCGAGGTGGGTAAAATGAGGACCCGGATTGTTGTTGGGGGCAATATGCTGACTCTGTAAACCGCTTAGAGAGGGCTGAAAGCCCTATGAAGCGGTATATAAGTCTAACTATTGCTATTGCTATTTGCCCACAAGGTGCTAGAGGGGAAGCAGAATAACAGAATTGGAAGACACTTGGAGGTCTTCTAATCCAGCCCCCTGCTCAGGCAGGAAACCCTATACCATTTCAGACAAATGGTGGACCAATCTCTTCTTTAAAAAACCTCCAGGGTTGGAGCACCCACAACTTCTGGAGGCAAATTGTTCCACTGATGAATTGTTCCAACGGTCAGGAATTTTTTTCCTTAGTTCTAGGTTAATTCTCTCCTGGATTAATTTCCATCCATTGCTTCTTGTTCTGTTTGCTTTGGAGAATAGGGTTGATCCCCTCTTCTTTATGGCAGTCTCTTAAATACTGGAGCAGGGGTATACAGTGTCACCACCAATATTCTTTAGGGATTACCATATTTTTCAGACTATAAGACGCACCGGTGTATAAGACGCACCAAGATTTTGAAGAGGTAAGTAAGGGAAAAAAAGGTTTTGTCCTCCCGAGCCCCCAGGAGCCCTCTGCGGGCTTTAGCGGGGAAGGGAAAATGCCCCCGTTTTTGCAAAAAACGGCCCAGATTTTGCAAAAAAAAACCAAAAAACAGCCCATTTTTGCAAAAAAAACAGTCCGTTTTTTGGCAATTTTTCGCAAAAATGGGATGCAGGGGTTCGGGAGGCCAAAAATGATTGTATTCGGTGTACAAGGCGCACCAACATTCCCACTCACTTTTAGAGGAGAAAAAGGTGCATCTTTTACTCCGAAAAATACGGTTTGTGGTCCTACTTGCCTTAAGTATGGTAGCACACCTGGTGCAGGGTAATATGTCCAGATCTTACCAACTGAGTTACTTTTCAGCCAACTGCAAAGCCGGTCCAACAATACCAGCAACTCAAGTTATGACTTCAGGCGTTTTTGAGGCGTGCCATTCAGGCTGCACCTCAGAAAGCAGTGAAGCTTCTCAAGAGAACTCCAGGGTGTGTGTGTGTGTTTGTATGTGTGTGTAAAACTGTCAAGACTCTGCACAGCTTGTGGATGGCCGTTTCAGATGTGGGGTGGTACAGGTGCTCACAAAATAGCAACAGCAATAGCAGTTCGACTTATATACCGCTTCATAGGGCTTTCAGCCCTCTCTAAGCGGTTTACAGAGTCAGCATATTGCCCCCACAGTCTGGGTCCTCATTTTACCCACCTCGGAAGGATGGAAGGCTGAGTCAACCTTGAACCTTGAGCTGGTGAGATTTGAACCGCCGAACTGCAAATAGCAGTCAGCTGGAGTGGCCTGCTGTATTGCACTCTAACCACAATCCATAGATTGTGCCGCAGCCACTTGCAATGTGTTCAAACGTACAAAACTGAATCGCCGATGAACGGCACTTCTAAAAAATCGTGACCCGTCAAAACCGCAGAGGACAAAATCGCGCTCGACGAAAGCGCGCATGTGATGTCATCACAGTGCGACGAAAAAATTAAAAATTGAAATAAAATTAAAATTAAACCAAGCCGATTCACATAAAGATAAGGGTTAGGTTTAGGTTTAGGGTTAGGTTAAGGGTTAGGTTTAGAGCGTTAGGGTTACGTTTAGCGTTAGGTTAAGGGTTAGCGTTAGGTTTAGCGTTACGTTAACGGTTAGGTTTAGGGTTAGATTTAGGGTTAGGTTTAGGGTTAGGTTTAGGGTTAGGTTTGGGGGGGTTAGGGTAAGGTTTTAGCTTTATTTTTACATTTTTCGATCACAGCGCGATGTTTTCGTCGCGCTGTGATGACGTCAAATGCGCGCTTTTGTCGAGCGCGATTTTGTCCTCCGCGATTTTGTGGTGGAACCCTAAAAAATAAATCCTGCAAAGAAAGGCCTAAGTTAAGTACAATGACAAAAGGGGGGGTGGGGTCCCAAACCCCACCCACACCACTACACACAATTGTGGTTGTTGTCAAGGACTACCTATGAGAAGAGCCTACTTCCAAGGTCAATTTTCACCCATTTTCACATGTCCTGTCTCCATGACTTGACCACATGGTTGGAGAAGATTGTTCTGAACTCTTTGCAAAGAGTTGAAGGTTTGGGAACATTATATTTACATCTGATCTTGAAGGAAGAACAGCTGACTTATTAAGATAATAAGAGCAGACCTGGAATGCTGCATCCAGTTTTGGACACCACATTACAAAAAAGAAGCTGCCTCTCGAGACTTTGGAAAAAGTTCAGAGAAGAGCAACTAAGATGATTAAAGGCCTGGAGACTAAAACATATGAAGAATGGCTGAGGGATTGGAGCTTTGGCTAGACAATAGAGAAAAGAAGAATTAGGGGTGACGTGATAGCAGTATCCCAGTATTTGAGGGGCTGCCACAAAGAAGGAGGGGTCAAATTAGTCTCCAAAGCACCAGAAGGCAAGACAAGAAACAACGGATGGAAACTAATCAAGGAGAGAAGCAACCTAGAATTAAAGAGAAACGTCTTAACAGTGAGGACAATTAACCAGTGGAACAGCTTGCCTCCAGAAGTTGTGGGTGCTCCGTCAATGGAGGTTTTTGGGAAGACTGGATAATCATTTGTCTGAAATGGTATAAGGCCGTGATGGTAAACCTATGGAACGTGTGTCAGAGGTGGCACAGAGAGCCCTCTCCCAAAGACGCGCATGCGTATCGGCCAGCTGGTCTTCGGGTTTATGGCACTCCGGCACACAGACGCACAACTTCCGGTTTGGGCACTTTGTGCCGAAAAGGTTTGCTGTCACTAGTATAGGGTTTCCTGCTTGAGCGGGAGGTTGGGCTAGAACAGAGGCCAGCAATCTGCAGCTCTGGAGCCGCATGTGGCTCTTTCATCCCTCTGCTGCGGCTTCCCGTCGCCGGTCGGCTCCACAATTGATAGGGCTTTCAGTTAGGACAGGAAGAGGAAAAAGGATGCTTCACTAGGAGGAGACTCTATGGTAGGGTAACCAGACTTCCAGTCAGCAAAGGAAAAGGGATGCCACACTAGGAGGAGACTCTATGGTGGGGGGGAACCAGACCTCCAGTCAGCAGAGGAAAAAGGACGCCAGACTAGGAGGAGACTCTATGTTGTGGGGGGAGAACCGGACTTCCAGTCAGCAGAGGAAAAAGACACCACACTAGGAGGAGACTCTATGGTGGGGGGAACCGGACTTCCAGTCAGCAGAGGAAAAAGGATGCCAGACTAGGAGGAGACTCTATGTTGGGGGGGGGGGAGAACTGACCTTCCAGTCAGCAGAGGAAAAAGACACCACATTAGGAGGAGACTCTATGGTGGAAGGAACCGGACTTCCAGTCAGCAGAGGAAAAAGGACGCCGCACTAGGAGGAGACTCTATGGTAGGGGGAACCGGACTTCCAGTCAGCAGAGGAAAAAGGACGCCACAATAGGAGGAGACTCTATGGTAGGGGGAACTGACCTTCCAGTCAGCAGAGGAAAAAGACACCACATTAGGAGGAGACTCTATGGTGGGGGGAACCGGACTTCCAGTCAGCAGAGGAAAAAGGACACCACAATAGGAGGAGACTCTATGGTAGGGGGAACTGACCTTCCAGTCAGCAGAGGAAAAAGACACCACATTAGGAGGAGACTCTATGGTGGAAGGAACCGGACTTCCAGTCAGCAGAGGAAAAAGGACACCAGACTAGGAGGAGACTCTATGGTGGGAGGAACTGGACTTCCGGTCGGTTCCAGAATTGAATGGGGGGGGGCTTCCATTTAGGAGCTTTGTGGCTCTTCGAGTGATTAAGATTGCTGATCCCCTGGACTAGACGACCTTCAAGGTCTCTTCCAAGTCTGTTATTCTCTTCTTCTTGAAACTGGCTCTCCATATGAAAGATTTCCAGGGCATAAGCAGAATGGAAAATCCCTGTCTTAAGATGGCTGGTGTGCACCACCTTCAGCCCCCCCCCCCCCCCCCCCGGGCCTATTTCAAAAGATGGTGGTGGAACAGAATTTCAAGGCTGAACAGTCTGGCTTGTTGCTGGTTCCATGTGGGCGGCCTGTCAATCTCAAAATATTTACATTCAGCTGCCCAGCAGAATTTTCCCTCCGGGGTGGTTAGGAAAACCTGCAGATCTCGACTGTTGGCTGGAGAGATGCCAAAGCTCCCCTTTAACCAACCGTGACTGGAGTTTTCCGGCATGACTGCAGCGGGGGGGGGAGGGGGGGTGAAGAACCCAGGCGCGCCATGCACCGTTTGCAAAGAAAGCGGGAAGCCACAAGTGGGGTCCTCAGCTGGCCGGATAACCCTGTGTCCCACCGATTTGAGGGTTTTGATATGGCAGTCCCCATTCCCTCCCTGTTCCATGTCCGACTCTTCACAACCCCAAGGACCATAGCACACCAGGCCCCTCCTGTCCTCCATTGTCTCCCAGTTTGCCCAAATTCATGTTCACTGTGTCCTTATCTAACCATCCCATCGTCTGCCGTCCCCCTTCTCCTGTTTCCATCTTTCCCAATGAAACTCTCTCTTCCTCTCCCTCCCTCCCTCCCTCTCTCTCCTTATTTGGTGGCCAGAGTATTTGAGCTTCAGTATCTGTCCTTCCCAAGAGCCTTCTCTTAATTGCTCATTGTCGGGACATAATTCAATTGCCTTCATATATGGGCAGAGAAGGACCCTCTGTGTGTATGTTGCAGGGTTTGTGGGTTTATGTATGTGTGCGACGGACTGTAAAACTCATATTCACCACTGGATCCTCATGGATTAGTTACACACCCAACTCCCATTAAAGATTGGGACTATCACATCATTCTCTCTGTTTGTCTCTCTTTCTCCCTCCCTCTTTCTCTCTCTTGCTCTCAATAATAAGCCCAATCGAGGTTTTGGGTGCATGTGCTAAAATAAGCCCTCCCCGAAAATATTGCAACACAGCAGCAGCCATGAAGTGACCACGCTCACCACCTCCTGCACCTCAAAAATAGTAAGACCTCCCCAAAAATAAGACCTCCCAAAAAAAGACCTCCCAAAAAATAAGACCTCCCAAAAAATAAGACCTCCCCAAAAATAAGACCTCCCGGAAATAAGGCCAAGTGCTTGTTTTGGGAGTCAAAAGAAAATAAGACCCTCTCTTATTTTTGGAGAAACACATATATGTGTGCGTGTATCTCTAGCCATCATTTTTCATCTATCTATCCATCCATCCATCCATCCATCTACAGGTAGTCGACTCACAATCACAATCGAGTCCAAAATTTCCATGACTGAGCAAGATACTTGTTGAGTTTTGCCTCATCTTACCACTTTTCTTGCAACAGCCGTGTTAAGTGAATCATGACAGTTGTTAAGTTAGCAGCGCAGCTGTTATGTAAGTCGGGCTTCCCCCTTGACCGTGCTTGTCAGACAGTTGCAAAAAAATAATAATAATCATATGACCCTGGGACACTGTAACGATCACTAAATACAGGTCAGTTGTTGACCAGACAATGCCGGCTGGCGGCCCCTCGGGGAAGGGCCTTCTCTGTAGCTGCTCCGACCCTGTGGAACGATCTACCCGCTGAGATCCGGACCCTTCCCACTCTCTCGGCCTTCCAAAAAGCCACCAAAACCTGGCTGTTCCGCCAGGCCTGGGGCTGTTGACCCATGAATGAGGTCCAGCCCCCATCTAAGTCGAGTGTATGGTGTGTTCCTTTTAAATCTGAGAGACCGCCTCCTGCCAATTACCTCCCTGCGACCTATAAGATCACATAGATTGGGCCTCCTCCGAATACCATCCGCCAGTCAGTGTCGACTGGCAACTACACAGAGGAGGGCCTTTTCAGTAGCAGCTCCGACCCTTTGGAACGATCTCCCCGTGGAGATTCGTACCCTCACCACCCTCCAGACCTTCCGCACAGCCCTCAAGACCTGGCTATCCCGTCAGGCCTGGGGATAAGATCACAATCTGTCCCCACCCGAATGAAGAATGAATGTTGTGTACTATTTTACTCTTATGTATTGTTTTATGTTTATTGTTTATACCCCCTCTCCCTATTTTATGTAAGCCGCCCTGAGTCCCCGCGGGGAAAAGGGCGGCCTATAAATATTAATTTAAAAAAAAATCTGTTTCTCGTCTTTTCCCTATTTTTTATTTTTGGTTTTATTCTTGTATTTGTAAGCCACCCAGAGTCCTACGGGATTGGGCAGCATATAAATTCATTAAATTACGAATTAGTTGCCAGCATCCAAATTTTGACCATATGACTGCAGGGATGCTGCGATGGTTGTTAAGTGTAAAAAGCGGTTGTAAGTCACCTTTCCCCCCCCCCCCAGTGCTGTTGTAACTTTGAATGGTTACCAAATGAACTCTTGTTAAAGTCCAGAGCTACCTGTATTAGCTATCCGGATTAGTGGATTCTGAGATCAAATATCTAGCACCACGGATGTGATTCTACGCAGGGCACCCTGCCCAGAAACTTAGCGTAAAACTGAAGCGTAAAACTGTCTAATAATAGCAGTGGAGTTACAACCGGGGTAAGTTCAACCCTCCCAAAGCACTGCCTGACAACACTCAGGTTATGACTTGATCCAAATTAAGCACTTAGTACAGGGCGTACCGACCTCGGCATACACCGCTTGTCAATGCTGAATTGCCTGGAATTTACAGAGGGAAGTAGCGGTTGGGGACTCCCTGTGCCAGGCCTTTATTTTGGACTGGGCCTTCAAGAAGGACGTAGCTGTGGATGTAAACGAGACCCTTCTGTGTCAACATTTATTTAGCCACACGCTGCAAGTTACGTCTTGTCTGGTCAGAGACTCTGTAAAAAGGTTTAGAAAATAAAGTTGTCCAAAGGATAGGAGCTCCCTCTATTAATACGGCGACACCTGATAAAGAATGAGCGGGGGTGGGGTGGGGTGTTCCAATCTTGACAACTTTAACGCTTGTGGACTTCAACTCCCAGAATTCCCTGGTTACCCAGAACAGTGGTGTCCATCTTGACAACTGTAAGACTTGTGGACTTCAACTCCCAGAATTCCCTGGTTACCCAGAACAGTGGTGTCCATCTTGGCAACTTGGAGACTTGTGGACTTCAACTCCCAGAATTCCCTGGTTACCCAGAACAGTTGTGTCCATCTTGGCAACTTTAAGACCTGTGGACTTCAACTCCCAGAATTCCCTGGTTACCCAGAACAGTTGTGTCCATCTTGGCAACTGTAAGACTTGTGGACTTCAACTCCCAGAATTCCCTGGTTACCCAGAACAGTGGTGTCCATCTTGGCAACTTGGAGACTTGTGGACTTCAACTCCCAGAATTCTCTGGTTACCCAGAACAGTGGTGTCCATCTTGGCAACTTGGAGACTTGTGGACTTCAACTCCCAGAATTCCCTAGTTACCCAGAACAGTTGTGTCCAATCTTGGCAACTTGGACACTTGTGGATTTCAACTTCCAGAATTCCCCTGCCTAAGAATTGAAGTGCACAAGTCTTAAAAGTTGCCAAAGTTGAACACCACGGTTACTCTAGAACCGGGATAGTGAACCTATGGCATATAGGTTCTCTCTGTGGGCATGTGAGCCATCACCCTAGTTCAGCTCCGCCACACACAAGCACACGCCTCCCACCGGCCAGCTGCTCTTCAGGTCTCTGCCACGCATGTGCGGGGAGCAGGAGGTGTAAGGGGGGGCCCGCACCCACATGCATGGTGTGTGTGTTTGTGCAGGGTCCCACGCACACATGCCGGGGGCTGGGCAGGTGCGGTGGGGGGTGAGTGCATTGCGTTTTAGGGGTTCGGGTGCGCAGACACACATTCGCGCGCAAATGCTCATTCACTGCTCTAGAAGAAAAACATTCCAAGTAGCAGAAGGAATCTATTTTGGACGGTGCCTGCCAAAACTGGACCCCGCTGAGTCCCATCTGTCGTTCGGATTATGCAACAGGGCTTATGCTGGGAGCCAAACAGGAAGGATTTACTAACAAATGACTGCAAAACAGAACCCATAATACCTAACCAGCCTCACAAGGGGTTGTGAAGAACACACATTATGCTGTGACCGGGTGGACAGCTGAAAAAAGGGCAGCACACTGCAACCGTCATGAATACAAGTGCCTGTTTTTTATTTGTGACGGTAGAGATACTGCAAGGGTCGTTAAGTGTGAAAAAAATGGTTGCAACTCGCTCTTTTTTTAAAATTCTTTCGCAACTTTACATGGTCCCTAACCAACTGTTTTTAAGTCGAGGACCACCTGACACAGCCCATTTTCATCCTACCATTGCTTCGTTCCAATTGGGGAATTAATTGGGGTTTGGGGAATTGGCATGCGACGTTTTCAACAGCAGAGAAAGAAAAAAATAAGTAAAGGATGTTTGCAGCACGAATTAATCTGATTTTTAAACACAGAACGGAGCTCGACTTTCTGGAGAGGGAAGCAGCTTTTGCAAAAATTGCTTCAGGGGACTTTCCGTTTCTACCCACTGGTCCAATTGCAGGAGCCAGAAATGAAAAAGCAAATAAAATCTAAAGAATAAGTTAAAAAATAATCTACGTTGCCAGATTAAAGTGAAGAATTGGCCTATACGGATAGTTCTCGACTTACAATCATTCATTTAGGAACGGTTCAAAGTTACTGAAAAAAAGGGATTTACGGCTGTTTTTCACGCTTGTGACCGTTGTAGCATCCCCATAGTCACATGACCAAAGTCCACGCGGAAGCCAGATTCACTTAACAACAGTGTTACTAACTTAACAGCAGCAACGATTCACTTAACAACTGTGGCAAGAAAGGTCGTAAAATGGGACGAAACTCACTTAACCCCTTATCTCGCTTAGCAACAGAAGTTTTGGGCTCAGTTAAGGTCGTATGTCAAGGACTACCTGTAATTCAATTAGTCAAAACATTGAAAAAGTCCACAGCTCGCGCATAACTTACGCACAATATTGGAAAAAAGAAAATACACCATCAGAGCTAGATATAATCAGAAAAGTATTGGCCTGTGCGGAAGCAGATCGGCTCACTCTTGAACTTAAAAATAAAGGGGAATCAGAATATTTTGAAGCCTGGAACAGATTTTATGACTGGTATAAGACAAGGTGACAAGACTGGAACAAACTGTATATATTGTGATTGGACAGAAGGATTGATAATGTATTAAGTAGGCTAATTGTCAATGGTTGAGACTAGCTGTATATAATGTGAATGTATGGTCACTTCGACTTCGCGGATGTTTTAAATGTAAAAATAATAAAAATATTTTTTTTTTAAAAAAGAAAGAAAAAGTCCACAGCTCAGGTTCTCACCATATTGATGCTATGTATTTATTTTATTGACTGCATTTTTATGCTACTCATTTCTCCTATAAGATAAGATTTTTCTTTATAAAAGAAGAAACTAGGGAGTCCAATTGCCTCCAGCAAAAGCACCTTTGGGACAACAAAGACTTGGATGACTGAGAATCTCTACAGACTTTTAGCTATAAAATTTGGGATGGACACCCTTGGAATGGTGTGGGAGGAGGAATGGGTTTCCAGAGGGGAAAAAATTGCAGACTACAGGAACCATTTGCACCACTCAGGTGACCCTGAGGACAGAGATAAACCTCCAAGTGCTTCAACTACCCTCTAAAAGGATGTAAAGGACCATCTGTCTGCAAGGTGTATAAATCCTTCCATTCCCCACCATCCAGTCAGAGCTGAAGAAGCTTCTTGGATGAGAAGCGAAACCTCTTCAAGAAAAAAAAAATCAGTTCCATGACCTGGATGGCAGAGAATCTCTATAGACTTTTAGCTACAAAATTTGGGATGAAGACCCTTGGAATGGTGTGGGAGGAGGAATGGATTTCCAGAGGGGGAAAAAATTGCACAGAAACCATTTGCACCACTCAGGTGACCCTAAGGACAGAGATAAACCTCCAAGTGGCCTCAACGACCCTCTAAAAGGATGCAAAGGACCAGCTGTCTGCAAGGAGTACAAATCCTTCCATTCCCCACCATCCCGTCAGAGCTGAAGAAGCTTCTTGGAGGAGAAGCGAAATGTCTTCAAAAGAAAAAAACAAGAAAGTCCAGTTGCCTCCTGAAAAAAGCACCTTTGGGACAACCAGGATCTGGATGACGGAGAACCTCCGTAGACGTTGTCCTCAAAGCTTCTGTAGTACAAAGCAAATGGGGGGATGGAGCCCACAGAGAATGGATCATATCCCTCGATTAGAAAGATTCTGCTCTGTCTCTCTTTTATATCAGCACTTCCTGGTTAAAATAGAATTCTACTATGTTTTTACCCAGCAGTTGCTGAAAGTTGAGCTGGCGGAAGGGAGGCACATTATTACTCATCGCAGCCTCATTCAGACTATCCCTCTCCGTATGGGGAAAAAAAGCTGGCTGTAAAATCTTGAGTAATGCTGATTTTAATGACATCATCATACTATCAGTCATTCAGAAGGCAGGAAGAAGAGGAGGAGGAGGAAGAGGAAGAGGAGAAGAAGAAGAAGAAGAAGAAGAAGAAGAAGAAGAAGAAGAAGAAGAAGAAGAAGAAGAAGAAGAAGAAGAAGAAGAAGAAGAAGAAGAAGAAGAAGATATTAAGAGGCAGGCTATTTATGGAGATTCTCAGTATCATCGACGTCATGTTGTCCCAGGTTCCACCACAAAACCGCGGTCGACTAAAGCGCGCTCGACGAAACCGCGTACCTGATGTCATCACAGTGCGACGAAAAAAGCACGCTGTGAGCGCTAAAGCTAAAATTAACCCCTAAACCTAACCCCCGAAACCTAACCCTAAACCTAACCCTTAACCTAACGCTAAACCTAACGCTAACCCTTAACCTAACCCTAAACCTAACCCTAACGCATAACCTAACCCTAACCCTTAACCTAACCCTAACCCTTACCTTAACGTGAATCGGCTTGCTTTCAAAGCGCTTTTTAAAGCGCTTTTTTCTCCGCGGTCGCTGTTGTCGCACTGCTGATGACGTCAGCGACGCGCTTTAATCGGGCGTGCTTTAGTGGACCACGGTTTTGTCGTGCCACGGTTGTCCCAAAGGTACTTTTTCCAAAAGGCAACTGGACTGGTTCACACTTATCGACCACTGCTGTGTCCCAAGGTCATGTGATAGCACTTAGCACTTAGACTTATATACTGCTTCACAGTGCTTTTACAGCCCTCTCTAAGCGGTTTACAGAGTCAGCCTCTTGCCCCCCAACAATTTGAGTCCTCATTTTACCCACCTCCGAAGGACGAAAGGCTGAGGTCAACATTGAGCCTGGTGAGATTTGAACTTGTCAAATTGCAGGCAGCCGGCAGGCAGCTAAAGGAGTCTGCAGTACTGCATTCTAACCACTGCACCACGGTGATCTCCTCTTGCAACCTATGGATAAGCTGTTCTGACCGAGGCTTGTGGAGAGCATGAAGCCAACTCCTTGTCCCGACAAAAAACCCTTTTATTAATTTGCTATGATTTCTACTCATTCACATCCAGCAAAGTCTTTCAAGGGAGGATTTACAGTCACAGACCTTATCTGGCTTGGAGAGCTGCCAGGCCGATCTCTGCAAAACTTGGCAAGGAGTCCCGGGGAGTCATGAACCAATTAAGCGAACTAATTGTCTCCTGCAAACTCCACTCCCCTTTCGCTCCTCTTTTATTCCCTCTGGGAGGGGCCATTCACCGTCTACCTGTGGCCTTACTCCCAAGTCAACCCCTGTTCTTTAGCTGTTCCCTTTGTCTGACAACTCTGTGCATGCACACACTGGGAACAGGCTCCAGCTGTTCTTCTGCCTCACTGATGTCTGACTCCGAAGGCAGCTGATAACTGGCATACGGCTCTGGCCCCCTCTCTGTCTCCGACACAGAGCCTTCCCCAAACTCCAGGACTAGCCCAGGTTCCTCCCCAACCTCCTCGCTGTCCAAATCTGCTGCCAGCTCTGCTGGCGGGCCACAACACAAGCAAAATCAATGAGGGAAGCCAGATTCGCTTAGCGACCGTATTGCCAACTTATCAAGCGCAGTGATTCACTTACAAATTTTGGCAAAAAGAAAGGCCATGAAACGGGAGGCAAAAACTCACTTAACGAAGGTCTCCCTCCACAACAGAAACATCGGGCTCCATTGTGGTCGTAAGTCGAGGACTGCCTGTTGCAGAACTGGTGCTCGCTTTGCCAAGAAACGAGTCAAATCACCCAGGGTGCCAAGGTCCCGCTCGCTCCCCTTGGCAGAAACGATTTCATAGTTGTATACGTTCATGATTGCATTTGGCCCAGATGTCAGGTTTGGGATGCGGGCACAATTCGTGGGCGTGAATATTTTGCCTCTAGTGCCAAGATTGTTTGGAAACCATGGCAACCGCTTTGCCCATGGCAGCTCCTCCACATGATTCATCTACAGCTTTTCGGCTTGGTAGAAGAAGTGGGACCGAGTTTGCCTAGAGGATTCGGTCCTTAGGTTTGCAAAAGGCAGACTTTCCCACCGCTGTTCAGAGTCACCTTATAGGGGAGATGTCCCAAATATGCTTTTTTTCTTCCAGGAGGCAACTGGACTTTCTTCTTTTTTCTTTTGAAGACATTTCACTTCTCCCCCAGGAAGCTTCTTCAGCTCTGACTGGATGGTGGGGAATGGAAGGATTTACACTCCTTGCAGACAGCTGGTCATTTGCATCCTTTTAGAGGGTCGTTGAGGCCACTTGGAGGTTTATCTCTGTCCTTAGGGTCACCTGAGTGGTGCAGTCTGCCTTTTTTTCCACTCTGGAAAGTCATTCCTCCTCCCACACCATTCCAAGGGTCTTCATCCCAAATTGTATAGCTAAAAGTCTCTGCCATCCAGGTCACGATTGTCCCAAACTTGCGTTTTTCGAAAGGAACTGAACTTTTTTTTTCTTGAAGAGGTTTCGCTTCTCATCCAAGAAGCTTCTTCAGTTCTGGCAGAATGGGAGAGAATGGGAGGATTTATATTCCCTTGCACAGAGAGGACTAACGACCAGAGCACTGCACAAATCCTTCCATTCTCCACCATTCTGCCAGAACTGAAGAAGCTTCCTGGAGGAGAAGCGAGATGCCTTCCATTTATATTCCTTGCGGAAAGAGTACTAACGGCAAGGGATAGAAATCCTCCCAATCTCCACCCTTCTGTCAGAACTGAAGAAGCTTCTTGGTAGGAAAAGCGAAATGTCTTCAGGAAAAAAGAAGAGAAGAAAGCCCAGTTGCCTGTCGAATTGGGGCTTTGACTATTTGCCTTTCCCGAATGCCTTAAGACTACAAGGCCCATTTCAGGTAGTCCTTGACTTACAACAGTTCATTTAGCAACCGTTCAAGGTTACAACGGCAGTGAAAAAAAGGGACTTGCGGCCAAGTTTCACACTTTTAACCATTGCAGCATCCCCCAAATCTCAGAGGTTTGGCAACTGACTCCTATTTATGACGATTGCAGTGTCCCAAGGAACATGTGACCTCCTTTTGCGACCTTCTGACAAGCAAAGTTAATGTGAGATTCACTTAGTAACCGGAGTACTAATTTAACAACTGCAGTGATTCACTTAACAACTGCGGCAAGAAAGGTAGTAAAGTAAATGTAAATGTAAATGTTCCCTTCGCACATATGTGTTAGTTGTTCCTGACTCTAGGGGGCGGTGCTCATCTCCGTTTCAAAGCCGGAGAGCCAGCGCTTTCTGAAGACGTCTCCGTGGTCATGTGGCCGGCATGACTAAACGCCAAAGGCGCACGGAACGCTGTTGCTTCCCCACCAAAGGTGGTTCCTGTTTTTCTACTTGCATTTTTACATGCTTTCGAACTGTTAGTTTGGCAGAAGTGACGGGAGCTCACTCCCACTTCAAGCCGCCGAACCGCCAACTTTTCTGATCAGTAAGCTCAGCGTCTTAGCCACTGAGCCACTTTAGAAAGGTGGTAAAATGGGGCAAAAGTCACTTAACCAATGTCCCACTTGGCAACAGAAATTTTCGGCTCAATTGCGGTCGTGGACTACCTGAATTCCAAGCTGGCTCAACTAACTGGCTCAACTACCAATGGTGCAGGGAGCCAGAGTCCACTCCTTCTGACGAATCGCAGATTATATTGATTTATTGCCCATCTTATAGGCCATTCCAACTGGGAATAATTCTTGAGCAGCATTCACCCAAATCTCCACGCAGTGCAATAGAGCAACAACAAAAGCGTAGTTCAATATTATTACCCCACCCATATACAGCAGTTTTTGGTTTTAAGGAAAGCTATGCCAAAGAGATTATGTCCTTCAATGCTAAAGGCATACGTAAGGCAGCAGGAAATTTCTTAACTAGTTCAAAGAACAAGACAATTTATTCTCACTATGCTGCCACGGGCAAGTTAGGCTTCTAATAACAAATGATTTAACTCCTGTTGTAGCACAGCACAGTATGTTCTTCAAAGCTAGGCGATGTTGACCAAACCAAACATTGCTCAACTGGCAAAATTAAACAATAAGGTTCTCCTTATTTAAAATTCCACGATCAGGACGCAACCTGCTAGGCCCGATGTTCCACCAGATGGGATTGGATTCCATCAAACCAGCTCCTCGGAAGCACAAAAAGTCTTAGAAATAGAAATAAAAGAGTTGGAAGGGACCTTGGAGGTCTTCTAGTCCAACCCCCTGCTTAGGCAGCACCATTTCAGACACATGGTTATCCAATCTCTTCTTTAAAACTTGCAGTGTTGGAGCATTTACAACTTCTGGAGGCAAGTTGTTCCACTGATTAATTGTTCTGTCAGGAAATTTCTCCTTAGTTCTAGGTTGCTTCTCTCCTTGATTAGTTTCCTTGATTAGTTAGAGCCACGGTGGCGCAGTGGTTAAATGCAGCACTGCAAGCTACTGCTAGATCAGCAGTTCAGCGGTTCAAATCCCACCGGCTCAGGGTTGACTCAGCCTTCCATCCTTCCGAGGTGGGTAAAATGAGGCCCCAGATTGTTGGGGGCAATATGCTGACTCTCTGTAAACCGCTTAGAGAGGGCTGAAAGCCCTATGAAGCGGTATATAAGTCTACTGCTATTGCTATTGCTATTTCCACCCATTGCTTCTTGTTGTGCCTTCAGGTGCTTTGGAGAATAGCTTGGCTCCCTCTTCTTTGTGGCAGTCCCTTAAATATTGGAAGACTGTTATCATGTCTCCCCTAGTCCTTCTTTTCATCAAACTAGACATACCTAATTCCAGTAACCGTTCTTCATATGTTTTAGCCTCCAGTCCCCTAATCCCCTAAAATTCAGATGCTTGGCCACTGCTTCATATTTATGACAATTGTAGTGTCCCGGGGTTATGTGATCCCCTTTTGCGACCTTCTGACAAGCAAAATCAATGGGGAAGCCTGGTTCAATTAACAACCTTGCCACTAACTTAACCACTGCAGTACAATAAAATAAAATAGCAATAAAATAAAATAGAAGGGATCTTGAAGGTCTTCTAGTCCACCACCCCCTGCCTAGGCAGGAAACCCTACACTGTTTCAGACAAATGGCTATCCAACATCTTCTTAAAAACTTCCAGTGTTGGGGCATTCACAACTTCTGGAGGCAAGTTGTTCCACTGATGAATTGTTCTAACTGTCAGGAAATTTCTCCTCAGTTCTAAGTTGCTTCTCTCTTTGATTAGTTTCCACCCATTGCTTCTTGTCCTGCCCTCAGGTGCTTTGGAGAATAGTTTGACTCCCTTTTCTTTGGGGCAGCTCCTGAGATATTGGAAGACTGCTATCATGTCTCCCCTAGTCCTTCTTTTCATTAAACTAGACATACCCAGTTCCTGCAACCGTTCTTCCTATGTTTTAGTCTCCAGTCCCCTAATCCTCTTTGTTGCTCTTCTCTGCACTCTTTCTAGAGTCTCCACATCTTTTTTTACATCATGGCAACCAAAACTGGATGCAAATATTCCAAGTGTGGCCTTACCAAGGCCTCATAAAGTGGTATTAAGAGTTCACGTGATCTTGATTCTATCCCTCCTGTTTATGCAGCCTAGAAGGACTGTCCTCTTCTGCAATTTTGTCAAGCCAAACTATCAAAAGAGGCAGAGCAAAGGTGAGGGAGGTTTTACCTGATTGGGCTGAATTCTGGGCATGTAGACTTTCCACATCTGAGCTTCCCTAGAGATTGCCATCTCTAAGAGGACCGACAACCTCTGGCTCTCCAGGGGCCCTGGAAACTTCATGGTACCCCTTGGGTCTGCCTGCCCCCCGACTGGATACAGCTACCTGCAAATGAAGGGGAGAACAAAACAAAGAATGAGCGATATGAAAAGAATCACATCCTGCACATTTTCCCAATCATTATTATTATTTTTGAGCTTCCAATATGAAACATCTGCAGAAAAAGGTTCCACCACAAAACCGCGGTAGACTAAAGCGCGCTCGACGAAAGTGCGTACCCGATGTCATCACAGCGCGACGAAAACATCATGCTGTGAGCGGTAAATTTAAAATTAACGCGAAAACCTTACCCTAACCCCCCCCAAACCTAACCCTAAACCTAACCCTTAACCTAACCCTAAACCTAACGCTAACCCTAACCCTAACCCTTAACCTAACCCTTAACCTAACCCTAACCCTAACCCTTAACCCAACCCTTAACCTAACCCTAAACCTAACCCTTAACCTAACGCTAAACCTAACGCTAAACCTAAAGCTAACCCTTAACCTAACCCTAACCCTAACCCTTAACGTAGCCCTAAACCTAACCCTAACCCTTAACCTAACCCTAACCCTAACCCTAACCCTTACCTTTTCGTGAATCAGCTTGCTTTAAAAGCGCTTTTTAAAGCACCCTTTTTTCTCCGCGGTGGTATTTGTTGCGCTGCTGATGACGTCAGGTACGCGCTGTAATCGGGCGCGCTTTAGTGGACCACAGTTTTGTCGTGCCACGCAGAAAAACACTCCGGGATCCCTGCTCCCACATAGTCAGGTTTTCCCCCCCCAATTTGTTCCATCAATTGCTTATCCAAGGCTCCTCCGTGAAATTGGAAACGGCAGGTAAGCTTCTCCAAAGGGCCAAATAACCAAAGTCCCTGTAAAAATCCAGGCATATAGGAGACTGCCGGTTGTCCTCGACTTATAACAGTTCGTTTAACGACGGTTCAAAGTTACAGCAGCACTGGAGAATGTGACTTATCACCTTTTTGTGACTCATCACCTTTTTTCACACGACCTTCGCAGCATCCCCATGGTCATGTGACCAAAGTTAAGCCGCTTGGCAACCGACTCATATTTATGACGGTTGCAGTGTCCCGGGGTTACGTGATCTCACCTTTTGCAAGCATCTGACGAGCAAAGTCAGTGGGGAAAGACAGATTCAGGGAACAACCTTGTTATTAACCGAAGTGCAGTGATTCACAAAACATAGAGCCGAGGTGGCGCAGTGGTTAGAGTGCTGTACTGCAGGCCACTTCAGCTGACTGTTATCTGCAGTTCAGCGGTTCTAATCTCACCGGCTCAGGGTTGACTCAGCCTTCCATCCTTCCGAGGTGGGTAAAATGAGGACCCAGATTGTTGGGGGCGATATGCTGACTCTCTGTAAACCGCTTAGAGAGGCCTGAAAGGCCTATGAAGCGGTATATAAGTCTACTGCTATTGCTATTGCTTCCGAGGTGGGTGAAATGAGGACCCAGACTGTGGGGGCGATATGCTGACTCTGTAAACCGCTTAGAGAGGGCTGAAAGCCCTATGAAGCGGTACATAAGTCTAAATGCTATTGCTATTGCTACCTGTGGCACGAAAGGTCAAAAAATGGGAGAAAAACTCATTTAATAACGCACCGAACAGCAAAAAATAAAGGGCCAATGGCGGCCTTTTAAATCGAGGCCTACCTTGTCTTATCTGAGGTATATATTTTCCCTGGAAAGTACTTCAGTAGCCAACTTACATAGCTTTTATTGCCCTGAAAAGATTTCAAATTGTAGCCGTAGTCCACAACTTACAACAGTTCGTTTAGGGACGGTTCAAAGTTACAACGGCCCTGAAAAAAGTGACTTATGACCACTTTTCACGCCTATGACCATTGCAACATCCCCTTCCCCATGCTCACGTGATTTACATTCACAGGCTGACTCACGTTTATGACGGTTGCAGTGTCCCCAGAGTCACGGGATCCCCTTGGGCGGCCTTCTGACAAGCGAAGTCAACGGGGGAGCCAGATTCACTTAACGACGGCCTTACTAATTGAACCACTGCCGTGATTCGCTTAACGACAGTGGCAAGAAAGGTGGTGAAAAGGGGGCAAAACTCACTTGACAGACGTCTCACTTAGCAATGTAAATTTGGAGGTCAACCGTGGTCGCAAGTCGAGGACTGCCTCTATTGGGATTTATTCCCTCCCCACCCACCCCCGACGAATGGCATATGTGTCTGCTGACGTCCATGCCAAGGATCGTCCCTTGAAACGCAGCCAATTGCCAATCACTGTCGTAAGCTACATTTCTTTTATGGAGGGCAGGGCACGCCACACATTCGGTCTTTCATCATTTATGGCTTGCTGCAATCTCCAGAACGAGCAGACGGCATCAATTATGCATCAGCAGCAAAGCAGCTCAGCAGAAAAGTCTTTACAATAACCCAGCTCCGGCAGGCTCCCTTTCTTGAACGCTGAACATGTTGAGCAACTCAAGGCCTAGGTCAGTGATGGTTAACCTTGTTTGGCTCGCGTGCCAAAGACGGGAGCGTAAGACGGGAGTGCAGAGGGGTTATCCATGTGCGTTTTTCGCCCTCCCCAGGCTCCGGAGGCTTTCTAGGAGCCTAGGGAGGGCGAAAACAGCCTCGCCGCCACCCTGGAGGCCCTCCGGAGACTTCAGGAGCTTCCCTGAAGCCTCCGAAGGGCGAAAACCAGCCCTACAGGCAAAACTGGAAGTTTGGGAACGGACTTCCAGTTTGACCATAGGGCCGGTTTTGCCCTCCCTCCCCCGGAGCCGTTCCTGAACTTCCGGTGTGCCCATAGGGCTGGTTTTTCACGCTCAAGGAAGCCTCCAGCCCCCTCCGTATGGGGGTCTCCTGCTTGGAGTAGAAGACCTCCAACATCCCTTCCAGCTTTATTCTGATTTTGAATTTCATTTGTTGATAAGATGCTAGTCCACTTACTTTGACCTTCTGTAAACTGTTGTGGTCCATGTTATAGACAAACCATTAAGCGTTAAGTTTATCGGGGTGCCCCTTCTTTCCCTCCTGGCATCCTGATATATGTGTCTTCTTGCTGCTTGTCCCAGTCAGAAATGGTCAGAAGTGAGTGAGGAAAGAGGAAGTAACTTTGGGTGATGCAAGCAGAGAGTAAGGGATGAGAAACTAAGTGACTCACAGGGAGAAAAGAAACCGAGTGTCACGAAGTTTATCCACTGATAACCTATCTCAACATGGGGCCGTCCAAACAGGGACTTTAACACCCATAACACTAAACCAGGATGCTGACCTTTTCCCCCCAAGCTTTAATTTGCAAAACGTGGAATGAGCAGTCCTTGACTTATGACCACAACTGAGCCCAAAACTTCCTGTTGTTAAGTGAGACAGACGTTTAAGTGAGTTTTGCCCCGTTTTAAGACCTTCCTAGCCACAGTTGTTAAACGAATCAGTGCAGTTAAAAGTTAGTAGCAGGGTTGTTAAGTGAATCTGGCTTCTCTCCATTGACGCTGCTTGCCAGACCGTCGCAAAAGGGAATCATGTCATCCCGGGGCACTGCAACCATCATAAATACGAGTAAGCGACTTTTCTCAGTGCCATTGTCTCTTTGAACGGTCACTAAACGAATGGTTACAAGTCGAGGACTACCTATGTATGTTTTCATTTATAATTGTTTTCACCATAAAGCCTGCTGGGGTGTTTTTCAGGAACAGAAAAACAGCATGTAAATCCAACAGTATTTTAAAAAAAAAAAAAATTAAAAGGAACTGGAGATTATCTTGAATGCCTAAAATGGCTTGGGCCTAGATTACGGGAGAGACTACCTTTGCTTCCATATAAACCCAAGGTGAAAAATTGCAAACGTTAGATGGGACAGCAATTTTCATTAGCAGAGGTTTTAATCCATTAAAAACATGGAAATCCAAAACAAAGGCCTGGAGACTACCAAATATATACAGTGGTACCTCAGCACTCATAATTCATCGATTCGAGGAGGCGCGATGAGTACCAAAAACTATGTGTACCAAACAAGTATTTCCCATAAGGCAGCGGTCCAGAGGTGGGTTCCTACCAGTTCGCACCAGTTTGGTAGAATCGGTTCGTCAAATCTACCGAACCGGTTAGAAGAGGTTCCACCAGTGGACCCGGAAAGCAGGCCACACCTACAGAAGAGGTTCCAAAAAATTTTGAAACCCACCACAGACAGACAGACAGACAGACAGTCACACACACACAGACTCACACAGAGAAAGAGAGAGAGAGAGAGAGAGAGAGAGAGAGAGAAAGAAAGAAAGAAAGAAAGAAAGAAAGAGTGAGAGATGAAAGAAAAAAAAGGAAAAAGGGACAGAGACAAAATAAAGGAGAGAGAGAGAGAGAGAGCATGGCCGGCAAGCCACTCCCACCAAGTCACATGGCCGGCAAGCCACTCCCACCAAGTCACATGGCCGGCAAGCCACTCCCACAAAGGAGGCCACACCCACAGAGTAGGTTCGAAAAATTTTTGAAACCCACCACTGCAGCGGTCCCCAACCTTTCCACCTTGGGGGCCCCGCGTGGAGGGGGGAATGTGAGTGGCAGGAACATGCACGCGCCCAGCTCCAATGGAAAGGGGAAGAAAGGGGAAGACAGATGTAGGTACAGGGAGAAATTTTTTAAAAATAGCATAGACTTCCTACTTTTTTCAGTAAAACACACAGAATTGGAAAGGACCTTAGAGGTCCTCTAGTTCAACCCTAACTAGGGATTAAGAGAATTAAACAAAAACCTAAAAGCCAAGAGGATGGACAACATAGACTGAGGCTTGCGCGCGAAACTCCAACTCGAGTGAACGAAGGGGTCAAGCGCTCTTCCCTCATGTGAGTGGAGCATCACGCGTGAGCACAAGGGCCCACTGCTCATGCGAATGGAGCTTCACATGTGTGTTTGCCCATCGTTTGTGTGGCCCGGTTTCAAATAGGCTGTGGCCTACTGGCAGGCTACGACCCCAGTGGTTGGGACCTCTGCCATAAGGAATAATGTTGTGGGTCACCAAACAGCCGACATTGACAAATTCTAGCCTGTGCAGTCGAGTACTAAACAAACAATGAATACCAGGACAAAATGTTTTCATCAAAAAGCGTTAAGTACCAAATTACATGAGTTTCAAAACAGCTGAGTACCAAGGTATCACTGTAAGTAGATGCCAACATTCATGAGATTTAAGATAGTGATTTTCCATGGCTTCAAAATAAAGAAATGGAGGGCAGGAAATATTTTTGTTCTTCAGTCCTACAGCTTGTGAGAAATAGTGAGTGGGCATGAAGATCTGGCCCAAACCTCTGTCCAGCTATTCCGGACCTGTGGAAAAGCCGTTGATGGTTCATGGAGGAAGATGGAAGCCTATAAAAGATCTTCCTGAGTTTCTTGGGTACAGAAGGTCCAACCAAGTACGACTATTAGGTCCTCTTCCAAAAGTGAGGAGGAGGAACTTTGGCTGAAGATTTCAGACGCCATTTCAACTTACTGAGGACAAGGTGTGACTTCTGAAGAACCTTACCACAACTGATCCTCAGTTTAAAACAAGAGGACAAAGAAGAACTATCTGGAAGGTCCACCTCAGGAAGTAATTTTGAGTGTCCTAACAAAATATACCACGGTGAGACCCGGACAACTGTTTTGGTCAGCTGATCACGTTCCGTTTCCATTCCGTTCCGTTCTCCTTCATTCTTGGGTGTTCCATCTTTTTCTCCATTGTTCAAAGATCACTAAGAACCGAGTCGTCAGTAAATGTTTCCTTGGGATTACACGCTGATCATGTTTCACCCATCTGAACTCTTACTAAGGGTTCTTTTCTCAAGCATGAATATGAAGAAGGCCTCTCTCATATGCATTTTTTTCCCCCTTACTTTAACAAAGTCCCGCATTTGCTCCAAATAGATGATGGCTGAGATGGGACAGATCCGCAAGGATGGCAGGTGTATGCGGGGCGCGTGGGGCATGTCGTGCCCCCCCCCAGGAAATGGTGGGGATTGGCTTTGCAGGCGTTTAGATATTATAGGGGAGGGCTTATTTTCAGGGGAGGGCTTATTTTAGCACATGCACTCAAAAGTCCAATTGGGCTTATTATCCAGGGAGGTCTTATTTTCAGGGAAACAGAGTATGCCCGTGTGCATGTATATGTACCGGTATATGTACAATATGTATATCTATTACATGTGTCACTGTTTGCAGTGTTGAAATGCCCAGATAATTTCCCAAAAAGCATGCTTATTAAATCTGAAGCAAAGCAAAACCATTGCACCCACTTCCCTGCAATGCAAGGTCAGGGGCAGCCTTGTGAAATAAGGAAGCAATTGTTTAGATTGGCTCATAAAATGTAGATTTCTGCCATTTGCCGAGATTACTCATCCCTGCTATAAAGGGCATGTCCTTAAGATGCTGTAGAGGATGTGTCTCAATTAGTAAGCCATTCCAACACTTGCTCAGGTTCTTCTACTCGGGAAGGTAATCCGACAACCAATGTGAGGTGAGTGGTTAGAGCCGTGATGGCAAACCTATGACGCCCATGCAACAGGTGGCACGCGGAGCCATATCGGTGGGCACGTGAGCTCAGATCTGGCGTGTGCACCAGCCAGCTAATTCTCGGGCCTTCTAGGCTCACCGGAAGTCATGAAACAGGCTGTTTTTGGTCTGGAGGGGGGAGAAAGCTGTTTTCACCCTCCCCGGGCTCCTAGAAAGACTCTGGAGCCTGGGGAGAGTGAAAAACGGGCCTTCCGGTCTGACCGGAAGTTGGAAAACAGGCCGTTTTCAGCTTCCGGGTAGGTGACGAAGGCAGGTTTTGCCCACCCCAGGCTCCTAAAAAGAGAGAGGGCAAAAAACAGGTCCACTCCCTGGGGGGGTGTCGCATGCGTGGGTGCATAGAATTATGGGTGTGGGCACATTCACGCACAACCCCCTCGCACGCTGCCCTCACTTTTGCACACAATGGCAAAAAGGTTAGCCATCACAACGTTCCTCAACCGTGGCAGCTTTCAAGATGGGTGGACTTCAACTCCCAGAATTCCATCTGCCAATGTATGGTTAGAGACTGAAACCGAACATTGCAAATCACAACTTTCCCATGGGCCTACAGGTAGTCCTCGACCTATGATCACAATTCAGCCCAAAATCTCTGTTGCTCAGCAAGGCAGTTGTGAAGTGAGCTTTCCCCCATTTTACAATCTTTCTTGCCGCAGTTGTTAAGTGGAACCTGGCTTCCTCATTGACTTTGCTTGTCAAGAAAATCACAAAAGGGGATTCCCCATGGCCTCGGGACACTGCAACCGACAGAAGGGCGCTTTAAAACAGCGCGGCGGCGGAAAGCCGATTTAAATTAAGGTAAGGGTTAGGATTAGGTTTAGGGGTTTGCTTTAGGGTTAGGTTTAGGGTGCTTCAGAAGGCGCGGATTTGCCCTCCGCCCTTATGTCAGCGCGGTAAGGTCGCATTTGCTTTAGCGATTCGGACGGCGCGGATTAGCACTCGCGCTTATGTCTCCGCGGATAAGGGCTTCGCGGTATTGTGGTGGAACCATCTGACTCAGTCCAATCAAGAGAGGACAAAGTCAACCCATCCTGGATACTCCTCCCCTCACTATGGAGAAGAAACCATTTGCAAGAAGTGCTTTCGGCGCAGATGGCTTTTAAAAATAATTGCGCGCATTAATGAACAGGGCAAACAGCCACAGCGTAATAGCCGGCACACGCATTTTGTAGATGAGCTGCCCTGGGTTCAATGGCCTGGCACTGCCTCTTTTAAAAGACAAAGAACAAGACTTTGTTCTTACTAGCAAAAATAGTGGCCTAATCTGACGCTAAATCTTCCAAGGATCAGAGTTAGTGCTAGCCGCTACAGGTGTCCCATTCTGACCAAAAGGATCAACCGGTGCTCAGCATAGAAATCCAAATTTAAGCAATATACAAAGATGGTTGTCCAGGCTGTGTGGTGTTGGAATGTGTTCTTGGGAAATAATATCCATCCTAATATCCAAGACAAGAAGAATATGCCAGGACCAAATTCATGATTTTTTTGCCATGTATTCATTGTCATGTATGAAAATTAAGATGTGCCCATGTGATCGGCTGTAAGATGAGTAATATGATTTATTTATTTATTTTCATATAAAGGAAGCTGCACCTCACTGGTTAATAATGGCTTACACATTGCGTGACCCATCAAAACTGCGCTCTACTAAACCGTGCCCGATTAAACTGCGTCGCTGACGTCATCAACAGGGCGACAACAGCCAGCGCGGAGAAAGAAGGGCGCTTTAAATAGCGCTTTGAAAGGAAGCCGATTCAACTTAAGGTTAGGTTTAGGTTTAGGGGTTAATTTTAGGTTTAGGGTTTACAGCGTGCTTCTGTGTCCGTGCTGTTGTCGCCCTGTTGATGACGTCACCTACGCGGTTTAGTCGGACACAGTTTAGTCGAGCGCGGTTTTGTGGTGGAACCTACACATTGATATCTGAATATAGATCTTTTTAACATTCACATTTTCTTGCATTTTTTTAATCTAGGTCAGTGGGGGCTAACATTTTTGTTGTCACATGCCGAAATCATGCGTGTGCACCAGTGGTGGGATTCAAATAATTTAACAACCGGTTCTCTGCCCTAATGACCATCTGGGTAGGTGGGGCTCGGTGGTCATGTGCCTGGGTGGGCGTGGCCAACTCAACGTCACTCATGTCGATGGACGCTTCGCCTTAGCTGTTACAATGGTAATAAGGGTTAACCGGAGAGGCAGTTTCTGTAAGCAGAGCAATAAAGATGAGGCTAGAAACACCACCAGAATGTTTCCTTCCTGCCTTCCTTACAGGATTAGCCCTGTAAAGTGGAAAAAAACAAAAGGAGATTTCTTCCAACAATCGCTTCTCTGAACTACTTAGAATGTTACCAAACCGGTTCTCCCGAATAGGTGCGAACTGGCTGAATCCCACCACTGGTGTGCACCCATAATGCAATGCACGTATAACTCTCCGTGCATGCACATGCGCCCAGCCCCCATCACCCATTTTTGGCTTCAGGAGCAGGAGACCTTCTGGGCTTATAATCCAGGGAGGTTTTATTTTCAAAGAAGCAGGGTACATGACTTTGAACAGATTGCATTTAATGCCATATGCAGGTAGTCCTCAATATATGGTCCATATATGGAGACTGTTAAAACGAAGCATTTCCCTTCATGATCTCCCCGTATTTGCTCTCGCCAATGAATCGTTAAATGAATACGGGAGTCGTTAAGCAAAGCACAGGGTAACTCAGGAGTGGGGGGGTTGGCTCTAAGGCCTCCCCCATCCCGCGAAAAAAACCTATCCTCCGCTTCCTGAGACATGTAGCTTCTACTGTAGCTCTGAACATTCGCTGGGTGTCCAGTCATAAAAGAAGAAGTACCTGAACCAGAAAACGGCTGAATTTTTTTTCCTGAAAGATGGACCATTTTAATCCCGTTTCTGGGATGGACGTGAATGTGATGCTAAATGCAGAGCTGCCACTGAAGGAGGGGAGGGAATCCTCACCCACTCATACAAAATATTAACGTTCACTCAAAAGATTTATGCCATCATTTCTGTGAGCCAATAATGGGCCATGGAGGAGGAGGAGGAGGAGGAGGAGGAGGAGGAGGAGGAGGAGGAGGAAGAAAAATGTGCTTAGTGTGTTTTAAATGTTATGCGAGGCTGCAAAAAATACATTCCAGAAAGGGCTGCAATTTTTAAGAACAGCCCTACAGAGCTTGGATTATAGCTAATTCTGCTCTTTGGCCAACTAGTTTGCAGAGCACCTCTTTCTTCTGCTAGTTTCTTCTGCAATCTCTTCTTCCTGGGTCTTAATTTAAGAGAGCCCACCAATGAAACTGAACCTTGGAAGAATCAGGACAGATGAAAAGGAAATATGCTTTTTTACACAACGTGTAAGTGAACATCGGCATTTACTATCAGGAGATGTGCTTCAATCAATCAATCAATCAGAAAACAGCTGGAATGGACCTTGGAGGTCTTCTAGTCCAATCCCCTGCTCAAGCAGGAGACCCTCGATTAGGGGTGTCAAACTCAAGGCCCGGGGGCTGGATCCGGCCTGCGGAGGACTTAGATCTGGCCCACCGGCTGCCCTGGAAACAAGCAAAGGGCTGGCCCTCAGTGCCAATGAAAACGGAGCTCCATTTCTTTCTGACAGAGGGTTGCAGGAGGCCATCGCAGCCTCAAACGGAGCTCACGAGGGCTGCACTTCTTAGCTCCATTTTTGCTGGCGGAGGGTTGTCGGCGGCCAATGCAGCCAAAACAGAGTTTGGGAGCCTGTTTTTGCTGGCAACACCGACATGAGTGGCGTTGAGCTGCCCTGCCCACTCCGGCCCTGTCCACCCAAAGTCAAATTACAACTCTGATGCGGCTCACAACAAAATCGAGTTTGACACACCCCTGCCCTAGATTATTCCAAATAAATAGTTGTCCTTCCTAAAAACCTCCAGTGTTGGAGCACCCACAGCTTCTGGAGGCAAGCCATTCCACTGGTTAATTGTTCTCACTTGTTAGGAAGTTTCTCCTTAATTCCAGGTTGCTTCTCTCCTTGATTAGTTTCCACCCATTGCTTCTTGTTCTGCCCTCAGGTGCTTTGGAGAATAGCTTGACTCCCTTCTTCTTTGTGGCAGCCCCTCAAAATTGGAATACTGCTATCATGTCAACTCTGGTCCTACTTTTCACTAGACTAGCTATACCAGAGGGCTGCAACCTGCGGCTCCGGAGCTGCATGTGGCTCTTTCATCCCTCTGCTGAGGCTTCCTGTCGCTCACAGCTGCCAATGTATAATACCCCACCCCCGATTTATTGAGGTTTTCCACCCATCTTTTTTTTCATATTTTTTCAAAATATTTTTGTTGCATGCAGGAGTAAAAATTTATTTTTTCTGTAGCAGTTCGTTGATTTCATAAATGCAACACGCTATAGTTTTTATACATAGCATAAAGGTAAAAAAATAATAACATTCAGTGCTATCTTCATTTTAGATGTCAAAAGGGTTTTGTGGCTCCCGATGTTTTCTTTTCTGTGGGAGATGGGTTCAAATGGCTCTTTTGAGTGTTTAAGGTTGCCGACCCTTGAGCTATACCCAATTCCTGCAACCATTTGTGTGTTTTATGAAACATATGAAGAATGACTGGAGGGATTGTTGACAAAACCGTGGCGATAAAACCGCGTCGTCAAAAGTGCGCCGATGAATTAGCACACGAATGGTTGCGCGCCGACAAGAGCGCCGACAGAAGCGCCATTACAGTTAAGGTAAGGGTTAGGGTAAGGGTAAGGGTTTGGGTTTAGGGTTAGGTTTAGGGTTACCACCTTTAGGGTTAGGTTTAGAGCGCGCTTCTGTCGGCGCGCTGTTGTTGGCGGGCTTCTGTGCTCATTTGTCGGCGCGCTTTCAAACTCGTAGTTTTCTCCCTGCAGTTTTGTCAGCGCGCTTTTGTTGAGCGCGCATTTGTCAGTGAACCGACTGGTCAAAGGTAGACCTTGAGTTACGATGGACACCCCCCCCCCCAAGATACAATTCAGATTCACAGTTCCAATAGTTGGGTCACGTATTTGCATTTTGGGTGTTTGGCAACCAGTCTACATTTATGGCCATTGACAAGAGATTAATGTCATATGCAAAGGATCAAGACCATACATTAAGTTGCAATTCAAACATGTAACTTAAGTTCAATACTAAATTGGCACTAGGTAAGGGACAACAAAATCCAAGTGAAATTGGACTTGGAAGTTTGTGGCAATGTAACAACTCTAAGCTGATGGCATGCTTGACTCCACCCCTTAGCTCTGCCTGTTTGTCTGCTACATGGACACGTTTAGCCTGGAGACATCAAGACGGCCTCACAGATGCCTCCAGGTATCTAAAGAATTGTCATGGGAGAAATTGTTTTAACATTGTTCCAGAAGATAAAGGAGTTTAAATTGCAAGTACATTTTTGCTGGACACCAGGAGAACATTCCTAGGATTCGTTCAGCCATGAAATATCCTTAAGAGATGGTGGTCTCACGTTCACAGGAGGACTTCAAACGGAGACTGACTGGCCATCTGTCATCTCTGCACCGGCTAGGGTATCATGCTCTTTTAGATAACTTCCAACCTTTGCATTCTTTCCTTCTATGATTACAGCTCAGAACCCATCTTCCCTCCTCCACAAAATAAAACTGCTACATGACTTTGAACAGATTGCATTTAATGTCATGTACAGGTAGTCCTCGAGATACAACTGCAATGGGGCTTGCCCATTATGGTATCGTATCGCCGGGCCATTAAAGGAAGCATATCGATGAACAATTCCCTACCCCCAATTGCTGCTCTCCCCAATGAATCATTCAATGAACATGTGGGACATTAAGTGAAGCACAAGTGTTGTGGCCCGCCAGCAGAGCTGGCAGCAGATTTAGAGAGTGAGGAGGTTGGGGAGGAACATGGGTCAGTCCTGGAGTCTGGGGAAGGCTCTGATGAGGGCTTGGAGGCAGAGAGGGGGGCGTTTGACAGTTATCAGCTGTCTTCGGAGTCCGGCAGCAGGCAGAAGAACAGCTGGAGTCTGTTTCCAATGTGCGCATGTGCAGAGTTGCCAGATGAAGGGAACAGCTAAGGGACAAGGGGCGATGGGAGTAAGGCTACAGGTGGACGGTGAATGGCCCCTCCCAGAGGGAATAAAAGAGGAGCGAAAGGGGAGTGGAGTCTGCAGGAGACAATTAGTTCATGCCTGCATTCTGGCCAAGTATTGTGGCGTCTGAACGATATCGGCCTGGCCACTCTCCAAGCCTGATAAAGGTCGGTAATTGTGAACTATCTTGAAAGACTGTGGGAAAGGAAAGACTTTGCCTGAGAGGAATTCACTGTAAATTAAGTAAAAGGGGTTTAGGACTCGGCTTTGTGCTGCTGGAGAAGCCTAGGTCAGAACAACAGAGTGCCGGGGAAGCCCTGGGCGGCTTAGCATAGGCATCGATTGGCCTGCCCCACACCTCCCAGGGCCTCTCGTGATCCTCGTGAGACAACCCGTGGTACACTTCCCCACAGACCTTTCCCCACTTTCACTGGATCCCCACTGGCCTTAGGCCCAATTCCCATCCCAGCATGGGAAGAGAAGGCTTATGGAGACCTACTGGGGGAGGAGATAAGCGGGGTGGGGGGGGGAGGAATTACAGCATCCCTGAGGTCAGTTGTAAGAGTGAACAACTGCAGGGGCCAATTAAGTTAGGCTCCTGGGGAGTGGAAAAAATGAACCAAAAGTGGCTTGTTTTTCACGAAAACGGGCCTGTTTTTTGTCAAAAAAATTGCATGCATAGCCTTATGGAGGCTTATAGAGTGCTGCTGGGGGCGGGGGGGGATAAAATGGCCCACTTTTCACTCAGTTCTGCCCTCCCCAGCCCCCAGGAGCTCTCTGAAAGCCTCCATAAGGGTATGCATAGCCACTTTTGTGAAGGGGGCAGGCCTTCGGGAGGCAAGTATTCGATATATAAGATGCACCCAGATTTTCAGCCTTTTTGAGGGGAAAAAGGTGCGTCTTATACGACGAAAAATACAGTAATGTTTTTGGGGAGGGCTTATTTTTGGGAGAGGGCTTATTTTAGCACATGCGCTCAAAATCCTGATACGGCTTATTATCCGGGGAGGTCTTATTTTCAGGGAAACAGGGTATCTGCTGATCCACATCTCCCCACCAACCATCAGGGAACTGGGTTTACATTTAGACTAGAATCATTATTGTAACTTATCACCACAGGCCATTTTTTTAAAAGTCTGAACTGGATTGAGTTGCTCCTTAGCAAATTCACGGAATGCAGGTGAGAGTTTAAGTGGGCACACAAATGCAGATTGGTCTGGTCTTCGCTTATCCCTTAACAGTTCAGCAAATATTTAACATGGGATCGGAAAATTCCCAGACATCTTTCAGTTAACCCTGGTTACATACTTAGCCATAATAACAAACACCTCGATCTACAGGACTATATATTTTCCAACCAAGGTTGACCTCTCCTCCACTAGTATAAAATTATGAGTTGTCCTCCATTTTGCTGGGACTAGGGTTAGCCACAGGGGACACGGTGGCTCAGGGGCTAAGATGCTGAGCTTGTCGATCAGAAACGCTGGCACTTCGGCGGTTCGAATCCCTAGTGCCGGGCAACAGAGTGAGCTCCTGTTACTTGTCCCAGCTTCTGCCAACCTAGCAGTTCGAAAGCACGTAGAAATGCAAGTAGAAAAAAATAGGGACCACCTTTGGTGGGAAGGGAACCGTTCCGTGCGCCCTCGGCGTTTAGTCATGCTGGCCACATGACCACGGAAACGTCTTTGGACAGCACTGGCTCTTTGGCTTTGAAAGGGAGATGAGCACTGCCCCCTAGAGTCGGAAACAACTAGCACATATGTGTGAAGGAAACCTTTAACTTAGGGCTAGCCACAAATCCTGGGGGGGGGGGGGTGTTGCAGTAGCATCAATGCTATGACACTCTCCGCCCCTTTATATCCTCATCTGCTCTTACTTTGATAGGCCTCAGAAAAGCCTTCAAAACCTAAAGCTTTAAGAGGGTTTTGGAATTACAGATGTCATCAGTTTATTTATTTTTTTACTGTCATTTAATTTGGGACGATTGTTTGTTCTTACGTAATTTTACTTGCACCACTGATATTTTATCATTCTGATGATAACCCTTTGAGAATCTCCTGACTTGCAATGATAAATTGCCAGAATGAATAGATAAAAGAGTAAATGTTTGGAAAAGATTAAAATATTTTGTTCTCGTATAGGTTTACAGCTGCCTGGCAAATGGTCAAAGGATAATCTTTCAGGATACATTTTCATACCTTGGCAATATACTCAGAGAAAGGGAATCTTTAAATTTTTCCCTTCTCCTCTCTCTCTCTACATACTGTGGGAAGTTATCATCCAGCCCTCTCCCAAAAAAATGAAATATCCTAGGAAATATTGAAAAGGCAGAATATTTCTCTGGATATGAAAAGAAAGAAATGTTTTAAAAGACAGAATAATTGCCTGTAGCTTCCTGCCCATCCCCACTTCTGTCAATGGGCCATTAAGAAGGCCAAGCTAGTCCACTCTACATAATAAAGACTTCTCCACCAGCTACAGGAAAGCATGATAATATTGGCCCCAACTGACCACATGGCATCTGAGAACTCAACCAAACCTGGATTCAAAACACAGCCTAGAGAGTTGCCCCTGCATGGTCCCATGGGAGTCTGACAACCAATCAGAATACATTTCTTACACAGGAACAGGAAACAGAGAGGTGGGACTGAACAGGTTATAAAATGCCTAGCAAGCCCCTCCCTCAGCTCTTCTCTTCTTCTCCACCAACACTGAAGCATGTGATCACCTTTTCGGTTCAGGGCTCAAGCCATGTGGTCCTGTCCACCATTAAAACCATCTTTCCAAGCAGCCTCCATGTCTTTTTACCCACTTGGAACCGAACCCAGAAGGACATCTCTTTCATCAATATATACCAGGGGTGGGTTTCAAACGGTTCGCGGCGGTCCCCGCGAACCGGTTGGTCGGCGAACCCGGAAGTAAGTAACTTCCAGGAACGGCAAAGGGCCCACCCACCCGCCCTCCTTACCGGTCTTTGAAAGCTTCTGCGCTTCCACGCAGGCGCATGGCACATACAGCGCCTGCGCGAGTCTCCGCGAGCAGCTGGAGCATCGCGCAGGCGCTAAGACGCATGCGTGAACTGCGCGCGTGCACGAGGACGCCGCCGGCCCCGTTCCAACCGAACCGGTTGGAACGGGATTAGCAACCCACCACTGATATATACATACATACACATTACTGGAGAGAAGAAAAGGAAGGAAGGAAGGAAGGAAGGAAGGAAGGAAGGAAGGAAGGAAGGAAGGAAGGAAGGAAGGAAGGAAGGAAGGAAGGAAGGAAAATGTGTGGATGGGAGTGAGGGTGGAAGAAATGGATGGATGGATGGATGGATGGATGGAAGGAACATGTGTGGATGGATGGAAGGGAGGGAGGGAGGGAGGAAAAATTGGATGGATGGATGGAAGGAAGGGAGGGAGGGATAAAAGATGTGTGGATGGGAGGGAGGGGGAAAGAAGGGAAGGAAGGAGGGTACTGCAGAACTACAGGGATGTTTTCTCTCTAAGATTAAACATTGGAACACCATATGCTTTATATTACAAGAATTATATAATTCTTTTAGAACTGCTGAAAACCAGAAGGAACATGGAGAAAGACGAATGTGTGAATATCAATCTTGGAGCAAACCTGGCCAAGCAAAAGGCTTTGTTTACCTAGCCTACAGGTTGCAGACTGATGCAGAGAGACACAGCAGGAGGTATTTCAGGTTGAACAGAAAGAGAACAGGCTGAACAATATTTCTGGATGATTTTGCAGACACCTTCACAGCCAGAGCTTCTGAACCGATACTAAAGAATTGTGAGTGTAATACCGGGAAGTCCTTGGGTTACAACTGTTTGTTTAGCGACCGTTCAAACTTCATTTTTATCATGTGACCATGAGGAAGTTGCAGCTATTGTTAAGTGTGAGAAACCATCACAAGTCACTTTTCCGGTGCCACTGTAACATCGACATCGAGCAGTCCCTAAAAGAATGGTTCAAAGTACCACCTGTATAAATCACACACACACACACACTTACAACAACCTTCTTTTCTTCTCTTGCTCCACACAAGTTATTCAGCAATTTTTGCCACTTTGCACAATTTGTCTCGATGCTCCCAATCGCAGGAAGGAACGTGAGATTTTTGCTGACTTCGAAGTTTCCTCACCAAATACTAATATGTTGTCACCACCCACGTGTATGAGATTTCAACAGTCGTTTTCAGGCAATTTCTAGATTTTCTGGCGAAGGAAAATGGTACACCTCTCTGAAGAAGCCTCTGGGAGGCTGTGGTTGCGGCTGCACAAACCGTTGATCATCAAAAGATCAAAACATTGACAGACTCCATGAATGGACGGCTTTAACTTAGCCGAAAAGATAGCATGGCTATATTGGTTACTGGTTTTTATTTTTTTTTAGATGTCTGCAATGTTTATTCGTACATTTTGAGTTGCTTGCTTATTATTTTCACTTTTAACAGATGAAAACAAACAAGTGAGATGGGAATTTTTTTGTTTTTCCTATAGTTGCTCAGTATTTCTGCGCACTAATAAGTTGCCCAATAAATTGTACACCCAAAAGCTTTTACTTTCACTTTCTTAAATGTTCAGGGTTTGAGGTTTATTAAAGTTTTGGATTGACCGAGAACACTGTAGTTGTTCAATAATAAAATCAATCCTCAAAAATACAACTTGACTAATAACTGTGCAGAGTATATTTTTGGCGTATAAGACGCACCTTTTTCCCTCAAAAAAGAGGCTGAAAATCTAACTGCGTCTTATACACTGAATACATCGTTTTTTGCCCCTTTCACCAAAATGGTCGTGCATAGCCTTTAGGAGGCTTTCCAAGCACTCCTGGGGGCTGGGGAGGGCAGAAATGAGCAAAAAATGGACCTTTTTTTGCTTAATATTGCCCCCCTCCAGCCCCCAGGAGCACTCTATAAGCCTCCTAAAGGCTATGCATGCCCTTTTCCCCCCAAAAAACGAGCCCATTTTTGTGAAAAACGGGTCGTTTTTGGGAGGTATGCAGAGTGCAAAAACATTTTTTTTTAAATTTGCCTCTTCAAAACTTTGGCGTGTCTTATACTCCTGTGCATCTTATACTCTGAAAAATATGGTAATTTGTTTCAATTGCTCCCCTCAGGAGACAGCCATAGGGCATTGAACGCCAAAACAACTAGACTCAAGACAGTATTTTTCCCTCATGCCATCACTCTGCGGAACACGTAATTCCCACAGCACTGTCTTAGGCCTAAAAATTTTACCCATGTAGTAGGCTGTATTGCTACAATCACCTTTCTCATTTCTCATGTACCCTATTATGTTCTCCTATTGGTATCTTATCTTATCCTTTATCGCTTGTTTGTATTTTAGGATTAATGATTGTGACCGCGATTTATGATCTATGACCTATCACTTTGTTGTTGGAGGTCAGGGGTCAGCAACCCTGGGCTTTGGAGCCACATGTGGCTCTTTCATCCCTCTGCTGTGGCTCCCTGTCGCCAGTCGGCATCACAATTTTGAGAGAACTTCCAATTTGGAGGGGGGGAGCAGGGCATGCCAGGGGAGACTATGGCAAGGAGTGGGTGTTCCGGTCAGTTCCATAATTGATAGGACTTTCGGTTAGGACAGGTAGAGGAAAAAGAAGGCCACACTAGGAGACTCTATGGTGGTGGAACTGGACTTCCGGCCAGCTCCAGAATTGAATTGTTGGGGGGGGGGGCGCTTCCAGTTAGGATCTTTGTGGGTTGTAGACCCCTGTTGTAGGTAGATACACTGGGATGAACTGGAGACAAATTCCTTGTAGGTTCAATCAAACTAGGTCAATAAAGAATTCAATTCAATACGTGCCAGAAACTTTGGGAGGGGAGAGGTTGCTAGTGAATCCAGAGCAGGGGTCTCCAACATTGGCAACTTTAAGACATATGGACGTCAACTCCCAGAATTCCTCAGTCAGCAAAGCTGACTGAGGAATTCTGGGAGTTGACGTCCATATGTCTTAAAAGTTGCCAACGTTGGAGACCCCTGATCCAGAGGGCCACAGAGAATTGCATGCATTTTCTATAGTCTTGTGAGGAACACACCACTCGCAAAAGAAATGTGTCGGCGCCAGCTCTTTTCTCCATTGTGAACTTTGCGAGAATTGGTGCAAACCAACGAAAGCTCAGGATAAACGCTTCCGGGCAAACATTTCAGTTGCTCTTTCCTCTCCTTGAAACTTCACACATTTGGCATCCAAAGATCAGTTTTGGCAACAAGGCCTCAGCCCCAGCCAGGAGTTTTCTTTTTTTAGTCAATATTTGGCCGAGGCTTATGCATGTCATTCAACACCAGTGCAATAAGATCTCTCGGACCGGTTGGCCCAGATCCATGCAGATTGTGGTCACTGGCAACGTCCAGCCCCTGACACACCCCTCGGGGCCTGCCCACTTGTGCCACAAACTGTGTCAAACTTATACAGCAGGGCACTTTTTCAAGAGGAGTGGCTCCCATCTGCAAATGTCCTTTGCTCCTGGCTAGTTGCAAAACACTGTACTGTTGATCAAAAGGTTTAAGGAAAGCAGGGTACTTTTGCAAAAGCTGGTTTCGGGTTTTTTATTTTTCCTGGAAGAGAGACAAACCAAAGATGCCAAGGCAAGGCCACCATTTAAACCATGGTTCGCACCTCCGGGGCAATTGCTGCAGTGGGGTGTATCCAATTTGGGAAATGCAGCTCTGTGTATTTTTTGGCAAGACTATGCTAGGCTGTGACATCACAGAAAGAAAAGAAAGCGAAGAGAAGGAAAGAAGGACACAAAAGAAAGAAAAAAAATACAGAAAGAAAAAAATAAAAGAGAGGAAGGGAAGGAAGGAAAAAAGAAAGAGAAGGAAAGAAGGAAAGAGAAAGAAAGAAAAACAGAAAGGGAGGGAGGAAAGAGGAGGAGAGAAGGAAAGAAGGAAAAGAACAAAAAGGAAAAGAGAGAAAGAAAAAATATAATAAGGTAGAGGTGGAGGGAAGGAAGGAAATAGAAATTGAAAGAGAAAGAAAAGGACTGAAAGAAAAAAATTGAGAAAGGAAGGGATGGAGGGAAGGAAGGAAAGAAAGAATGAAGGAAAGAGAAAGAAAGAAAAGGAAGGAAAAGAAAGACAGACAGAAAAAATAAAGAGAAAAGGGGGGAAGGAAGGAAAGAGACCCGCTGGACATAAACAAGGAAACTGAATCTCAGCAGCAGCAGGATGGGGTTTAAAATAAAATTCAAACCGCCTTATTTTTACTGTTTTCAAACGCTTTCGTTCCCCTGCAGGAGTTCTGCAGAAATCCTTCAAATGGCCTCGGTGCAAAAAAAAAAAAGGACTCCTAAATCTCAAGTTGAGCAGGTCATTTAAAAAATAAAAAGCATTGGAAACGATCCGAAGCGTCATCTTTGCACAGTCACTTTTGCCCCGTTGCAAGTCCCGTGCGTTGCACTTTGGGGGGGCTCTGCTTCCGCGCTCCCCCCGTCCTATCCCCAAACAATCCCGCCTTAATTCCCAGGGCCCGTCGCCTTCCCGGTTCCCATTGCAATAGCCAGTATAATAAAGGCACCTTTTGCAACCCTCCCGCCGGCCGTTTCTAGGGCACAAAGCTCGGCGCTCGCAACACACTTGACTAGGATGTTCCCCGGGTCCCCGCACGCATTTCATACGTAAACAACAACAAAAAAGGAGTGTTTTAACAACCCCCCCCCCCAGCCTTACTTTTAAAAGAAAGAAAAAATAACCCAAAGCAACGGCGCATAAGGAAAGCAATCTCCTTATCGCAATAAAATAAAATAAAATGCAAGGTTACTTTCGTGCAAAATAAAACCACAACGCTTACACACACACACACACACACACACAAAAGGCCTCCAAAACTCAACGGCGGCCTAGATTTGCAAATACGGGTGTTTTGCAAAAGAGGCCTCTCGGGCCGTCCAGGATGCAAAGGTGCAAATCCAGGCCCGAAATTAAAACAACACAAAAAAAAGTGCATTTAAAAAAAAAAAACTCAGAATGTCAGGAAGGGAGCAAATCCGTTTGCAAAACGATGCGTCCCCGGATTGCATTTCGTGAAGCCAAAATAATAATAATTAAAAAAAAATAAAAAGCACAGTTCCGGATCGGCTTCCTATATTTACAATCTCATCTGCAATAAAATAAAATCCTAAGCAAATTATTTATTTATTTTAAATGAAATACCCCTCTTGCTATCGGCCGAAAAAAAGCCAACCAGAAAGGATTGATTTCGGGAAAACTCCTCTAACTTGCAATAAATAATAACAACAACAATAATAATGTCAATGGTATGACTGAGTTTCATATTTAATGAATAAAGTATATAATAATAATTAGTCAATGGTATTTGTGAGGCATTTTTGAACGTTCAGTTGACTGAGTTTCATGCTTAATGAATAAAGTATATAATAAATTATATAATAATAATCCCCAACAATGCATATTTTATGGGCGTCCAGCAATGCTCACCTTCTTTCCTGCAAAGCGGTAAAAAAAAATCTCCGTTGCAACCGGCCGGCATTCGGTCCATTAAACTAGCATGATGGGATGTTGGTTCCCACCAAGGCCCAAGCTGGCTTGTTTCTTTGTTACTTTCCTGCTTGCTCCATCTTAGGAGACCCGGGAGAAAGAGAGGCGGAGGAGGAAGCGGCGGCGGGGTTCATTTCTCCATGGTGGGTGTGGAGGGGGGGGGGGGCGCTTAGTTGTCGTTGGGGGAGGGGGTTGCGGAGGATCGCGATTTATTTTGGGGGGGGGGAGTTGGAAAGACGAATTGGGGAGAGGGTGTCCCCCCCCAAAAAAGGCCGAGTTTGCAAAGCAGCGGCGCTTCCTCCGGGGTTGCAATGGCAGCTCCCACCGCCGCTGCTGCTGCTGCTGCCTGGGAGCCGCCAGCAAAGTGGGTGCAAACAGAAGAAAGAAAGAAAAGGGGGGGGGGGAGAGAAAAAAAGAGGGGAGGGGAAAAAAGGGGGTGGAAAGCAAAAAAAAAAAAGAGAGAGAGAGGCAGAGAGAAGCGGAGCGCAGAGCAAGCCGCTTCCCGGGGGGGAGGGGGGGAGAGCAGGGGAGGGAAAGAAGAGCCGGCAGCAGGCGGGTCTACCTCCTTCTCCTCCTCCCTCCTCCACCACCCCCGCAGGGAGCTCCGCCTGCTGTGCTTTGGCTCCGCCTCCTTCATCCCCCCCCCCCCCCGTCTCGCAGGGAGCTCTGCCTGCTGCTGGCTCCGCCTCCTCCTCCTCCTGAGCTTTGGACTGGCGGGCGAGCGGAGGAGGAGGAAGAGGAGGAGAGAAAGAGGAAAGCTTGGCGCGCGGCCGGCCGCGGGAGCGCGCGGGGCTTTTCTTTTTTTTCCCCTACCCAGGCCGCCTGGAGGGGGTGCGCGCGCAGCCCAGGCCAAGCTGCTGGAACCCCGCGCTGCTCGCGGGCACACACACACAAAAACACAACAAACACACATACACACACACACCCTTTGGGTTGGCTTTTGATTCTGAGGGAATGTTTGTAAGCTCAGGTTTCCTCAAACTGGTGCTTTTTTCAAGAGACAAACTGGACTTTCTTTGTTTTTCCCTCGAGACGTTTCGCTTCTCATCCCAAGAAGCTTCTTCAATTCTGCTGAGGAAGGATAGGATAGGATAATAACTGTATTGACACTTCGAATGTACACTAAGAGGCATGTCAGAAAGGAGGAGGAAGATATTTCGCTTCTATTGAAGAAGAAGGTTTTTATCTTCTTATCCAAGAAGCTTCTTCAGTTGGGTTGAGGAAGATGTCCTAAAAGTGCTTTTTGAGAAGGCAGCTGGACTTTCTTGTTTTTTCTTTTGAAGATGTTTCACTTCTCATCCCAAGAAGCTTCTTCAGTTCTGCTGAGGAAGGATAGGATAGGATAGGATAATAACTGTATTGACACTTCAAATGTACACTAAGAGGCATGTCAGAAAGGAGGAGGAAGATATTTCGCTTCTGTTGAAGAAGAAGGTTTTTATCTTCTTATCCAAGAAGCTTCTTCAGTTGGGTTGAGGAAGATGTCCCAAAAGTGCTTTTTGAGAAGGCAGCTGGACTTTCTTGTTTTTTCTTTTGAAAATGTTTCTCTTCTCATCCAAGAAGCTTCTTCAGTTCTGTTGAGGAAGAAGAAGATGTTTTGCTTCTCTTGAGGAAGAAGATGTTTCTCTTCTCATCTGTGAGAAATTATCATCCAGCCCTCTCCCAGAAAAATGAAATATCCTAGGAAATATTGAAAAGGCAGAATATTTCTCTGGATGTGAAAAGAAACATGTTTCAAAAGACAGAATAGTTGCCTATAGCTTTCTGCCCATCCCCAGCTAATGGGCCATTAAGATGGCCAGGCTAGTCCACTTTACATAATAAAGACTTCTCCTCACTGCAGCTGTAGGGGGAAGGGATATTACTCAACTGACCACAAGGCAACTGAGAACTCATCACAGCCTAGAGAGTAGCCCCTGCATGGCCCCATGGGAGTCTCAGAATACATTTCTTACACAGGAACAGGAAACAGAGAGGTGGGACTAAACAGGGTATAAAAAGCCTAGCAAGCCCCTCCCTCAGCCCTTCTCTCTTCTTCTCCATCAACACTGAAACATGTGATCACCTTTTCTGGTCAGGGCTCAAGCCATGTGGCCCTGTCCAACAATAAACCATCTTTCCAAGCAGCCTCCATGTCTCCAGTGTCTTTTTCCCCACTTGGAGTTGAACCCAGAAGGACATTTCTTTCAACAAGCTTCTTCAGTTCTGTTGAGGAAGATGTTTTACTTCTCTTGAAGAAGATGTTTCACTTCTCATCCACGAAGCTTCTTCAGTTCTCTTGAGGAAGATGTTTCTCTTCTCATCCAAGAAGCTTCTTCAGTTCTGTTGAGGAAGAAGAAGATGTTTTGCTTCTCTTGAGGAAGAAGATGTTTCGCTTCTCATCCAAGAAGCTTCTTCAGTTCTGTTGAGGAAGAAGAAGATGTTTTGCTTCTCTTGAGGAAGAAGATGTTTCTCTTCTCATCCAAGAAGCTTCCTCAGTTCTGTTGAGGAAGAAGATGTTTTGCTTCTCTTGAGGAAGAAGATGTTTCTCTTCTCATCCATGAAGCTTCTTCAGTTCTGTTGAGGAAGAAGATGTTTTGCTTCTCTTGAAGAAGATGTTTCACTTCTCATCCACGAAGCTTCTTCAGTTCTCTTGAGGAAGATGTTTCTCTTCTCATCCAAGAAGCTTCTTCAGTTCTGTTGAGGGAGAAGAAGATGTTTTGCTTCTCTTGAGGAAGAAGATGTTTCTCTTCTCATCCAAGAAGCTTCTTCAGTTCTGAGCCAAGGTGGCGCAGTGGTTAAAAGCAGCACTGCAGGCTACTGCTAGATCAGCAGGTCAGCGGTTCAAATCTCACCGGCTCAGGGTTGACTCAGCCTTCCATCCTTCCGAGGTGGGTAAAATGAGGACCCAGATTGTTGGGGGCAATATGCTGACTCTCTGTAAACCGCTTAGAGAGGCCTGAAAGGCCTATGAAGCGGTATATGTCTACTGCTATTGCTATTGATGAGAAAGATGTTTTGCTTCTCTTGAAGAAGAAGAAGATGTTTCTCTTCTCATCCAAGAAGCTTCTTCAGTTCTGATGAGACAGAAGAAAATGTTTTGTTTCTCTTGAGGAAGAAGATGTTTCGCTTCTCATCCAAGAAACTTCAAAGTTCTGGCTGGATGATAGAGCAGGGAATGGAAGGATTAGTTCTGACATTAGTTTTGCCAGAGACCAATGTCTCTCTATCACCTAGACCAACCTCTCATGTTGAATGCAGATAATTCCATTCTGATCCAGGCAGAAACACAATGCATATATAACTAACATTTTATATGCAATATAAATGACAAGCGGAGGTGTATGACACTCTGATTCACAAGCTGAAGAGATGAGATTATCTTTGCAGAAAAATCCAGAGGCAACCCATGTTTTTACATTTGTTCTTACATTTCAGGCATGTTAAATCAGATAGGAAAAATGATTCATTGCATAAGAACAAAAACATGAGATCGGTGTATACATCTAATAAAAAGCACTCATAGAGAAGAGACCACAGGTAGTCCTCGACTTAAGACCACAATTGAGCCCAACCTTTATATTGCTAAGTAGATATTTGTTAAGTGAGTTTTGCCCCAATGTACAACCTTTCTTGCCACAGTTGTTCAGTGAATCACTGCAGTTGATAGGTTAGTAAAAGGATTACCAAGTGAATTTGGCTTCCCGCAAAAGGTGATCACAAGTCCCCGGGACACTGCAACTGTCATAAATATGAGTCATTTGCCAAGCGTCTGAATTTTGATCCCGTGAACATGGGAATGCTGCAATGGTTGTAAATGTGAAAAACGGTTATAGATCACTTTTTCAGTGCTGTAGTAACTTTGAATGGTTACTAAATGAACTGTAGTAAGTCAAGGACTACCTATACAAACTGTAGGATAATCAGCCAAATGTAGGATAATGAACAGTGAATGGTTGTAAGTCAAGGACTACCTGTATATAGCCATTTGTCCAAAATGTGTAGGGTCTCCTACTTGAGCAGAGGGTTAATTAGAAAACCTATAAGGTCCCTTCCAACTCTTTTATTCTATACTAGCAGATAACCCGCCATTGCCCCGGTATTTATTTATAGAGGGGAAATGTCCGGACCAAACGTAATTTCTAATGTTGGATTTTCCCCCTTACCAGAGGGAGCCCCCTTGTGGAGTACTGTGAAGCTGTTACCATGGCAACTCCACTGTGCTGTGCAGTAGAAGCCATTTTACGGCAGTACAGTAGAAGTTATTTTAAGACACAACAGGCTGTATCTTAACAGAACGCACACTACGAGGGGTTTTAGGGGGTGTCTTACCCCCACAATATTTGTTTGCAGAGATTAAGTCATCTGTGTACCAAGTTTGATTGAAATTGCTTGAGGCATTCCAGAGTTATGCTGGAACACACACACACACACACACGTATATGTTGTATATGGTGCTTATACAAAATGCATATTTTTCAAACCAAAGAAACCAAAGCATTCCAGATAGTCCTCAACTTATGACTACAATTGAGCCCAAAATTTATGTTGCCATATGAGATATTTATTAAATGAGTTTTTCCCCCATTTTACGACCTAGAGTTGTTAAGTGAACCAGTGCAGTTGTTAAGTTATTAGCATGGTTATTAAGTGAATCTGGCTTCCCCATTGACTGATTGTCAGAAGGTCATAAAAGATGACCACATGATCCCAAGAAACTGCAAATGTTATAAATATGAGTCAAAAGTTGCTGAGTGCCTGAATTTTGACCATGTGGCCATTGGAATGCCATAAATGGTCATAAATGTGAAAAATGGTCATAAGTCACTTTTTATCAGTGATGTTGTAACTTTGAACATCCCACTAAAATAACTCTTGTAAGTCAAGGACTACCTGTATTTAGGACTAATGAGTAGAAATTGGTCAAGGGATCGCATTATATTATTAACTGGGAAGAGAATTCAGATTGTCAGAGTCTTACATCTCTATTGTTCCATTTTAAAACTGTTTGTATTGAAAAGGCCCTTATTTAGGGAACTAGAAAAGGGAAAGTTTTGACTTTTTGGCAGAGTAGAATATGGTCATAACATACAACATCTCTTTTTTGCTTTTACATAATAAGATATTCTACCCTATCTCTATAACAACAAACCTATCTAATCAGCAAAACCCAAAACCAAAGTCCCTTTTTTTTCCACCTCAAGCCAATGTTTGTTCATCCAGGCCCCAGTGGAAGGATCAGAAGTAGGAAACCATCAGCTGCAGGCTGGCTGAGGCTTGTTTGGGTTGCAAATCTCCCTTCCTGCTCACAGTTAACAGGAAGACCAGGACTGCGCATGCACAGGAGTGACGAGTCAAGGGAAAAATAAGGGGGCAGGGAGGCAACGGTGGATCCAAGCTGCTTCAGTTTCATCTGATGTTAAAGCTGAATTCGTTGAACAAAACCATCCCAGGATATGAATGAATGAATGAAACCCTTGCTTTGATTGGAGGCATTCGCCTGCAATGTTGCTCTGATTCCAGGATGCTTTGAATTTCCCCAGTAAAATAAACTAGATAGATAGATGATAGATAGATAGATTGATGATAGACAGACAGACAGACAGACAGACAGATGGACGGATGGATGGATGGATGGATGGATGATAGGTAGATAGATAGATAGTCTAGCTGTGGCATTTGTGTTGATTCTTGGTTTACCAGAATGAGTTCGAAAACAATTCTGATTTTTACAGTTCTGATTTGTGTGTTCAAATGCTTCCAGATTTAAAAGTATAAGACGCACCGGAGTATAAGACGCACCAAGATTTTGAAGAGGCAAATTTAAAAAAAAGTTTTTGCATTCTACCAACCTCCCCAAAACAGCCTGTTTTCCATGAAAATGGACCCCCCCTTTTTTTAAAGGGCATGAATAGCCCTTAGGAGGGTTGTAGAGTGTTCCTGCGGGAGTAGGGGACAAACAATGAGCAAAAAATGGCCCATTTTTTGGAAAACAGGCCCATTTTTTGTCATAAAAGAGCATTAGGAAGCTTATTGAATGCTCCTGGGGGCTGGGGGGGCGAAATTGAGCAAAAAAAGCCCATTTTTTGCTCATGCCTGCCCTTCCCAGCCTCCAGGAGCTCTCTGAAAGTCTCCTATAACCTATGCACAGCCATTTTGGTGACGGGACGGGGTTTTAGGAGGAGGCAAAAAAATGCTGTATTCAGTATATAAGACGCACCCATATTTTCAGCCTCTTTTTTGAGGAAAAAAGGTGCCTCTTATATTCTGAAAAATGAAAAATACGGTAAGTTGATTTTAATTTTTCTGGAAACAAGAAAAAATATAGAATTATTTTATGTCTTAAGAAAAAAGATTCACTTTGCTAAACTGGGCATGTTAGGGGCCAGTATGTGATGCAACCAGCTTGCGGGCCACAAGTTTGACACCCTTGCTATGTATACATATGCAGGTAAACCTCCCTATACAACTATAATTGGGACTGTAAAATCCGTTACCAAGCAAAGTGTTTGTTAAATGAGTTGCTCTTGATTTTATAACCTTGCTTTGTCGTTAAACAAAGCATGCAGTTGTTAAGCAAATAATCCTGCCATTAAGCATCCCACTTACCCCTTTTGACCTCACTTGTTAGAAACCTAGCAGGGAAATTGCAAAGGTGATCATGTGAACCCAGGGTGCTGCAATTGTTATAAATTTATTGTTATAAAAAAATGCACTTTGCCAAGTGGCTAGATTTAACCATGTGACTGGGGGATGCTGTAATGGTCGTGAGTGTGAGGACCGGATATAAACCACTTTTTTTCAGTGCCATTGTAGCTTTGGTTACTAAATGAATGGATGTAAGTTAAGAGTTGCCTGTATTCTCTCCTACTGAAAATGTATTGTATTCCATTCCACTTCCTTTCAGCCCAACCTACCTCACAGGGTTTTTGTGGGAAGAAACTGCTATGTATATACCACCTTGACTTTTGTGCAATTACTATCCTGGTCTCAGCCCCCTAGGCCTCTGATATTATATTATTTCTCCCGTGTGAAAAACCTGTCAGACTAAAAAAAAGAAAGAATTAACAATGCATGCAACCAGATTTTAAACCGCCTAGATGGTTTCTGGTGACACTGCTTCAGATATTGGATTCTCGCCTTGCATAACACCACATCTAATTCTAGTGTCATTTAGTGCTGAGAAAGGATTAACAAACTATCATTTGGGCCAGATCAAATTTGAATAGGGAAGAGAATAATAATAATAATCATCATCATCATCGACTTTGCAAAGAAGTTGATGAAACTGTTGATCACATACTCAGCTGCTGTAAAAAAAATCGCGCAGACTGATTATAAATTGTGACACAATTCAGTAGCACAAATGATCCACTGGAATTTGTGCAAAAATTATAATATTACAACAACAACGAACTGGTGGGAACATAAGCCTGAAAAAGTCACCGAAAATCAGATGGTTAAGATCCTATGGGATTTTCGTATACAAACGGACAAAATACTGGCGCATAATACACCAGACATCACACTGGTTGAGAAAAATAAGGTTACAATCATAGACATCGCAATACCAGGTGATAGCAGGGTCGCTGAGAAGGAACATGAAAAAATCGCAAGATACCAGGACTTAAAAATTGAAATTCAACGACTATGGCACAAACCAGCAGTGGTAATTCCAGTGGTAATTGGCACACTGGTTGCTATTCCAAAAGCACTGGAATTACATTTAAAACAGTTAAAAATTGACAAAATCACCATCAGTCAAATGCAAAAAACCGCACTGCTTGGATCTGCATGCATATTACGAAAATACGTTACGACGTCCTAGCCCCTGAGTGGGGCCCGACTAGTAATCGATGCCAAATCCGGCGAAACAACTGGCCGCTGTGATACAATTCTGTTGTTGCGAATAATAATAATAATAATGATAATAATAATAATTTAAAATGCAGAAGTGACCATCATATATCGCTGGGTTTCAGTCAAGCGCAAGGGATACAGAGGCAGCCATTCAGGTTGATGCAGAGTTTAGATTTCATCTAATTTAGCAATATTTTTTCAATGTGGGTGGAAACGTGACTCTTTTCTTTTAACCAGTCTGGCTAGTGGACAATGCCAGAGGTCACTAAACTACTGGTTGCAATACTTGAGGTGCATCCATGAAATGGAAAAGAGGGAGCTGCAAAACAGAAAGGAGAGGAAGGGTGGGGTGGGGGACCAAGATAATGTAACAAGCTTCAATTAAACCTCAAGCTTCGTCTTTCAATTTCTGGTGAACAACTTCCCTACTAAATGTATTTCACAGCACAGCCCTTTCTTTCCACCTCCCAGTTAATGTGCTAGGGGCTCATCTTCGAGTCGGCCTCAAACAAAGCTGGCCTAAGACAGATTGTCTCCCTTGCCAAACCCTTCTTTGTCTTTGTTTGCACCATCTGTTCTGAGCCGTTGCTGAGTGATGCAGCCCTGATCTCTGCGTGTTGCACACTTTCTCCTCGGGCTTTGTTGCAAAACTGGACACAGTATTCTATTCCTAGGCACTTAACTTAACCTCATGCATTTAGGTATGAGCGTCACCTGACCTTAAAAAGGCAAAACAGGGAGAAAATCAACTTGTTTGATACTCTGGTGCTGGAGAAGGCTCCTGCATATATTTCTTGGCCAGCAAAGGTGACTAACAAGCAAGTACTGGAGCATTAGATGTCACTGGAAGAAAAGAAAATGTATTTCATTTATTTTGGCCATTGTCATGTGGGGGAATTCACTAGAGAAAGCAACTATGTTTGGAAGAGTTAGCGGTAAAAGGCCGCCAAAGAACATGGTGGTTGGACACCATCAAAGCTGACACCAGCCAGAGCATAAAACAACTTTGAAAAATTCATGAAAGAGCAGAAGATATGGAGCGACCTGGCCCATAGAATCACCAAAAGTCGGAGTTGACTGAATAACATCATCATCATCATCATCATCATCATCATCATCATCATCATGGGTGTCACTTATCAAAAAAGAGGACTACATCATTTGTTCCCATGCTCCATCACCAAGGAGCTAAAGATTGGCTTGACAATCCTTGTAACATTCGCATCTTCAGGATGTCGAATTCTGTTACAGGGGGGGATGCATGACTGACACAGGAACTACCAATAGAAAATAATATTTGTGACTCAGGGCTGAACCGTGTGGTCCTTGGTGCTGTCTGAGCTTCAGTCTTTTCTTGCAAACGTTTCATTACCCAACTAGGTAACATCATCAGTGTAGAAGGCAACAGAGGACAATCCCCACTCCCTCTATGATGATGTTACGTAGCTGATACAGTATATTATGTTGCTCAAAGATTGTTTCACACGATATACGAAGTTTTAAGATTGGGGTACTTCACTCAAATTCCAATTATAGTTTTGTGTACACTGAAAAATATTAAACGTAAATCACAACTAGGATTTTTTAAATAGAATCTCTCTCATCCTGACGCCAGAGAAAAGCTGTCCAGAGGTGAAAAACCATACTGACAATCCTTGGCATGAAGTAATGCACTTTGCTAATTTTTAGTTCTCAATAACTTTTAAAATACCCTTTGGGGAAAAGGAGGAAATTAACCTGAGCCTAAATTAAATCTGTGCGTGTTGCTGAATATCTAAGTGTGACATTGAAAGACATACGGTATCTGACTGCATTAGATCAGCCTTAGCAATATCTTGATTTAAAGTATCTCAGGCAAAAGCATCAGAAGTGAGTTTCACAGCTAATGGATCAATCAAGCTAAGGTCAAGTATTTTTGGAACAGCAATCTTTCTTTTAGTGTTTTTCCCACAATGATTTCCTCTTTCCGGGATACATTTCTCTTTTGCTGAGCTAAATCTCATCAAAATGGGCCGGAGCCTTTGGTTCTTTTCTTACTGCTTCTATAGTTTGCAGTCTTTGCAAAAGAGGAAGTAGTTATTAATGTTTGATGGCCAAATCTGGCTTTAGGTCTCGGTTTGGCTTACCTTTTCCAACAAGCAATAATGTCGGAAAATCATTTAAAAGCAATTTATTAGAGTACTCTGGTAAAACGGGATCTCCCTGTGAAAACAGGGAACTGGGAAAAATAGCTTACATTTACTTTTATAGTTATAGACCTCATCTGGCTTGGAGAGCTGCCAGGCCAATATCTGGAAAATTTGGCAAGGAGTCTCGGAGAGACATGAACCAATTAAGTGAAGTAATTGTCTCCTGCAAACTCCCCTCCCCTTTCGCTCCACTTTCATTTCCTCTGGGAGGGGCCATTCACCTTCCACCTGTGGCTTTCCTCCCAAGTCGACCCTTGTCCTTTAGTTGTTCCCTTCTCTCGCCAGCTCTGTGCATGCGCACACTGGGAACAGGCTCCAGCTATTTGTCTGCCTCATTGATGTCTGACTCCGAAGGCAGCTGATAACTGGCATACGACTCTGGCCCACTCTCTGCCTCTGATACAGAGCCCTCATCCAAGCCTTCCCCAGACTCCAGGACTAGCCCAGGTTCCTCCCCAACCTCCTCACTCTCCGAATCTGCTGTCAGGTCCGCTGGTGAGCTGCAACAGGAACCAGGAAAAAGTGCTTACATTTACTTTTATAGTTAGTATAACAAAAGTTGTTTGGATTAGAAACTGTCCAGTTATATCACAAGAATTAAAGTATCCAATAACAGGTGAGCAGTCATAGAAAAGGGGATTGTATTCTGAATAAAAGAAACATTTGTAAAGGAAAAACATCAAATTATATGTGGGTACGATGCATTCTCAGCACTTCCCAAAGTTGGACTTAAATATTTTCTTTGTTCATGGAGTCTTGAAAACAGCTAAAAAAAACCAAACGGTTATCTATAGTGTATTGAATTTTCTCCTGCTGCTTCTGATTTCTGACAAAGGGGCTTTTCTTGAAACTTAAAGCTTTTAGCAAAATCATTAGCCATGCATTTGAAAAAGCAAATTTAAATTTAAAAAGAAAACCCATGTTAGTTAACTAGGGCAACAAAAATCAAGTTTCAAGTATTTCAAACTCCGACCTGCGTGACACTTACCTACTTACATTCTTTTTGGCAATCGTACACTTGCTGAAAAGCAGAAGGGGATTTTCCAGCCCTCCAAAGCATTTTCATTTTCCATTTTCTTTTCCAGTAAAACCCAGACACTCTGTAAGCCCAGAGCGAGAAGCCACAGACCACGGCTTCCTCAGAAGATTTGTTGGCACCAGATTTGGTATTCAGCCGGTTCGGACCGGTTCACACCAACCGGTAGCGGAAATCACTTTCTGATAAGCGAAGTCAATGGGGAAGCCGGATTCACTTTGCAACCTTGTTATTAACTTAACAACTGCAGGGATTCGCTTTAACAATGTGGCAAGAAAGGTTGCAAAACTCGCATAACAAACGTCTCACTTAGCAACAGAAATTTTGGGCTCAGTTATGGTCGTAAGTCAAGGGCCACCTATACTTGACTAAATACTTCAATTCTATGTGCTTTAAGTCTGTTGATGAAAAGGTCTCACAACCGAATTACATTAGTGTATGTTTCCCAATTCTGTTTCATTGAGGGAGGGAGACATTAGCCCGTTCTGAAGATTGATCCTGGGCTCACTGCTGTTATGTTGCTCCATTACAGCGTTTTTCAATCTTGGCCATTTTAATGCTGTCAGGGGAATTCTGGGAGTTGAAGTTTGCCTATATTAAAATGGCCAGGTTTGAAAAACAACCCAGGTTGGGATTCTCCCCCCCCCCCCACTGCCAAATATCTGTGCTTGCAAAAGAGGAGTAAGCCAAATGTAATCCTTGTGCAATCTTAATACATAATGTGCATATTGACAGCTCGCGGTATCTGTCACAATATGTTTTGCTGAGCAGCTTCAGCCAATCTTGACGCTCAGAGGTAAATTATTTTAACTAAGTCATCAGAACTGACCAAGCCACTTAATGTGTTAATTAATTCTAATCACTGTTTGTCTCCATTTAATTGTAGAGTCTTGCTAAGACCGGGAGTATTTAGCACATCCTACTCTTGAGCAGATTCATGCCTCGTTTTGCTGCAGGCTATAGTTAAAATTCCTACAATTACAAATGCAGGCACACATTCTTCCATCCCACTTAGGGCATTTTTTTTCTCTAAAAGCACATGCGCGGAAGAATCTGTGCACTCACATTTGTGAACCAGTAGGGAACGTAAGTGTATTCCACTGCTAAATTCGATAGATAGATAGATAGATAGATAGATGATAGATAGATAGATAGATAGATAGATAGATAGATAGATAGATAGATGATAGATAGATAGATAGATAGATAGATAGATAGATAGATAGATAGATAGATAGATAGATATGGTAGATGATAGATGATTGTTTTATTTTTGGGGAAACACGGTAGTAGAGATAGATAGATAGGTAGGTAGGTAGGTAGGTAGGTAGGTAGGTAGGTAGATAGATAGACAGACAGACAGACAGACAGACAGACAGACAGACATAGATGATAGACAGACAGACAGACATAGATGATAGACAGACAGACATAGATGATAGACAGACAGACAGACATAGATGATAGATAGATTGATAGATGATGATATAGATATAGATACATAGATATAGATATATAGATATAGGTATAGATATAGATATAGATTAGATATAGTATAGGTATAGATATAGATATAGATATAGATGATATAGATATAGATATAGATATAGATATAGATATAGATATAGATATAGATATAGATATAGATATAGATATAGATATAGATATAGATATAGATATAGATATAGATATAGATATAGATATAGATATATAGATATATAGATATATAGATATAGATATATAAAATTATCCTAAAAATACGAGTTCCAGGTTTACTTATAAAAGAAGAGACAGACAGTGTGATCTCTGGAACTTAAAATACATTACCCAGTTTATTCGTTTAGATAGGATCCAATAGGCCTATCATACTCACAATGGCCAAATTGATTAATGATGTATAAAGGCAGATATCTCTTCAATGGTAGTTTTTACACTCTGACAATGTTAGCAGAGGCTAACGAAAGCTAAGCCCATACTATATTTTAAGTTCCGGAGATCTCAAAGCAGTGATGAAAATCAGAGGTTTTATTTCTATTTTTAAAGGCTTGCCTGCCAAGCAGAGACTATTTAACACATGACCTGAAGTTGTTCAGAAGCTGCGATTCTCCGTTTCTTACCCTAAACCACAATAAACTTTCTGTTTGGATTTTTACAAGGTTGACTAGAAGATTCTTCTTTTGAACCAGACAACAAATAGCAGATAGATACCTCTTTGTCCTAGTCATTCAAACGGCAGAACTTTTTGTCCTTTGTTTAAAAGAAAACATGTTTTCTTGCTGGTTTTCCTTTTCCTGTGGAAAGGCAATGAAATACCGAGCTTTGTAAAATGTATACATCTTACACAACACTGCTTCTGGATCTTCTATTTATCTGCAGGTAGTCCTCAACATACGATCACAAGTGAGCCCAACATTTCTGCTGCTAAGTGAGACATTTGTTAAGTGAGTTTTGCCACCACCACCCCATTTTACAACCTTTCTTGCCCTGGCTGTTAAGTGACTCACCATTTAAATAGGAGCCAGCCGTGTGCAGCAGCTGCCAAAAAAGCCAACACAGTTCTAAGCTGCATAAACAGAGGGATAGAATCAAGATTGACGTGAAGGGGTAATACCACTTTATATCCCTTAGTAAGGCCACACTTGGAATATTGCATTCAGTTTTGGTCGCCACGATGTAGAAAAGATGTGGATACTCTAGAAAGAGTGCAGAGAAGAGCAACAAGGATGATTAGGAGACCGGAGACTAAAACAGATGAAGAACGGTTGCAGGAACTGGGTATGTCTAGTTTAATGAAACGAAGGACTAGGGGAGACATGATAGGAGCCTTCCAATATCTCACGGATTGCCACAAAGAAGAGGGAGTCAAACTATTCTCCAAGGCACCTGAGTGTAGAACAAGAAGCAATGGGTGGAAACTAATCAAGGAGGGAAGCAACCTAGAACTAAGGAGGAATTTCCTGACAGTTAGAACAATTAATTGGTGGAACAGAAATTGCCTCCAGAAGTTGTGAATGCCCCAACACTGGAAGTCTTTCAGAAGATGTTGTATAGCCATTTGTCTGAAACAGTGTAGGGTTTCCTGCCTAGGCAGAGGGGTTGGACTAGAAGACCTCCAAGGTCCCTTCCAACTCTGCTATTGCATTGTATTTTATTGTACTGCAGTGGTTAAGTTAGTGGCAAGGTTGTTAAGTGAATCAGGCTTCCCCATTGATTTTGCTTGTCAGAAGGTCGCATCACCCGGGACACTACAATTGTCATAAATATGAAGCAGCAAGCATCTTAATTTTGATCACGGGACTATGGTGATGATACAATGGTTGTGAGTGTGAAAAACGGTCATGTCACTTTTTCTCAGTGTCGTTGTAACTTTGAATGGTCATTAAATGAACTGTTGTAAATTGAGGGTCTACTTACTTTACTTCTGTGATGGGCTTGGTTTGCACATAATAAATCAGTAGCTGGCAGGCCCATAATACATCTGATCCCATCTGATCAACTCAGTGGTGGGTTTCAAAATTTTTTAGAACCTCTTCTGTAGGTGTGGCCTGCTTTGTGGGAGTGGCTTGCCGGCCATGTGACCGGTGGGAGTGGCTTGCCAGCCATGTGACTGGGTGGGAGTGGCTTGCCAACCACGTGATTTGGTGGGCGTGGCCAACTTGTAAAATGTGGTGAAACTTGCTTAACAACGCTCTTGCTTAGCAACCAAAATGTTGGCTCAGAAACTCTGGCATTTGAAGCACGCAAGTCTTAAAGCTGTCGAATTACAAGACCCTTGCACCCCTAACCCTTTAGGAAAAAACCCTGGGGTGTTCAAACCTGACAGCTTTAAGATTTGTGGACTTCAACTCCCAGAATTCCTCCTCCAGTCATGTTGGCTCAGGAACTCTGGCATTGAAGCACACAAGTCTTAAAGCTGTCGAATTACAAGACCCTTGCACCCCTAATCCTTTAGAGAAAAAACCCCAGGGGTGTTCAAACTTGACAGCTTTAAGACTTGTGGACTTCAACTTCCAGAATTCCTCCTCTTGCTCTTCATCTTGATGATGTGCGGACAAGCGGGGGGAGGGAGCTGGAACCAGTTCTAAAAGACACTGTAGATTTGTGGAATCTCTTCTATAGAAGAGGTTAGAACTGGCAGGAACCCACCCCTGGAACAACTGCTAAAATAGACTCTCTCAGAAGGATTACCCCAAACTCAACTTGATTAATTTTTAAAAGCTTCGGCTTTGATTCTGACAATGGGGATGAGTGGCAGATGTTAGGCTACCTCACCTTAGATCTGGGGAAAAAATGTTTGGTCCCCACACACACAAAGTCATAATGTGTTTAGATGTCTTTGGCTTAGCGTGAGATACAAACTCAACCGCAGATTGCATTTTGGAGGGGTTCAGGTGGAAATCAGAACAGCCAAAGCTCATAGTCCATGAACAACAATGTGGTAGTAATTTTGGCATTGGTGTCCTGCAGTGGTTTTCTTGGTTTGCACTGCTGTCTTAGTTTTGTGACTTTCAAGTCCAATATTATTTTGAGGAATATTAAAGGGGCAGAATATTACACTCCCCCAAAGGAGGAATGGAGGAACTTGCTCTTGGAGACAGAAAGAGACAGCCCCCACTTTTCTTAATAGCCCCCAGCAGATATTTTTTGCCCATTAAGAAAGACTGGGCCATCCTATTTACCAAACAGTTCTGTCTATACTTCTGGACAATGATAGCCAAATTAAAATAAGAACTGCAATACTTCAGAGATTTCTGTCTGAGAAGATACCTCTTTCCCTAAAAAGATAAAGGTTCCTCTCACACATACGTACTTGTCGTTCCCGACTCTAGGGGGCGGTGCTCATCTCCATTTCAAAGCTGAAGAGCCAGCGCTTGTCCGAAGACGTCTCCGTGGTCATGTGGCCGGCATGACTCAACACCGAGGGCGCACGGAACACTGTTACCTTCCCACCAAAGGTGGCTCCTATTTTTCTACTTGCATTTTTACATGCTTTCGAACTGCTAGGTTGGCAGAAGCTGGGACAAGTAGCGGGAGCTCACTCCATTAGGGATTCGAACCACCAAACTGCCGACCTTTCTGATCGACAAGCTGAGTGTCCCTCCTCTTTCCCTAGGACTTGATTAAAATCAATCTTTTGGCTCTGTTTGAATAAATTTGTTAATAGTTACTAGAGAAACCGTTCTTGTGAGTTGGCTATTCAGCTAATTTCTTTCTTTCTTACAGTTTCTTTCCATCCTCGTGAGAATGAGAACTATGTGACTTACAATAATCATAGAGGTTTTTTTTAAGCGCCAAGAATGCCCATGTTCCTATATTTGACCCACAAAGCCCACTTCTAAAGGGAATGAAAGTAGATGTGTGGAGTGTCCTGGATTTTTGGCATACTTTTAAGACAGAAAGATTAAGGGGGTCAATTGTTCCAACTATGTGCATTCAATCCCCTGCACAATTTCTTTTTCTCTCTACATTATTCGAGAAGAGTATAGAGATTCAGCATTCAAAGTCAAGACTCAAAAGGGCAAGAGATTTGTCTTAGTTTTTTAGCCAATAAATTTAGAGAAGTGTTTTTCTCAACCTCAGCAAGTTTAAGGTGTGTGGGATTCCATTCCCAGGCTCTCTGGGGGATTCTGGGAATTGAAGGCCAGTTGCCAAGTGCCTGAATTTCGATCATGTGACCAGAGGTGGTATTCAGCCGGTTCGGACTGGTTCACCCGAACTGGTGGAAATCGCAGGTGGGCCCGCCTCTCCTCCCCAGCTCTATGCCATCCTATTTAGGCACATTTTCAAGCCGTGCGCATGTGTGCAAGCTGTGTGTGTGATCAAAGGACATCCGTGGAAGGCCGAGGGCATGCTGGCTGGGGAATTCTGGGAGTTGAAGTCCACACCTCTTCAAGTTGCCAAATTCGGAGAACCAGGGAAGATTCTTGGTTGAGACCCAAACCTCTGTGACTCATCTCTGCACTCTAAATTTAGGAATCTGCTCCTTCTACTCCTAAGCAGATGTTGTAATATAATTGTTGGATGGATACTCAAGCTCCTTCTCCATCTCCTGACTGCCTACATATGCAACACGCGTACAAAATAGGTGGAGTTTCAGTCACACCATCATGGCCAACATCTTGACATTTTTCACCACACCTTGCCAACCCGCCTGAACTCTCCCTTTTCTTCTTAGCAAACAAGTGAAGTAGTTTTTAATTTTGGAAAGTAAAATAAACAAAGGTAGGACTCTTGTGTTTTTTTTCCCCTTCACCCGGATAGTAATTTTGTACTTTCGCTCTGATGCTTTGTTGTGCTTTGCCCATTGTTATTTTTAGGAACAAGGGCTGGGCCTCTTGTCTAATGCCATCCCTGTTTATTCAAGTCGCACCGACTTCAGCAGCGATGCTATTACATGACATGGGATAGAATAGAATAATAGAGTTGGAAGGGACCTTGGAGTCTGCTAGTCCAACCCCTAGCCTAGGCAGGAAGCCGTACACCACTTCAGACAAATGGTTGTCCAATCTCTTCTTAAAAACCTCCAGTGTTGGAGCATTCACAACTTCTGGAGGCAAGTTGTTCCACCGATTAATTGTTCTAACTGTCAGGAAATTTCTCCTCATTTCTAAGTTGCTTCTCTCCTTGATTAGTTTCCACCCATTGCTTCTTGCCCTGCCCTCATGTGCTTTGGAGAATAGCTTGACTCCCTCTTCTTTGTGGCAACGCCTGAGATATTGGAAGACTGCTATCCTGTCTCCCTTAGTCCTTCTTTTCATTAAACTAGACATACCCAGTTCCTGCAACTGTTCATTTGTTTTAACCTCTAGTCTCTTAATACTCTTTCTTGCTCTTCTCTGCACTCTTTCCAGAGTCTCCACATCTTTTCTACAGCGTGACTACCAAAACTGGATGCCATATTCCAAGTGTGGCCTTACCAAGGCATTGTAAAGCGGTATCAACACTTCACATGATCATCAAGGAACCTTGGGGGAGTTGGATGGAGAGAATGATGCCATCTCTAGAAAATATGTACGTCATGCCGGTACTGCTAGTCCTCGACTTGCGACCACAATTGACCCCCAAATTTTTGTTGCTGAGCGCAACAATTGTTAGGTGAATGTTTTCCCCATTTACAAACTGTCTTGCCACATTTGTTAGGTGAATCACTGCAGTTGCTAAGTCAGCAGCACGTTTGTTAAATGAATTTGGCTCCCCCCCACTCCCCTAGTCCCTAATGAGCTGCTGGTTAGGCATTAGACAGGTAAATGTCTCTGCAGAAATCAGGAATCACGTTCATTTCTCCTATCCTGGCCAAAATGGCCATGGAAGGCTATGGTCAGGAATAGAGCATGGAGAGCATGATTACCAATGGTCTAATGATCAATACAAGAGGCAGTTTGGTCTAGCGGTTGAAGCATCAGGTAGGAATAAAATAGAGTAGAGTAGAGTAGAGTAGAGTAGAGTAGAGTAGAGTAGAGTAGAGTAGAGTAGAGTAGAGTAGAGTAGAATATTAGAATAGAACAGAACAGAATGAGTTGGAAGGGACTTTGGAGGTCTTCTAGTCCAACCCCCTGCTCAGGCAGGAAAACCCTACACCATTTCAGACAAATAGCTATCCAACATCTTCTTTAAAACTTCCATTGTTGGAGCATTCACAACTTCTGAAGGCAAGTTGTTCCACGGATTAATTGTTCTAGCTGTCAGGAAATTTCTCCTTAGTTCTAAGATGCTTTTTCTCCTTGATTAGTTTCCATCCATTGCTTCTTTAGGCCAATCACCAGGAGATTGTGAGTTCTAGTCCCGCTTTCGACGTGGAAGGCAGCTGGGTGACATTGGGCCAGTCCTCTCTCTCAGCCCACCCCACAGGGTTGTTGGGGGGGGGGGAAGGAGGAAAGTGTGTGGTACATGTTTGCCATCTTGAGTCATTTGTAAAAATAATAAAGGCAGGATGCAACAAACAAATAAATAAACCAGCAAAAGAAATCAGCCCCTGAATATGTCACATACACACACACCCCTAGCCTTATTGATGAGCCACGACAGATCTTGTCCCTGTCAAGATCTGTGTCAGGAGAGGAAGAAAAAAGGAAAAATGATATTTTTCAACTGGAGTAGCTAAAACCAAATACGGGCTGTGTGGGCTGGGAATGAGACAAGGCAGCACTGTGAGGCTGTGCATTTGAGAACAATTAGTGAGGCATTTTTTTTGTGTGTGTTGCAATTAGAGGGATGCTAGGATGAGAGAGGCCTAGTAGAGAAGACATTGGAAGAGAAATGGCTTTCATCTCTTGCCAAATAAGGAGGTTTAGTGGAGAGGAGAAAAATGACAACCAGAATGAAAGAATTGGGCTTGAGAAAGAAAGACTTTGATGTAAAGCTGAGGTGGGGTACTACGGCCCCTTCATGACTTGTGGACTTCAACTCCCAGAATTCCTGAGCCAGCAAGGACTTCAACTCCCAGAATTCCTGTGAAGTCCTTGTGGACTTCAACTCCAAGAATTCCTGAGCCAGCATGGACTTCAACTCCCAGAATTCCTGTGAAGTCTTTGTGGACTTCAATTCCCAGAATTCCTGAGCCAGCAAGGACTTCAACTCCCAGAATTCCTGTGAAGTCCTTGTGGACTTCAACTCCCAGAATTCCTGTGAAGTCCTTGTGGACTTTAACTCCAAGAATTTCTGAGCCAGCAAGGACTTCAACTCCCAGAATTCCTGTGAAGTCTTTGTGGACTTCAACTCCTAGAATTCCTGAGCCAGCATGGACTTTAACTCCCAGAATTCTTGTGAAGTCTTTGTGGACTCCAACTCCCAGAATTCCTGAGCCAGCAAGGACTTCAACTCCCAGAATTCCTGTGAAGTCCTTGTGGACTTCAACTCCCAGAATTCCTGTGAAGTCCTTGTGGACTTTAACTCCAAGAATTCCTGAGCCAGCATGGACTTCAACTCCCAGAATTCCTGTGAAGTCTTTGTGGACTTCAACTCCCAGAATTCCTGAGCCAGCAAGGACTTCAACTCCCAGAATTCCTGTGAAGTCCTTGTGGACTTTAACTCCCAGAATTCCTGAGCCAGCATGGATTTCAACTCCCAGAATTCCTGTGAAGTCTTTGTGGACTTCAACTCCCAGAATTCCTGAGCCAGCATGGATTTCAACTCCTAGAATTTCTGTGAAGTCCCCAAGTCATAAAGGGGCCGTAGTACCTCACCCTTGAGGTAAACCCTTCTTGGTCCAACAAGAAAGTTAGGTAGGCAGTATAAAATCTTCCAACTTTGCAATTATGTTTTACCACAATCTATTCAAGGACAGGGGGAAAAACAGAGGAGACAAACTGATTGTGCCAATTAAAGGAAATCCTCGGTTAACTGCATTTTTTTCCAGTGTGAGAAGGATAGGCACAACTGCCAGAACAGCTGTTTGGGTACAGAGAACTAGCTCAAGATGTACTTGGCTGAATGCATAGTTGCCAAAATCGGAACTGTGAGAAACCTAAGGAACAAAATACAACCTTCCCTTGTTTTGTCTGGAATTAGAATTGATTTTTTTTTAATGACAAAAATGGAACAGGGGCATAACTGTGATGATTTTTCAAGTGCAAAATGTCTGAGACAAGGAGAAATCACACTGTGTACACATAGCATGTTAGACACTTCGTACTTCCATGCACATTTACAGATATTCACCAAACTCTCCTATTTCTATGAGAAACGAGCAAATTCTGATCCTTCAAATAGCCATTTATAAGAGATAATTGGAACTGCAGTTTAGGGACACAAACCACTAGCCATTCTGATTTATTCTCAAAGGATCTAATATTACAGGTAAAATCTTCCTCCTCCTCCTCCTCCTCCTCCTCTTCCTCCTCCCTCCTCCTCTTCCTACTTCACCTTCGCCTCCTCCTTCCTCCTCTCCCTCCTCCTCCTCCTCCTCCTCCTCCTCCTCCTCCTCCTCCTCCTTCTTCTTCTTCTTCTTCCCTAACCCTAACCCTAACCCTTCCTCCTCTCCCTTCTCCTCCTCCTCCTCCTCCTCATTCTTCTCCTCCTCTTCCTCTTCCTCTTCCTCCTCCTCCCTCCTGTTTCATGTTCCACTGCAGTGTTGAGAGAGATAGAAAGTTCTGCTTCTTGCAATTCTGGTGGCCCTCAACCATTGTTATCTGATGTTGTTGTAATGCGTCTTTGATGTTGTCTCTCCATCTTCTTCTGGATCTGACTTAAGTTCTTTGATCTCCTCCTCCTTTTGTATACACCTTGTACAGTATGCAATTCCAAGGGATCTTCTCTAGGTGAGCAAGCTACTTAATGGATTCTCTTTGTATGTTGTGTGTGATCATCACACACGTATGTACTGGTGAAAGTATCCACTACAAAACAGAGAACTTCACATTACTTCTCTTTCTGACCCTCTCAAAAAAGATTAGATGCGTCATCCTCTCTATCTCCAACTGGTGTGACCGCATTTCTAAGAGTAAACCCTTGCTTAGGAGTCTCATGAGCTACATCCAATAGTTGACACATCTACATAATATTGGGGGGGGGGTGTTTCTTGGTGCTTTTTAAACTTGGTTGGTTTCTTGCAGATTTCTAGCACTAGATGTTACCTAGTTGGGTAATGAAACATCTGCAAGAAAACAATTAAACTCAGAGAGCATCAGGGTTCCCACAATTCAACTCTACAACTCTATTGTAGAATATCTACAAATATTCTCTTCTATTGGAAAAGCGACATTTTCTGCAAATTTAAATGCATGCTTACTACATATGTGTAGTTATTACAGGGGTGGGTTGCTGCCGGCGTTACTGCCGATTCGCAGGACGCATGCAACGTGCGTGTATGTGCTCTTCAATGTAAATTGGTCTGCACACATGCGCAGAACAATTTACAGTGAACTGTGCACGCGCAGTCACTGAAATCCAAAATAGTGGCGGCCAAGCGGCAGCAAGGGAACAGGTTCAGGGGCGTGGCAGGCCTGGGTTGCTGCCAGTTTTGCAACCCAGGCTTGAATTCCACTACTGGTGCAGCTGAACCAGGCCGAACCGACTGCAACCCACCTCTGAGTTATTAAAGATTCAATATAAGAAAACATGGATACAATTGTTTGAGAGTGCTTCTAAATAGCATTTCAACCATTTAACACAGTGGTTAGAATGCAGTGTTGTAAGCTAACTCTGCCGACTGCCAACAGTTTGATCCTGACTGGCTCAAGGTTGACTCAGCCGCCCATCCTTCTGAAGTTAGTAAAATGAGGACCCGATTGCTGGGGGCAATATGCTGACTCTGTAAACCAATCAAACTGGGCTGTAAAGCACTATAAAGTGATATTTAAGTCTAAATGTTATGCTCTTGCTACTTCCTTTGGCAGAAATAATTGTTTCCGATCATTTTCTGTAGCAAACTAAGAGTCTTTCTGTTCTTTTGAATGTTATCTTTCCTTTCTTTGGTCTCTTTGCACCTGTTGAGAGAAACCACTATATTATCCACCATTCAAAAGAGAAAATACAAAATGATACAAAATACGAAGCAAATGAAAAGACCAGAAT